>NW_008359093.1:1198969-1249176 GCF_000622305.1 Nannospalax galili | reverse complement strand
CGGGAATTCTTGTCCAGCATGGCCAGATTTCAAATGACTGGACTTCACAGAAAGTTTTAATTTAGAGTGTTATCTTAATGCCATAATTTCCTGCATAGCCTAGTTTAAAGTTGTCCAGCATCACCTGGAGGACAACCTGGGCCTGACACCTGGACTGGGAGGAACCCATCTGAAATTTTATATGTGGCTGGGATGTATGTAATGTGTGCATAGGAGGGGGTGGAGAGTGTTAGTCTCCCTCATTCAGTTGCTTTCCTGGCTGGCCACCTCTCAGTGACTTAAGAGGTCTTACCTTAGGGCCACACATATAATCCCTACACCCAGTCACCTGAAAGGTGAGTGCCTGTTTAGGTTATATGACCTCAGTGGAACCACAGGGTGAGGCCCAGTCAGATTCCATGACCTTGCAGAGCTGTGGAACCATTACTTTCACTCTCACATTCATGCACACTCCTTCAGAGTTTAAGACAGTTCCCTAGTTATTTCCACTAAATTCCTGTTCTGCCTAAAATGGGGCCAGGACCTTGGAATCATGTCAAGGTTTAGTTATGGCCCGATTTGCTGTCTGATTCCTGATTCCTGCTTTACCTTAAATGGGATCAGCCCTTCAGAATCATTTTGCGGTTTAGTTGTGGTCCTCTTAATTCCTGACTGGAGGCCAGTGCCATCTTTGAATCACATCAAGACTTCATATGCAGCGGGGGCTTCCTGACTGGAGGCCAGTGCCATCTTTGAATCACATCAAGACTTCATATGCAACCTCCAGCGGGGGCTCAGCCCGTCCTGCTTCCACTTGTCTAACCTGGGGCCCATTACCTGGTCTGGAAGTCCATTCTGGGTCTCCGTCTTGCTTCAACTGATGAAAGTCTCGGGTCTGGGGCTATGCAGCTTTCTCTGGCCTCCTACAAGGAGACCCCAGATTAAATTCTTAAGGGGTGCGCACTTCTCTGTTTCAGATGCCGAGGGGGTGTAGGGTCCATGACTGGCAGCCTCTATTACCAATGAGGGTACAGCAACTTGTTCTTGCTGGGGCCTCCGGAATTGTTATGGAAATAATCAGAGATCAACAGGAAATCAGTTAAGGGGAGGGAATTTAAAAAAATAAAAGTCAGGAGCCATGAAGTCTCTCAGGCAGGTCGCATACCGGTCAGGAATTCCAGCTTACTGATAAGTAAGTTTTATGGCTGAGACATCTGGCTAACTGATAAGTAAGTTTTATGGCTGAGACATCTGGCTTACTGATAAATAAGTTTTATGGCCGGAACATCTGGCTTACTGATAGGTAAGTATTATGGCCAGGACATCTCCAACTCACTGATAAATAAGTTTTATGGTTGGGACATCTGGCTTAGTGATAAGTAAGCTCCCCGCTCTCCCTGTAGCATTTTGTAATAGTTTAAACGAACCAATAACCGCGTTTCTGCTTCTGTACCCCGCTTCTGCCCTATAAAAGCTCCACAAACCCGACCTGAGGTACGCAAGTCACCCGGGGAGACTTTGTGCCCACAGGTACCTGTGTACTAAATAAACCTCTTGCTGTTGCAACCTGAAGGCTGGCTTGTCCTCTGTGGTTTTTCTCTCTTACACTATGTCCAAACTCAGCTTGTTGATTGTTGCTTTGGAAACCTGTTTGGTAATTCTTTTACTTACAGGTCATTAATGCTTTTCCCTGCCTTTTTTCAAGGCTTCAAGGAGATAAAATTAGGTGCCAGATTCTACAACTTTAACAGCCTTTTTTTTTTAAACAATATTTAACTTTCATTTAGAGTTTCTAAAAATTTTGGATTTTTGTTTCTTATGCACACCTTTATCTTTGTTAAGTTTTGTCTCTTAGTTTCTTTTACTTGTAGGTTTGCTGGACCCTACTTTGAGATTCTTTTAGAATCTAAAAATACTTCGTTTCGGATCCTCTGATGAATATTGGGTTTAGGCACTTAACATAAATCAATTAATATCGAGTTTAAATTCAATTTATTTCCTTTCAATACTTATTTTAAGTTGTTCCTTTACTGTTTGTGTCATGTTACCTTGGATGTCTGTACTGCAATGTCCGGATCACTCTTTTGTTTACAGGGACCTCTCTATTAATAATTGATATCTCCATGACTACAGTGTTGCCACATTATTGATTTACATTTTTATTTGTTACGCTTGTTTTATGTTGCCTTGGTTACTTTGTGTTATATAGGGTTACTCTTTTACTTACAGAAATCATTTGTTGGCTTCCACTTCTATTGACATCTTGGAGTACAATTTGACTTTCTTCTTCTGACATTTAAAACTTTAATGTGGTGATTGCTTAAGATTGTGTTTTATTATTCTTGTGTTTTCTTAATTTCGCCCGGCTAGTAAAGATTCAGATTTTGACTTTTATTCTACCTTTGACTTTTTATTTAGGACTTCTAAAACTAACATTTCAATTCGTTCTTAGGTCAGACATTATCGCTCTGCTTTCAGATCAGCTGATGTTGCTTCAATCTATAACCATGCATTTCTCCAATAAGGGAAATCTGTTTTTATTCACAATTTGTTCTGCTCATTTGGATTTCTGCTGCTAAACCTGAGTGCATTTACTGGACTCATGTACCTAATCCTTCTCTTCTTCATTCTTATACTTGGAAGGAGACTACTATTCTGGTTACTACTTTTCCTATGAATGTACTGTCACCCCCTTATGAAACAGGTCAGCTGGATTTTCCTGATGAAGGAGGAACAGTTTTTAATTATACTCACTTTGTGTCTTCTGATATTATGTGCTTTGGAGTTCCTCCTTGCTATCCTATACAACAGCAACATTGGGTTGTTCCAGGAGGTGGATGGAATCGTAGTCACCCAGATGTGCTACGTTTTTCTGCTCAGTCAACAGGTTCTGATTGGACTGAATATGAGACTACAGCTGGTCCATCTTTCCCAGAGTGTGAAAGTTTTTCCTATGCTCAGATTTCTGAAAGACAATCTTTGATATGGCAAGATTGTAAAGGGTTAATTGGAAAAGTTTATAGGTCCTGGAATCATACTTGGATTGATTGGGGTCCTTTAGGAAATTGGTTACAGACTGTAAAGATTATAAGAAGTTTGTCTCTAAGTGTGATCTACATGATGTTGTTCCCATGAAAGATAAGTTCAATAGTGCTGTTGTTATAGGTTGGGTGGATGGAGGAATAGCTAATCCTCGACCTCAATTGAGAATAGGACATACATTATATCCTCCTCAAATGCATATTTGGAAATTGCTAGCTGCTCTTAAGCCTGTAGAAATCTTGATGGAAATTTTGCTATTATTTATAAGGTATTTTACAACTTTACTAAAGTTAAAAAATGCACTGTTACAGCTTGTGTCCACTTTCCTCTAGTAATCTTGATTGGACATGTGGTCATTCAAGACATGAACTTACCTTGTCAGAATTGTCGTTTGTATACTTGTCTTAATAACTCTATAGCTTTTAATCCATCTTTTGACTCTGTTATGATTTTAACTCAACGGAATTCTTTATGGATTCCTGTGCAAATGCATCGTTCTTGGGAAAGCAGCCCTATTCAAGGACTCGTTCTAGGATCACAAATGTGCTGCTGAGACTTTTCTATCTTCCCTTCATCTTCAAAATGAAAAATTGGCTTCAATTACAAAATAAAGAAGGGTGAAACTAGGGAAATTAGGAAATAACCTAATCAATTTGTATTTCCTCCTAATCAATTTTTGTTTCCTCAATTTGTCATACTTTCATTAGGATTTGTGTTAAGGAAGGGATTTGTGTTAAGGGTCTTGTGCATGCTCTATTCCCCAAATTGAATGGGCTTGATCCAGTGCTCCTTTGGGGGCAAGGATAGGTTTGTGTTTTCCTGCAGGATACACATTTCAGGATTCTACGTTCCATGCTGACCCACAACATGCTGATTGATGACACTGTCCTGTGTCTCTTCTTTGCCCGGATGTCTTCCGATGTATGGCACTCACCGTTATACTTACTTGGCCTTGTACTACAATGCCTCACTGACCTGACTGAGCAATTGATTGCTTCCTTGGCTGCTCTTACTTTGTATGCTGATGAATTTCTTCAAGACTTCTACAAGAGCTTGTTCACTGTTGCTGTGTCAGCTTTCATGAATTTTGTTCATCTTTAGTTTGTTTAAGATCTTTTATGTTCAGTCTCCAATTGTATGATCAGAATGTAATCATTTGATTTTAGGTTTCTTTCCTTTATCTCAATTCCGATTTGGTGCCTTTATTTGGCCTAGGTCTAAACCTGATGCCTAATCAACCCATACATAAAATTCAGTACGGTGGCAAGAAAATTTTAATAAGATTTTCCCGTTTTCTTCCCCATGGCCGTGGCCAATTGATGGGAGCTTCTTGGAGGCCGGTTAGCCAGTGACGGGTAAGATCTTCTCAGAGCAAAGCAGATCGCTGGCTGATCATCCAATGGCTTTTGCTCTGGTAGAGGACAACCTAAGACAGGCAGGGTCTTTCCATCCCAGTCTTGGCATTTTCTACATCTTTTAAATATAAAACGGGGGAAATGTCAGCAGCCATGCTTGACTTAAGCATTGTGGAAAAGAAGACTGCCACTTTAAGAGCTTCTAAGCTCTCTGCTTCAGCAGTTTGAGCTCACAGGCTATGCCTCCATGAGTAATTAGGCACTCTGGAAACAGTTTCGTTTCAGTCTTCAGACACTGGAGTTGGTGGCGTGATGCAGCTACGTGCCGCATCCTTGGTTACTTTCTGTTAGTAAAATATCCTTGGTGATTCCTTGGTTACCCCTGATCTGATTCCTATATAAGACCTGTGTGCCTCACAACAAAAAGTTTTTTTTCTGTGATTGCTCACCTGACTGTTAAGAATTAAACTTTTTATAATAAGATCAAGACCTTTGTCTTGACTCTTCTCTTGTTGAAGCTCCAAGCCTAGTGGGCTTGGGGCGCGTTCAACAGGTCGGAACTCTTGTTTTCCTTAAGGGAACATTTAGGGGAAGGCAGTTTGATAAGGGTGAAGTTTCTCATGGTGAAGTCAAGTTAGACTGTTTTGCTTCATATAAATAAAAAAGTGTAGCTTTTACTTGCTTTGACAGCTGAGAGGAAGGCTTCTGATGGTCCTCCTGCAGAGACTCTGTCCAAAGAGACAAGCTTGAGAAGAGTGGAAGTCACATGACCTCATTAGGCTCAGTGGCTTGATGACAAACCAGAAGTCAATAGACCATGTCAAACCAGGGAGGGTGGCTCGGATGGGAACAAAATTTAAGTTATTCAAATAACAAAAGACTAAGAAACAGCAAAACCAAGAGATTTAAGAAAGAAAAACATCAGCCCAACACAGTGTGGATCTTATGTAGATTATGATTTAAACAAAAACAGATACAAAACTTATGAGGCAACCAGGAACATCTGGATACTGGGTATTTGATGACATCTGTTAGATATAAATAATACATCGTCAAGATGTAACAGGATTAATAGCTTTTCCTAAACACCTTTTCTCTACTGCAGTGCCCCAGTAGAGGATACAATGACCCCAGGGCGCACTGCTTCCATTCAAACTCCAGCTTGGAGACCATCAGTGCAAACAGCAACATAACAAAAACCCCAAGTGTGGCTTAGTGTAGTTATACAAATGGCTTTGTCCCTGTGGCTCAATATGGTCATATATATTTAAAGTCCTAGCCTTTTAGAAATATATTTAGAAATATTAATGAAATGTTTGCTGGGACTGAGGTGAAATAATACACAGAGGGGAGGGGTGAGGAGGTGGGTGGGAGACCCAATGGAATATATCAGTCATCTTTTAGAATGTCCACAATAAATGCTAAGATAAAAAGATTCTTCACACCAAATATAAATATGGCAAAATGGCAAAGGATTTGCCAAACAGTACTTTGCATATAAAAATTCATGACTCCATTTGTTAAAAACAGACTTACATGATTGTTAATACGGCTTTGTTCAATCCATTTACAAATCAAGAAATGTGGGCTGTAGGGTTGGGTGGTCCTAGTGTTTCTTTCTCTGGCACTAGGTACTGAACTCAGGGCCTTGTACATGCTGGGCAAGTGTTCTACTGCTGAGCTATACCCCAGCCCTCTGGGTTGAGTTTATATTTGGGATTCTCAACATGGGTATCATTGATACTTGGGGCTAGAAAATTTTTTGTTGAAGAGCTGCCCTGGGTACTGAAGCATGACAAACAGTATTACTGGCCTCCACCCGGATGCCAGTGGCATCCTTCTTCTGTGACAAAAATGACTTCAAGCACCATCATGTACCCTCTGAGGACAGAATGACTGCAGCTAGGAACCTCTGGCTTACAGCAACACTGGATACTTCAAGGCAGTGCTTTGCACGGGTGTGGTGACCCCTCTGGGGAATGCTGTAGAAGTTTGTGGGGGCTTCTGTCAGATGACTTGGAATGGTATTCGTGGTTGAAATGTGGGCAAGAGCCAAGTATGTTACAGTGACTATGAAAAGTAGAACCGGCCCCAGGAAGCCATGTACACTCAACTTGTGAACTGAGATTCTGACCTGAATTCACAAACAAACACAAATTACTTCTGGTATATTTGGAATTTAGGCAGAATTTCCCAAAAATGAAAGAGCATTTTGTTTTGCTCAAAACTTTGTTTTGTTTTTGTTTTTTTGAGACAGGGCCTCCCTGTAGTCCCAGCTGGCCTGGGACTCACTGTGTAGACCAGGATGGCCTCAAACTCACAGAGATCCACCTGTCTCTGCCTCCCAAGTGCTGGGATTAAAGGTGTATGCCACCACGCCTGGCTTGTTCAAAACTTTTACAAAATAGTCACCACTCTGGAAACTCACCTTGGGCACAGGAATGCCCCTTATAGTATTTCTGTAGCCAAAAGCATGCCCGATACCAGCCATGAGCTCCTGGTGAAAGTGGGCCCGTGTAATGACATGTTGAGACACCATACTAACTCAATACACATTATTCTATTATAAATTACTTTCACTTTCACTTTTACAAAAAAATGGGCCATACACTGATTATTTCAACACTACACATGTGCATAGGTTTTATCACTGATGAACTCATTCTAAAATAGAGAAAACATGATTAAGATGTCTGTTGTTGGGGCCAGAGACATGGCTCAGTGGTTAAGAACACTGGTTGCTCTTGCAGAAGACCCAGGTTCAAATCCCAGCACCCACATGGCAGCTAACTGAAGTCTGTAACTTCGGTCCCAGGGGATTCGACAGCCTCTTCTAACCTCTGCTGGCATTGCATGACACGGGTGCACTTACCTACATGCAGGCAGTACACGCGTACACATAAATAAAAATAATAAATAAAATTGTTTTAAAAAGTTAAAAAAAAAATCCATCTTAAAAAAACAAAGAGACCATGTCTCAAAACAAACAAACGAAAGCCTGTTGTTAAAGGTGTACTGACTTGATAAACTGGAGACCACCAACCTCAGGTATTTGGGAAGCAGCACTTCCATACAAAGTCAGAGGTCACCACTGCCATAATGCCATCCTCTCTTGCTATGAACACAGTGTAGACTTAGCATTTTGTATTTGTAGGTCAAAAGTTATCTGAAGCACTTCCTATGTGGATTTTCTGATGTCAAATAACAGAGAGGTGCCCACTGAAGGTTCTCCTACCGCAATAACATGCACAGGGTTTTTCTCCTGCATAATTTCATGGAGGTCAAACAAGGCCAGGGCCCTGCTTGCTGGCTGTCCTGCCTTTGCCTGGTCCACAGAGATTTCTCTGGAATTGGAGTGCTGAGGCCGAATGAGCTTTGAGCCCCGGCCACACGACTGTTCTTGTCTTCGGGTCCGTCCATGGGGCTCTTCCTCTTTGTTGTGAGTTATCTGATGTCGGATGAGGTGAGAACTCTGAATGAAACATTTTCCACACTGATTACATTTAAAGGGCCTGTCGTTCCGCTGAGTCCGTTCAACTTGACTCAAAGGTGGGTCAGAGCTGAGGGTTTCTGTCCATTCGTGCTTTGTTAAAGTTGGTGCCTGCTCAAAACTCAGCCTCTGTCGGCACTCATAGGGTTTCTCCCCAGCATGCTTCCGCTGATGCTGGGCCAGGGAGGAGCTGTGCCTGAAGCCCTTTCCACAGTGGTTACACTCATAAGGCCTCTCCTCAGTGTGAGTACGTAGGTGTAGGAAAAGGCAAGTAGTCCGAGAGAAGGATTTCCCACACACACTGCAGGTATATGGCTTCTCCCCAGTGTGTGTCCTTTTGTGCCGGCCTAAAGATGAATTCTGATTGAAAGCCCTCCCGCAGTCCTGACACTCATATGGTTTCTCTCCAGTGTGAATTCTCCGATGGACAGTAAGGTGTGTGCTATGGCAAAAAGATTTCCCGCATTCATCACATTTATAGGGCTTGTCTCCAGTGTGGATTCGCTCATGCTGAACAAGGGAAGAGTTTTGGCTGAAGGCTTTCCCACACTCTTTACACATATATGGTCTCTCTCCGGTATGAATCCTCTTGTGTACCGTGAGGTGCGCATTATGGTTAAATGACTTCCCACAATCAGTACATTTGTAGGGTTTATCTTGAACTTGGTTTTTTGTGAGTTCTGGAATGGGTATACTCTGATCAGAGGTTTTGTGACAGCCACTGTCATCAAAGAGTTGTGTTGTTGAGGAGTCTGTCTGCTGATTGACTAAACTTGAGCTATGGACTGCGTTTTTAACTTGTGTGGCATAGATACAGTCATATTCTTTTCTAGAAATCTCTGGTAGTAGATCTGTGTTTGAATTAAGAACACAGGTTTTCCCAAGTCCAAGACTTTCACAGCCTTGACTTTGATTTGGTACCTCTTTGGGGCCTTCTGATTGCCTCAAGATACTCTGGTCTTTTCTGAGTGCCTGGCTCTGGTCTAGACCTGTCATGGAATCACAAGGAGTATCCTTTGGGAACCCTTCCCTTTCTGTCATAGGGGACATCTTCTTAGGGAAGCCCTGCTCCTTGAGTGACATGTGACCTTCAGGTCCAAGGACCCAGCCTGAAAGAAACACAAAGAGCTCTGAGAAGTTAAGGGGAAAACAAGGTGAGAGACAGGCTCCCAGTACCCTGGGCCTCTGCTTCTAACCTAGGTCCTGACGACCTGCCCTTGCAAGTCCTGATTCTCCTGACACCATCTACCCTTGCCCTCAGCCATCGCTTCACAACTCAGTGTCATTCAGCACTGCCAGTGAAGCAAAAATGCACTAACCTCTTGCATGTTGCTGACATAGCCTATCACAAACTTGTGCCTAAAAGTAACACATGCTGTACATCTTACAGTTCTGCAATACAGAAGTCCTAAAATCCAGATGTCAGAAGGGCTGGTTACTCCTGGCAGCTCTGCAGGAGAATGTCACATTTCTGATTTGAATCCTCCTACCCTCTTTTTTTTCTTTTTTGATACAGTCTCCCTAGTACTCCTAGCTTGCCTGGAACTTACTATGTAGGCCATTGTCCATGTAGATCATGTAGGTTCATTTCCTAGCATTGCAATAAACTAAGAAAGAAAGAAGAGAGAGAGAGAGAAGGGGGGGAGGGAGTGAGGAAGGAAGAAACTATGATCTATCCAGTCAATGGAATATTCAGCAATAAAAAAGCAACCAAGCATCAATACACACAACTTTGAAAATATTAAGATAAATGAAAGAAGCCAGACACAAGGTCACAAACTAAGAGTTCACTGATTAAGAAAGGCCTCAAATAGCAAATCCAGGATCTGGAGAAGTTGGGCAGTGATGGCTAATAGGTATCTTTTAAGGTGACTGCTATGGACCGAATACTTTCATATTTATAAAATGCCTACGTTTAGGTCCTAGTCTCTGGTGTGATGGTAGCTGGAGATGGGGCTTTGGGAGGTATTGAGTCATGAAGGCAGAGCCCTCATGATGGATTTAGTGCCTTTCTAAGATGAGACATCAGAGGCCCACATCTTCCTCTCTCTTCTGAGGAAAAGGCAGCCTCCAGAACTGTAAGAAAATGTGTGCTGTTTAAAACCACTCAGACAGTGATGAAATGTTCTAGAACTGGTGATGCTCCTCTGTGAGCATACTCAAACACCACTGGGTTACATACTTTTTTTGATTGTTGTTTGTTTTGTTGTTCTGGGGAAAATCCAGGGCTTCATGCATGCAACTGAGATCTTACCTCCAACTTTAAATGGGAGATTTTTTTTTTTTTTTTTTGAGACAGGGTTTCACTATGTAGCCCTGGCTGGCTGGGAACTGTCTATGTCGATCAGGTTTGCCTCAGGGTCACAGAGATCCACCTACCTCTGCCTCCCAAGTGCTGGGATTAAAGGTGTGCACCACTATGCCTGCCTTTCAATGGCTGAATTTTATGGTATATGAATCTTAATAAAGTTATTACAGAAAAGCAGACCTGCCCTTCTCCAATCCTGGGCACCCCTCTGCTCACCACGCACACCCCTTCTGATGGCAGACAGACTGTATTTTTCCTGCTCATCACTTCACTGACTTTATCTCCTCTCTCACTTTGCTTCCTGCCTGCCTGCTCACTATCCCCCAACATTCCCATGCTCCTTTGCTCATGCTGTTTCCTCAGTCCGGAACGCTCATCCCCAGGCACCGGCCTGCCTTCGTGTTACCTTCTAAAGAGGCCTGGCTCCCTGTCTGTTCTGGGAGTGTGATACCTTGCCCTACACAGGTATAATTTTTGTTTGTTTCAATCATTACCACCTGATACCAGCACCCACTTCTCAGACCCCTAGCAAGTGAGGGCTCAGCTCTGTGTTGCGTTCTCTGCTACACTCCTAGCATCAAAGACAGAGTGTGTATAAGCCCTCCAGAATGTTAGCTGGATGGACCCATGATCTAAGACACTAGTAAATGCAAGGTTAGCCCAAGCCTGGTCCAGACCAATCCTAGCAGTGGGAAGAGGGTTGATGAAGACCCAGAGTGAGGAGACGTGAGGCTACTGGTGAGGGCTGAGGTGGTGTAACCGGGTTTGGTCAGGAGCAGTAGAAAGCATCAATGCTGAGACAAGCTTCAGATTGAATTCACCTGGGGTCCCCACAGCTCCAGCCATCCCCAAACTACTGAGCCTGCTGTCTCCAGTGGTGAGAGCAAGTGACAGAGGGTGGAGACTACAGTCAACCAGGCGACCTGCAGAAGATGAGAGGAAGTGACCACAGTAGGGAAACAGCAAGAAACAAGGTAGGATGAGCAACAGGGAGAGCAGCTCTCACTCCCACCTGTTACCTAGCCCAGCAAGTGACAGGTCCACCAGTTACCTAGCCCAGCAAGTGACAGGTCCACCAGTTACCTAGCTCAGCAAGTGACAGGTCCACCAGTTACCTAGCCCAGCAAGTCACAGGTCCACCAGTTACCTAGCCCAGCAAGTCACAGGTCCACCAGTTACCTAGCCTAGCAAGTCACAGGTCCACCAGTTACCTAGCCCACCAAGTCACAGGTCCACCAGTTATCTAGCCCACCAAGTCCCAGGTCCACCAGTTACCTAGCCCATGAAGTCCCAGGCATGCACAGGGAGGGGGCCTTCCTTGAGGAACAGCCTGGAGAGAGGTCTGACTAGATAAGCACTCTTTTCCCTTGCTGGTTTTGTTCTGTACCATTTGGCTACAATCAATCATGGCTGTATGACAATGGCAAGTACTACGAGAACACCTAAGAAAGGGGGTGGTCTTGTGGGCCCCGAGACATCATCCTTTCCACAAAGTGCATCTCCAGGTGCCTCCTAGAATCCCCTTTTAGTAGCACCTTATTCAGTGGGTTCTTACCTGGATGGCAGCCCCAGGTGACTCCTCTCTCTGCCACCCAGAGCTCAGCACCTTGCTCCAGCTGGGAGATGACTTCAGGCTTGGGAAGCTCAGGACCTAGAAACAGAAAAAGACACAGGACGTCAGAAGCTGCTCTGCCCAGGCTTCTTCAGCTCAGTGGACACCTCACCGTCACATGAAGGTTTTGCTGTGTGACAGAAAGGGGAGCCAACTCCCAATGAGTGTGCCCACAGTGGATGAAGACTTATGCTAAGTTGTATCTCTATACCAGAGGCTCACAACCTATATAACTTAGGAAGATTCAGTCATTGTAGCCTGGAAAGCAGACCTTACCCACAGAGAGGAGGTGTCCGAAGGTCTCCAGCATCACGTCACGATACAGAGTCCTCTGGGTAGGGTCCAACTGCCCCCACTCTTCCTGGGTAAAGTCTACAGCCACATCCCGGAAAGTCACTGGCTCCTAAAACATGACATTTACTCTCAATTAGCTGGACCATCCCTATCAGTGAAATAACACATACATTCTCTCAATTAGCCAGACCATTCCTATCAGTGCTTTTTTGTTTGTTTGTTTTGTTTTGCTTTTTTGGTCTTATTGAGACATGGTCTCCCTGTAGCTCCAGCTGGCCTAGAATTCGCTATGTAGACCAGGCTGGCCTCCTCGAACTCACAGAGCTCTGTATGCCTCTGCCTCCTGAGTGCTGGATTTAAAGGCATGCACCACCATGCCCACTATCAGTGCTTTTTGGTAAAGGAGGAACAGGGAAGGGAAAAAGAGGCAGGCAGGAGCCCTAGGAAAACATACATTCTGAGTGATATGGCTCAGGTCTCACTGGGAGCCTACTGAGTCACTGCGTATATGTATGGGTTACAGTGACGACATAATGACAAGTAATCCATAATCATGAGAGCACTTGGGAACATCAACAAAGCCAGTCACAGGGACCAGAAGAGACCAATTAGGTCACCGACTTGCAGGCTTCTGAGCCTATGAGAATCAAAGTGAGGCTGATCATCCTCCCCGAAGAGAGTAGAGTCAGGATCCGAAGCTCATCTGGGGCTCGGGATGTGGCTCAGTTGGTAGCCTGCTTGTCTAGTGTGAACGAAGCCGAGTTTGATCCTCCGCACCACATAAACTGGGTGTGGTGATGCATACCTGTAATCTCAACTCCTGGGAGGTAGAGGCAGGAGGATCAGATGCTCAAAGCCGATCTCAGCTACATGAGACAGTCTCAAAAGAGTAAAGAAAAAGAATTTCATATACCTGCAGGTTCAGGCATGCTCAGAAGACTGAAGTGAGTCATTTGACAACCCATACAGAGATTCACCTTCTGAGGAATGAGGGCAGAAGTGGAGGTGGGGAAATGTAGGTCATAAGGTCAGAACAGCCAACCTTTGGAGACGAGGTTTTAGAAACCAGGATAAGCTTCTAAGTGGAAAATACTAATTTTTGTAAATAGGGCCAGTGAGATGACTTAATGAGTAAAGGCACCTGAATTTTTTTGGGGGAGGGTCATTTTTTTTTGATACAGGGTCTCCCTGTAGCCCCAACTGGCCTGGACCAGGCTGGCCTTGAACTCAGAGATCCTCCTGCCTCTGCCTCCCAAGTGCTGGGATTAAAGGTGTGCGCTACAACGCCTGGCACGTGGTACCTGAATTTGATCCCTTTGATCAACATGGTGGAAGGTGAAAATAGACTCTGGCAAGACACCAGGACATACACACACACACACACACACACACACACACACACACATTTTTGTAAATAAATACGTCAGTTCTGAGGACATGTCCCACAAACAAAAAACTTTTCTGGACTGGCATTTGTTGTATGTGAGTCATGTATTTCTGGATCAGTCTTGGCTTAGCCGAGTCCTTCCCAAGAAGTACCAAATACATACTCTTCTCTACCTCCCAGTTTCCATGAATATAAAGCATCACCCCTTTGGGGATCATATGAGAATTAAGTGGCTAAAAAATACTTCTTATTGGGGTTGCAGAGATGGCTCAGCAGTTAAGAACACTGGTTGTTCTTGCAGAAGACCCAGGTTTGAATCCCAGTACCTACATGGCAGCTAACAACTGTCCGTAACTCCAGTCCCAGGAGATCTGACAGCCTCTTCTGACCTCGTGGGCATTGCACAATACAGGTGCACTTACCTACACACAGGCAATACACATATACACATAAAATTTAAAAAAAAAAACTTCTTATATGGGGTTAGAGAGATGGCTCAATCATCTATAACTCTAGTTCCATGGGATCTGACACCCTCTTCTGTCCTCTGTGGGCATTGCATGACATGAGTGTACTTATATACATGCAGGCATAACACTCATACACATAAAAATAAATAAATAAAAAATCATGTTGCTGAGAATGACTTTTAAGTTTTGATCCTTCCTCAACATTCCAAGTGCTGGGATTACAGTGTGCACCACTACAGTCAGCTTTGTTTTTAATGTGGTGCTGGGGATCAAACCCAGGGACTCACGCATGCTAAGTGAACAGTCACCCCAACCCCTTCTTAACATGGGACTGGTTCCTAGTCATCTTTTTTTTTTTTTTTAATTTTTATTTTTTTTATGTGTATGAGTGTATTGCCTGCATGTATGTGAGTGCACCTGCATCATGCAGTGTCACAGAGGTCAGAAGAGGGCGTCGGATTCCCCTGGAACTGGAGTTAAGGACAGTTCGTAGCAGCCATGTGGGTGCTGGGAATCGAACCCGAGTCCTCTGCAAGAGCAGTCAGTGCTCTTAACTGCTGAGCCATCTCTCCAGCCCCCCTTGTCATCTTTTGATATAGGATGATCCCTCTTAGCCAATGTAGGCAGAATAATCATCCACAAAGATATCCAGTGTTTGCTCCTATTATGGTACAGTAAAATGGACTTTGCAGATGTGATAAGGATGCTAAAAGAGGGAGATAGCCCAGATTATCCAGGTGGGTCCTAAATGCAATCATGAGTTTATGAAGTAAGCAAAGAGTGAGATTTGACTACAGAAGCCAGAAGGCAATGGGATGGTGGAAGCAAGATGCTACACTGCTAGCTCTGAATACAGACCAGAGACCAAAAGTCCAGGAGTGCCAGGACCACAGCTCTCATAGCTGGAAAAGTTGGTGAACAGATATTCCACTAGAACCCTGGTAAGCATGTGGCTCTGTTCAGTGAAGCTGGTTTCAAACTTATCTCTAGAATGTATATTGCCCCTTATTTTATTTTTTTGTCTTTTTGAGAGAGGGTCTCCCTGTAATCCCAGCTAGCCTAGAACTCACTATGTAGACCAGGCTGGCCTCAAACTCACAGAGATACACCTGCCTCTACCGCCCAAGTGCTGGGACTAAAGGCATGTGCCACCACACCTGGTTGCCCCCTTTTTAAAAATTAAAAAAAAAAAAATTGAGATAGGTCTCAGGCTGGCCTTGAATTTGTGATCTTCCTGCCCCAGCCTCCCCAGTGCTGGGATTGTAAGTATGCACCAATGTGCTTGGCTTAGAATATATATTGTCTTTAGCCATAAAGTTTGCAGTGGCTTGTCACAGCAGCCACAAGAAACTAATATCCTGGATCTCTCTATGTCCTTTACTTTTGGTCCCTGCTCCTGTAGTGACCAGCCCCCACCCCCAGTAACCCCTAGACCTGCATGTAGCCACACTAACTTGTGTAACTGATAGGATACTGTGGATATATGACAGAGTAAAGTCTGGGCTGAAGTCATAACACAGCTGCTGTCTTCTGGACCACTGCTCTATGGGAAAGCATACACTGTACCGTGAGGACACCTAAGAAGTTCTACAGACAGGCCTACATGGAGAAGAACTGAGGCCTCTTGCCACAGCCATGTGCGTGAATCGTCTTCAAAGTTGATTCTCCAGCCCCAGTCAAGTCTCCAGTGACAATTACTAGGCCGACATCTTGATTATAATTTCAAGAAGTTAGGCTAGAACCATGAGATAAGTCATTCCTGGATTCCTATTTACCAGAAATGGTGAAGTAATATTTACTGTTGTTTTAGGTCACTACATTGTATTTGTCACACAGGGACAGGTAATACACTTCTTCTTTCTTACTGTTTATTCACTGCTAAGTTGTCAGCCTTCAAGATGGCTCATAGGGCTGTTGACAGGAGGCCTCAGATCACAGTTCTACACTGCAGTCACATTTCATGGACAACTGGGCTAACAGGAATCTGAAAATCTGCACTCTAAGACTATCAACACTCTCACTTTGTGCACCGAATGTAAAATAATGCAAACTGCCTAGAAACCAGCACACACGCACACACACACACTCAGGATAAGCAGTACATGGGGCTGGAGAAATGGCTCTGTGGTGAAGATCACTGGCTGCTCTTGCAGAGGACCTGGGTTTGGTTCCCAGCACCCATATGGCAGCTCACAACCATCTGTAACTCCAGTTTCAGGGGATCCAATACCCTCTTCTAACCTCCAAGGGCATTTCATGATTCAGGTGCACCTGCCTACAAGCAGGCATTATGCTCATACACATAAAAAATTAGGGGGCTGGAAAGATGGCTCAGTGGTTAACAGCACTGGCTGCTCTTGCAGAGGACCTGAGTTTGGGTCCCAGCACCCACATGGCTGCTAATAACTGTCCTGAATCCAGTTCCTGGGGATCCGACGCTGTTTTCTGATCTCCAAAGGCATTGCACAGGTGCACTTAACACACATGCAGGCAATACGCTCATACATATAAAATAAAGATAATATTAAAAAACAAATTAATTAAAAAAAGATAAGCAGTACATAATTTCAGAGTCACAGAACTTAAGTATGAATTGTTTTTGGTTTCTGCCAGGCAGACTTTATGGAGAACAAGGTAGGCAGCCGGTTTGCCTAGAAGTACTGGAGCTTTGACGACCTAGAAGGCTTTGCAAACACTGTACCCCATCACAGCATTCCTACACCGTGCGTGCACTCGCCATCTGGGCGCTTGGCCAACGCTGGTCCTCTCTGGATGTGGGGGAGGATGTCATCACGAGCAGAGGTGGACCCGGGACAGGGGTGTGCCCTGTCCTATAAGCACTGATTCCCCCCTCCTCCGACTCCCCCCCCCAAAAAAAAAGGGCAGGGGCACAGGAGGTCGGCGCAGGCGCACTGAGCACCAGGCCGCCTGGGTTCCAACCCGGGCTCCGCGCCTGACCCGCCGCGGTCGCTTTCGTATCTGGAAAAGCCATGGCGGCCGCGGAGCGGACCAGTAGGCGAGGACGGTGGGCCTCGAGCCCCCTCGTCCTATTGTTTTTATTGTTACCTGAGGTCGTGCCCGCGAGCGCGAGGCCATCGTCACTGCTGCGGCTTCGTCTTGGGGGTCCATCCCGGGCTAACAGGTCCAGCACAGGAGCCCAAGACGACTACTAATGTAAAGAGCCGCCCCGGTCAAGAGGACCACCCCACCAGGCGTCCTCTGGACAATGGCGGCCGCATCAGAGACTCTGAGACTACAACTCCCAGAAGGCCGTGCGCCGCGATGCAGAACTGGACCAATGGAAGCCACCTACAGCGCGGGTGGTTGACCAATGGAGGAGTTCTGGCTTCTGTCTGCAATGGAAACCACCCACAGCTCCTGGCAGCAGAGGGGATGAGGATTTGTAGGGGTAGTGCCCAGCTTGCATCCTGTTACCTGCAAGCGGGCAACCCTTAGTGTCCGGAAAGTCGTCCTCCTATCCTGACTACAGAGGTTGGGGGACATGTGTGTCTGCGCAATGAGCGCTGAGCAGCCGAGCCTTGCTGGCAGGGTCCTCAGCCTGAGTTCTGGATGCTGGAAATGACTGCATAGGAGACCAAGGGCTTTCCTCGTTTTCCTCCATTTACTTAAGGAAATCACATCAACTAAATTTAAGTTCTTTGTTAATAGACTTTGGAGCGCTAATGTGACAAGGAAAAGTTATACTCTTTAAAAATTTTTTATTATTTTTATTTTATGTGTATTAATGTATTGTCTACATGTAGGTAGGTGTACTCCCGTGCATACCGGCAGAGGTCAGAAGGGGGCTGTTTGATCCCCAGGAACTGGAGTTACTGTTGGTTGTTAGCCACCAAGTGGGTGCTGGGAACTGAACCCTGTTCTCTGGAAGAGCAGCCAGCGCTCTTAACCGCTGAGTCATCTCTCCAGTCCTTAAAGCTTCCCTTTGTTTCACTTACTAAGTAAATACCTTGAAATGTAACTCTGGAATACCTTTTATCGCACTGTGATGTTATCACCATGTTGAGATGTTTTATTACTCTGTAAAGTCTTGAAGCTCTGTGATGCTTTCCACTCACCGTCTGACTGTTGATAAAGATGTAAAACTAAGAAAATGGAAAGTTCACTAAATGGTTTAATGAGGTACCTGGTCCAATTAGTGCAGAAAAAGTGTATCTCAAACACAACAGATATCTAAATTTATGATGGTGATAGCTGTTTTTGCAAACTGCAGTGACCATTTTACTGATTCCTAGCCCAATTCACCTGGCCTAGCTATAGATCAAAAGGTGGCAGATGTCCTGATCTTTGCCTGGGATGGCTACCTTATAAATTATGAACTCAAGAAGGAATTTTCCTGAGATAACATGGCTCATCATGAAAACAAACCTAGGGCCCAGGTGTCAGCCATAAAATAACATAAAAACGCCTACTTTATCCCCATCTGGGACCTCATGCATGAGAATGAATAGCTAAGCTTTCCAACTCTCTCCTGGGTAAATGGTTGATATTTGAAGAATTTTTCCATAAGAAATGACTGGAAAGGGCAAACAAGGCTTCCTAAATTCTGTTTCGCCAAGTAAGATGAACATCACAATGTGATATTTTTTTCTGTGGGCATACCTGTAATTCCAACACTTAAGAGATGGTGGGGAGTTCAAGCTCCTATTGAACATAGTACAAGGCTACTTGAGACCCAGAAATAATGAGGTAGAGGCAAGAAGGTCAGAAGCTCAAGATCATCTGCTGCACAGCCAGTGGTCAGAAATTTGGTCTGATTTGGGTTCTTGCAACTTCTTTGACGTTTCAGTCTGCTTTGTTCTTTCACTCTCATGTATTCACAATACAATGCAGTTTATAGCGGCTGCTGGTGGAGTGGTATTGTGATCAGCTTAGAGGCCTAAGCAGCCTTGATAATAATTTGGTATTTATGCCTGTTGTTTTAGATGGAGGGTTTTTTTTTTGTCATTCAAGTAGTTTTATATCTCTTTCTTTTGACTAGACAACTGTCTAGAAATGATATAAAATGTTCAGGTTGAGCTTTTTCATAATTACTATTTTATAATTTTGTTGTGCTATTAAATATTAAAGAGTTGTAGCTATGGCAACACGATTTCCACTTTTTTCTTTCTTCTTTTTTTGTTTTTGGTCTTTTTTTGAGACAGGGTCTCTCTTAGCAACAGCTGACCTGGAACTGGTTATGTAGACCAGGCTGGCCTTGCTCTCACAGAGATCTCCTTGCCTCTGCCTTCCAAGTGCTGAGATTAAAGGCATGTACCACCACACCTGGCTCACTTCATTCTTTTAAAATATTTATTTTATTTGTGTGTGTGTGTGTGTGTGTGTACACATGTGTGGCGGCCAGAGAACAACTAACTCATGGGAGTTGATTCTCTCCTTCTACCATGTAGGTCCTGGGGATTGAACTCGGGCCATCAGGCTTGGCAGCAAGCATCTTTACCTGCTGAGCCATATAGCTGTCCTATTTATTTTATATTTTAATTTAATTTTGAGACAGAGTCTCATGTAAGGCCTATAACTTGCTATATAGCTGATCCTCTTGCCTCCATTTCCCAGCTGCTGGGATTACAGCTGTGTGAGTCAACATGCCTAGCCACATCTTTCTTTTTAAAACGCATTCAGATCATTGTGATGGTCTGAGGAAGTCACATGTGCGAGGAGGTCTGCAATGTGAGGGTTTGAACAATTCACTGAACTCCCAGATGACAACCAGTCTTGGGGTGTGCCATCCTGGACACTGAGCTTCCCTAGGACTCCAGGTTTCATTGTGTCTAATCAAACTCCATGAGAAACACTCAGTGAGAACCATCCAGCCGATCTTACTGACCCATAGTATGGGGAGAAATCATAGAACCATGTTACTTCTTTTGGGATGCTTTGTAGCATCAGAAAAGTGAAACAGGCTTGTGGGATGCCATCTCCTAAAAGTCTGTACCTCTAGTTCTTTCCTATTTTCATAATAATTGTCTTAGTTTAGGACTTCATCATCATTTAAAAAAATGTAAAAAGTGGGGTACAGCAGTTAAGAGCAGATCCTGCCCTTGCAGAGGACCTGAGTTCAGTTCCCAGCACCCACATTGTATGGCTCAAAGCTGCCTGTTTCTCCAGCTCTAAGGGTATCTGATGCCCTCTTCTGGCCTCCCCAGGCACCTGCACTCTTACATGCATCTACCTACATGCATACATATTATGTATGATATTACTGCCATAATAAGTAATCATTAAAGAAAGCTGAGTATATGATTTTCATGCTATAGTCTGGGAAAACATATTTTTGCATAGTTTAATGGTTAGCACAAGATGAAATGCTTATCGTACTTTGTTTCTGGCCTTATCTGTAGCTTTATATGTAATACCTGCTTGTAACCTTAGCTAAAAAAGTATAAAAGGCCAGGCATGGTGGCACACGCCTGTAGTCCCAGCACTTTGGAGGAAGAGGCAGGCAGATCTCTGTGAGTTTAAGCCCAGCCTGGTCTACATAGTAAGTTCCAAGCCAGCTGGGGCTACAGGGAAACCCTGTCTCAAAAAGACCAATTAAAAAAAAAAACCCAAAGATGACCTGGATCTATATATATATGAACACTGCCTTGGAATAAAGAGCACTCTTCCCCACCAGAGGGTTGAGTCCTTTGCCTTCATTCATTTTGTCACCCACTTGCAGACCCAAGTCTCTACACACATGCACACACAAAATAAATAAAAGCTTTAAAAATAAGGCCAGGTTTGGTGGCAAATACCTTTAATCCCAGCACTTGGAAGGCAGAAGCAAGTGGATATCTGTGAGACTGAGGCCAACCTGGTCTACATAAGTAGTTTCAGGTCATCTGGGGCTACTGGAAACCCTGTCTCAAACAAACAAACAAACAAACAAACAAACAAACAAACACAAAAAACCCATAACAAAAAAAGGAAAAAACTTTAAAAATGGAAAAACTATGTTTTTGAATTAGTAGTACATTCTCATGGCATGAAATTTACAACACAAAAAAACAAATGTTTCCCACCCTTGATTCCCACCACTAAATCTCCTCCTTGAAGGTAACAACTCTTTTTTATTTGTGTATCCTTCTGGAGATATTTTATACATTCATAAATATTAGAGCTCTTCATCTGTTTAAGGGATACAAAACACTGAATTGTATATTGATTCTATTCAAGTAATGACATCTCAGAGATCTTTTCATATTAGCATATAAAGCCTTTACCAGCTTTATTGAGGTATAAATCATACAGCACATAATTCATCTGTTTAAAATAGGATCCAAGGGCTGGAGAGATGGCTCAGTAGTTAAGAGCACTGGTTGCTCTTGCAGAGGACCTGAGTTCCATTCCGAGCACCCACATGGTGGCTAACAACTGTCCTTGATTCCAGTTCCAGGGGATCCAACGCCCTCTTCTGACCTTGGTGGGCATTGCATGACATGTGTACCTACACTTACACACATGCAGTTAATACACCCATATACATAAAAATAACAAAATATTGAGGCTGGAGAGATGGCTCAGCAGTTAAGAACACTGGTTGTTCTTGCAGAAGACCTGGGTTTGAATCCCAGCACCCACATGGCAGCTAACAACTATCTGTAACTTCAGTTCCAGGGGATCCAATGGCCTCTTCTGTCCTCCACGGGCATTGCGTGACATGGATGCACTTACCTACATGCAAGGCAATACACTCATACACATAAAATAAAACTAATAAATAAAATATTAAAAAACCCAAAATATCTAAAAATAAATAAATTAATAAAATATTTTAAAATGGGACCCAGGGCCAGAGAGATGACTCAGCAGGTAGAAGTGCCTGCCAGCAAGCCCGATGATTGGTGTTTGATCCTAGGCACTCACACAGTTGTAGGAGAAAGCTGATTCTCATGAGTTGTCTTCTGACCTCTCCCCACACTCAGATAAGTAAATATAATTAAAGTATTTAAAATGGGATCCAGTTAGATAAGCCTTTTTTTTTTTTTTGAATTCCATTTATTGTTTCTTGAGTTCATTGGAAGAGGGCAGATGTGGGCTAGGCAGCCTAGTAAAATGGACCCAAGTACAATCGACCCAGACCATGGGGCTAGGGTGAGGGATGTCTCCTTATATTGGGATGAGTATCTTTGTGTGTTCCCACACTGACAATCGAGCCTCTGGAAGAAGGGCAGTCTAGATTGGGCTGGTGGTATGTCATGAATTATAGGACCTCAGCCACCACCCGTGTAAAAACTTTCAGGTGTGTGTGCAAATCAGAGGAGTCCCCATTGATACAAATTCAGTCTGAGCAGCAAGAAGAGGACTGCAGCTCTTTGTGGTGTCATCCTTTTTGTCGAGTTCTGAGTCTGGGGCTTTGTTTGGAGATCTTGACCCAAAACATGTTTGCTGTCCTCTGACCTCCGCTTAGTTGTTCAGGCATACAGGTTGGATGGAACTCAGTATCCTGAAGCTAGGCACACTGAGCCTTCGCAAAACGGGACTTCTGGTCGACCTTTTTTTTCACACACACACACACACACACACACACACACACACACACACACACCTTGACGAGACTTCTGGTGACCTTCACAGACACCCCATCGGGGTGCAGAATGCTGGCGGGGTGGAAGCAATTGAGTGCACAGAGGCCAGCGAGACAAAACCCTTTGAGAAGACTTCTTAAAATTTTTAAATTTGGGGCTGGAGAGATGGCTCAGTGGTTAAGAACACTGGTTGTTCTTGCAGAAGACCTGGGTTCGAATCCCAGCACCCACATGGCAGCTAACAATTTATTGTCCATAACTCCAGTTCCAGGGGATCCAACTGCCTCTTCTGTCCTCCGAGGGCATTGCATGACACGGGCGCACTTACCCACATGCAGGCAACACCCTCATACACATAAAATAAAAAAATAATAAATAAAATATTTAAAAAGTTTTTATTTTATGCCTATGAGTGTATTGCCTGCATGTATGTAAGTGCACCCATGTTGTGCAGTGCCCATGGATGTCAGAAAAGGGCTTTGGAATTTACAGTTACAGACGGTTGTAAGGTACCACGTGGGTGGTGGGAATCAAGCCTGGGTCCTCTGCAAGAGCAGTTAGTGCTCTTAACTGCCGAGCCACCTCTCCAGCCCCCTAGAGAAGACGTTCTTGATTGAAATGATTCCCTTTCTTTCTTCTTTCCATTTCTCCCTCCCTCTCTTTCCTCCTCTTCTCTCTTTCTTTTAAATTAACGGTCAAGGAAAAAACATTTTTTTTTTTTTGGTCTTTTTGAGACAGGGTCTCCCTCTACTCACGGTTGGCCTGGAACTCACTATGTAGACCAGGCTGGCCTTGAACTCACAGAGATCTGCCTGCCTCTGCCTCCCGAGTGCTGGGATTAAAGGTGTGCCTGCAGTAATTTATTTATTTTTAATTTATGTGTATGAGTGTTTTGCCTGCATGTAAATATAATGTGTGCATGACATTCCCTAAGGACCAGAGATGGTGCCATACCCTTGGAACTAGAGTTGTGAAGAGTTGTTAGCTACCATGTGGATGCTAGGAACCAAACCCAGATCCTCTGGAAGAGCAGTAAGTGCTTTAAACTGCTGAGCCATCTCTGTAGCCCCTTGTCCCCTCTTTCTTGAGGCAGGATGGAGTCATCTTGTTCAGGTTTTCTGCCTGTGACCAGCATTCTCCTGCAGGACAGGTAGGACCAGCCCTTGTTCTCTTATCCCATGTCAGTGGTGAGATGTTTTAGCTTCTTTCTAGCGATCTCACCATGGGTGGGGATCTTACAGTAGACGGTCCCTACTGGAAGGGAAAATACCTGCAGGATAGGAATCCCACAGAACTACCAGAGACAAGTTCTTGTTGATAAGTGACCAGATTCAGAATCTTGAGTTTAGGGATATGCTGTTTACTATCTGGGCTGTATGGCCATGATAAGTGTAGGCAAAGCATGAATTGGCTCTGGGCTCAAAATGTGGGCAGGATTTCTACAGATGCAGGAGACACAGAAGCCATGATCAAGTGCTCTAAAACATCTAAAATCTCAGTTACAAAAGGGCCTCTCTACAGATGTACAAAACCTTAGTCTCCCCTTGGAATAGTTTCTGGTTGACCTTCCTTCCCCCCTCCCCACCCCCCACTTTGGAGATCACGAAGTATATACTTCAAAACTCCTTCAAGGGGCTAGTGAGATGGCTCAGCAGTTAAAAGCACTGGGTGCTTTTCCATAGGACCCAGGTAAACTACCCTACCCTCGTAAACTGAATTTCTTGGCAGTTCCCAGCTTCTAGATGGTGACCAACCATCTGTAACTCCAGCTCCAAGGGATCTGACGCCCTCTGGCCTCTGAGGGCACCCACAAGGAAATGGTGCAGATAAACCCATGCAGGCGCTCACACACACATATCAATAAAAATAATAAAAATAAATAAATCTTAAAAAAGTAAAAGAAAACTCCCTCAAAGATGACAGTTTGACCTCCCATCCTTCAGAGTAAGTTAGTATCCCATCTGGGAACTATTTTTCTCTTTGGAAGTCAGGAGCTCGGTCTTAGTTCTGTTCTGTGCAGTAAGACAAGGGATCGGAATGGTCCTCATCCATGGGCATGGGACTGAGGAGGAGATGCATCTGAGAGCCCCAGCCCACATGACACGTCAGAGAATAGCAGGTTTTTAATTTTTGCCCAAACTTTTGTTTTCTCCTCCGTTCTGCTGTTTCCTATCTTCATCGAACACTCAATGTACAGAAAATAGCCTGTTCTTCAATACTTACTCATGGAACAAATACTCTTATGGCATTGGATAAGATAAACCCCTACCCTCATAAACTGAATTTCTTGGGCAGTGGGTAGGAGGGTTGGAAAATTTAAAAACAAGCAACCTTTTTAGTGTGTATCAGTTTTGTTGAAATAACAAATGAATGTCAAATCTCAGTGACTTAGGGTTTGAACTTTTTCTTTCTTTCTTTCTTTCTTTCTTTCTTTCTTTCTTTCTTTCTCTTTCTTTCTTTCTCTTTCTCTCTCTTTCTTTTTTTTTTTGAGACAGGGTCACCCTGTAGCCCCAGCTGGCCTGGAACTCGCTGTGTAGACCAGACTGACCTTAAACTCACAGAGATCTGTCTGCCTCTGCCTCCTGAGTGCTAGGATTAAAGGTGTGCACCACCACGCCTGGCTGAAGTTGCTTTCTTTAAAATTTTTTGATTTATTCTATTTTTATTTTATGTGTATGAGTATTTTAACTGCATATATATAACTGCTTACCCATGATGTACAATGCCCACAGAGGCCAGAAGAGGACATCAGATCCCCTGGAATTAGAGTTATAGATGGTTGTTAGCTACTATGTGAGTGCTGAAAAACCTAGGTCCTCTGCAAAACAGCCAGGGTTCTTACCCTCTGAGCCACTGCTCTAGCTCCTGAAGTTGCTTTCTTGTTCACTCACTGCGGTTCACAGTCACAGATACTGAGATGGGCAGTTGAGTAGGCAGGAAGGGCTTGTTCAACCCATAACCACTTGGAACAGAAAAATTGCAGTTTGAAATGCTGATTGTCATCCATTCCTAAGCAGAGCTCCCTTGACTTCACTCTCTTTCTACAAGCAGCAGTAATGACTTGAATGGGTTTGGTCTTTTTGAGACGGGGTCTCCCTGTAGCCCCAGCTGGCCTGGAACTCGATATATAGACTATACTGGCCTTGGACTCACAAAGATTAAAATATTTTATTTTTATTTTATGTGTATGAGTGTATTGCCTGCATGTATGTGAGTGCACCTGTGTCGTGCAATGCCGTGGAGGTCAGAAGAGGGTGTCAATTTCCCCTGGAACTGGAGTTAAGGATGGTTGGTAGCCGCCATGTGGGTGCTGGGAATTGAACCCGGGTCCTCTGCAAGAGCAGTCAGTGCTCTTAACCACTGAGCCATCTCTCCAGCCCCTATTATTTTTATTTTATGTGTATGAGTGTATTGCCTGCATGTATGTGAACGCACCCATGTCATGCAATGCCTTGGAGGTCAGAAGAGGGCTTCGGATTCCCCTGGATTTGGAGTTAAGGACGGTTCGTAGCTGCCATCTGGGTGCTGGGAATTGAACCCGGGTCCTCTGCAAGAGCAGTCAGTGCTCTTAACTGCTGAGCCATCTCTCCAGCCCCAGTTTTTCTTTTTTAACTGATACACATAAAGACAGAGCTGGGCTTGGTGGCACACATCATTAATTCTAGCATTTGGGAGACAGAGGCAGGTAGATCTCTGTGAGACTGTGGCCAGTCAGGTCTACATGCCAGCTGGGGCTATGGGAAGACCCTGTCTTAAAAAGACAGACAAAACAATCCCCAAACACCCCCAAAACAACAAAAAACCCAAACAATACATATTTATGGGGTACCATGTCATATTTCAATATATGCACCCATTGTGCTAACAATCAAACAAGGGTAAGAAAATATTCAAACAATCATCTTTTTTTTTTGGTCTTTCTGAGACAGGGTCTCTCTATAGCCCCTGCTGGCCTGGAACTCACTATGTAGTCTATGCTGGCCTTAAACCCCCAGAGATCCGCCTGCCTCTGCCTCCCAAGTGCTGGGATTAAAGGCATGTGCCACCATGCTCAGCTCATTCCCCCTTTTTTTTTTTTTTTTTTTGAGAAAGGGCTTCCCTTTAGCCCCAGCTGCCCTGGAACTCACTATGTGGACCAGACTGGCCTTTAACTCACAGAGATCCACCTGCCTCTGCCTCCTAAGTGCTGGGATTAAAGGTGTGCACCACCACGCCCGGCTCCACCCCTCTTTTTTAATGAATCTCTTGAGCCTTGGGAGAAGAGGGGGGTGACTGATATATGTGTCCCATTTAGGACCCAGGACTCTGCATTTCCTTATTTTCTATATATTGACCAGCTGTGTGTCTCTGTGTTAATCACCATCTGCTGTAAGAAGCAGCTTCTCTGATGAGAGTTGAAAGATGCACTAATCTGTGGGTATAACAATAAATCATAAGGAGTCAGTTTAATATTATGTCCATTTCATGAGATAACTGTACTAGGTTCTCTCCTACAGTCTGTGACTTGTCTAGCCACAGGTGCTTGACCTTGAAAAGAGTACTAGGTATGGGATCCATCTTGTATAGTGGGCCTTAAACCCAAACAGAAAGTGGTTGGTTACTGCCATTACATTTGTGCCACTATTGCACCAATAGTAGCACATCTTGCTAGGCCAGTTGTTATTGTAGCTCACAGGGTTCACAGCCAGGTAAGACTGATGGTTAATTTTCTCTTCTGGCAGCATGCATGGCACTTTCCATCACTATGAAAGCTAGCCAGTAGAGATGAAGCTTGAAGGTAACAGCTTGACTTCTCCTTGTCTGTTATACACCCCACATATGTAATATCATCAACAATAGGGTCTTACCACCAAGTTACGGTGGGCATCCAAGAGCAATGACAATAGCCAGTATTGTCTGAGGGTCTTTGGGACCTCCTTGGTCAACAACTCCAAGAGAAGGAGTCCATTCCTGGCACTGGACCCATTTATCTTTTTTGTTTGTTTTTAAGACAGGGTCTTACTGTGTAGCCCTGGATGGTCTGGAACTTGCTTTGTAAATCAGGCTGACCTCAAACTCAGAGATTGGCCTGCTTCTGCTTCCTGAGTGCTGGAATTAAAGGCATGTACCACCACACTCTGACATTTATCATATTTTAAAGACAGGGATTTCAGTATATAGCTCAGACTGGCCTAGAATTCTTTTGATCCTCCTGCTTCCCAAGTGTGGGGATTACAGATGTGCATGATGACACCTGGCCTATTTATCATTTCTTAATTTTTAAAAATCATTTCTTTATGGTGAAAGCATTCAAAATCCTTTCTTCTGAGCCCAACATGGTGACTTGTAATATCAGCATTTGGATGGTAGAGGCTAGAGACTGGGAGTTCAAGGTCATCTTTTGCTACATAGTGCTATACCCAGCATGAGGCACAGAGGAATGCCACACAGTGATGGCTGAATTAAGAATCCTTTAATTAGTCAGTGATTGAGAAAGGCTCACACTCAAAACAACTCTCAACCCTGAAGAGAGGAAGAACAGGGTTTATAAAGCTTAAAATCACTGGACATGGTAATACATGATGCTTGGGAGGCAGAGGCCAGTGGGTCTCTGTGACAGTGAGGCTAGCCTGGTTTCCATAGTGAGTTCCAAGTCAGCTGTGGCTATAGGGAGATTCTGTATCATAAAGACAAAAAAAAAAAAAAAAAAAAAAAAAGAAAAAAGAAAAAAGAAAAAAAAAAGCTTAAAATCAGGGGCAAAGCCAATAGCCAAGGTTACACCATACCAGGGGCAGCTCAGTTAAAAAGCAGTTTCTAAGTTTCTATTATGGAAAACAAGTTTCTAAGAATTACAGAAACAATGGACTCCCTGGAGCTGCAGGTGTAGCTGGGAGCAAATGTTTTGCCTGTCTGGATGTAAGTTTCCCAGTATTATAGAAACAATGTACTCCCGGAAACTCAGGTTTCATGAGGGCCTTCATGAGGTCCTTCTGCCTGTCTGGGTGCAATGAGTGGGAGCAGGGGCAGGGGCTGGGCAGAAACACAGGGTGAAGCAAAAGTTGGCTAGAACAAAACCGAGTCAATGTGGGCATTTCACACAGGCCAGTTTAAGATTAGCTAGGACAACATGATATCTTGTTTTTTTGTCTTTTTCAAGACAGGGTCTCCCTATAGCCCCAGCTGTCCTGGAACTCACTATGTAGACCAGGCTGGCCTTGAACCCACAGAGATCTGCCTGCCTCTGCCTCCCAAGTGCTGGGATTAAAGTTGTGTGCCACCATGCCTGGCATTTTAAAAAATATTTTATTTTTATTTTATGTGTATGTGTGTATTGCGTACATGTAGGTAAGTGCACCCGTGTTGTGCAGATATCTTCTTTTAAAAATTAAAAATTAATGGGGCTTCAGAGATGGCTCATTGGTTAAGAGCACTGACTGCTCCTGCAGAGGACCAGGGTTTGATTCCCAGAACCCAGACGGTGGCTATGAATCGTCCTTAACTCCAGTTCCAGGGGACTCTGACGCCCTCTTCTGACCTCCATGGCATTGCACGACACGGGTGCACTCACATACATGCAGGCAATACGCTAATACACATAAAATAAAAATAATAAATAATAAATATAATTAAAAACTATGCTTCTTACCTTATTTCTCAGGAGCAACAGGGCCACATTATACAGCCCAGGTCTGGAACTCATTTTATAGCCAAGGGTAGCCTCAGACTAGAAGTCCTCTTGCCTCAGCCTCCTGAGTGTGTGTGCGTGTGTGTGTGTGTGTGTGTGTGTGTGTGTGTGTGTGTGTGTATAGGTCCAAAGTTGATGTTGGAAATCATCTTCAAGGTGGAGATAACTTATATGATTATGCACAATTTTCCTTTTGATTCAATGTTGCTGTAATAGTAATTTAACAATTAAAATCTTTTTTAAAAAGTCAGGTTTTTCTGTTTGCCCAACTAGAGTTGACTCCAGCAAGGCAGGATAGCTCTTTGATTTCTCACAGCCCCTGAAGTGAAATGGAATCTCCCTTTCTAGATTGTGTCCTCAGACTTTTCCACCTACTAGGCTTCTTCATTCAAAGAGGCAGGGTCCCTCCATCAAACCCATAGCTCCCTGTTATGGGTAGTCTCACTAGCCAGCTTGCTCTGGGGATCCCCTCTCTCTACATTCCCTGGTTGGAACTGCAGGCCGGCTTCCATGCCCACCTGGCACTTATGTGGACTCTGCGGATCCACCCTCTGGCTTCTGGTCCCCACACTTGTTTGTCAAGTTCTTAACTACTGAGTCATCTATCTAGTCCTCTCTACTTTTTTTTTTTTTTTGGTCTTTTCGAGACAGGGTCTCCCTGCAGCCCCAGCTGTCCTGGATTCACTATGGAGACCAGTCTGGCTTTGACCTCACAGAGATCCGCCTGCCTGTGCCTCCCGAGTGCTGGGATTAAAGGTGTGTGCCACCATACCCAGCTCTACTTTTTAAAAAAAAATATTTTATTTATTATTTTTATTTTATGTGTATGAATGTTATGCCTACATGTAGGTAAGTGGACCTGTGTCGTGCAATGCCCGTGGAGGACAGAAGAGGCTATCCAATCCCTTAGAACTGGAGTTACAGACAGTTGTTAGCTGCCATGTGGGGGCTGGGATTTGAACCCAGGTCCTTTGCAAGAACAGTCAGTGTTCTTAACCACTGAGCCGTCTCTCCAGACCCTCTACTTTTTTTGAGGCAGGCTTGGAATTCACCAAGTAGGCTAGGCTGGATGGCCAGGGATCTGCAGGGGTCTGCTTGTCTCTGGCCCTTGAGACTGGCCTTATAAGCATACACCACCATATCTTTTTTTTTTTTTTTTTTTTTTTTGTAACATAAGTTCTGAGTACCAGACTCAGGCAAGAACTTTACTAAGTCATCTCCTCAGCTCCTCAATTTTGATTTTGATTTATGAGTTCACATTGAAAATAGCTAGTTGTTTCATCACTGTGGTGGTTTGAATGAAAATGTCTCCCATAGACTCCCTTTATAGACTCTTCTCTGGAATCATAAGCCAAATACACTCTTCCTTTTATAAGTTGCCTTGGTCATGGTGTCTTATCACAGCAATAAAAAATTAATTAATCATTCAGCACCAATTTCCCTATGCAATAAGATTTTTCTCAGCTTGAGTATTCTGTGGTTTTTTTTTTTTTTTTGGTCTTTTTTAAGACAAGGTCTCCCTGTATCCCTAGCTGGTCTGGAGTTCACTATGTAGACGATGCTGGTCTTGAACTCACAGAGATCTGTCTTCCTCTGCCTCCCAAGTGCTGGGATTAAAGGTGTGTGCCACCACACCCGGCTGAGTATTCCATACTTTGTATAATCCCAGCAGCCCTCAGGAGGCAGAGGCAGGCAGGTCTCTGTGAGTTCAAGGCCAGCCTGGTCTACATAGTGAGTTCCAGGACAGCTGGAGCTACAGGGAGACCCTGTCTCAAAAAGACCAAAAAAAATCTTCTTACTATTCCATCATTTATGATTAAATTTTATTATTATTTTTTTGGACACAGGTTCTCTCTGTAGCCCCGGCTGACCTGGAACTCACTATGTAGACCAGGATGGCCTTGAATGCACAGAGATCTGCCTGTCTCTGCCACTATGCTTGGCTTAAGTTTTCTTTTTTTTTTTTGCCTGAACAAAAAAGATTATCTGAAGGCTACAGCCCTATGCAGTGTCCTAACTCCTGTTAATTAATTGACAGCTCTTAATTCATAAGTATCATATTCAAAGCTTCACAAATCACTTTTACTGCTTATAGAAGAAATCAGAATTCTCTGATTCCTGATATAGTGGGATGAGGTAAGTTTGGTAATATGCTGATCAGCACAGATCTAGGCAATTCTGATGCACATGGTCATAACAGTCCATTCTGAGAGCTGCACCTTAGCTACCTGACTTCTAGCAGAGAGTGTGACAAAGGATCCCTCCATCTTGATTAATAAATTTTTTTCAGTTTCTTATATATTTATTTCAAAATTTTTATTTATTTTTAATTTATGTATATGAGTGTTTTGTCTGCACATGCACTATGTATACCATGTACATGCAATGCCTACTGAGGCCAGAAAAAGGTATCAGATCCCCTGGAACTGGAATTACATATGGTTGTTAGCTGTCATGTGGGTGCTGGGACTGAACCTGGGTCCTCTGCAAGAACAGCCAGTGCCCTTAAATTCTTAACTATCTAGTTTGTACAAACGATGACAGCAAAGTGAAGACATTGTACAGAATGTGTTAAATTTCTTGTACAAAATTGTTTATTTGCCTTTTCTTTGTAACTTATCTGTAAAAGGTTTCCCTACTGTCAAAAATATGCATGTATAGTAATTAGGACTTCACTCCTCCATGTTTTCTTCCCTTATCTACTGTCACTGCCCTTCAAAACCTTATTTTAGAAAACTGATGAAGTAACATGTTGCATGTGGTTTACTTTGGATACATCTAAGCCCTTCTGCACATCTAAACTTAGATGGAGTTGGTCAAATGAGGGAACATCTGGGTTATGCCTTTTTAAAAGTAGTTTTTAGGAACTGTCAGCATGTTGTTGAAGTGTGGAGTTGTAACTCTGCGTGGACTATGGACAGTCAGCAATATGTACTTAAGAGGTGCACTATTGCAAAACGGGTGTTTTATCCAGGTACTCGTACGCTATTTTTTTGTACTGCTGGTATTGTACCAGAAACATTTTCTTTTGTTGTTACTTGCTTTTTAAACTTTGTTTAGCCACTTAAAGAAAATCTGCTTATGGAACAATTTGCCTCAAATCCATTCCAAGTTGTATATTTGTTTTCCAATAAAAAAATTACAATTTACCCCCCACCCCCAAAAAGCAGAGTGTTAACACTCTTAATCCTGGCACTGAGAGGTAAAAACAGGTGGATCCCTAGAGCTTGCTGGCCAGTCAGCCAAACCTCATTAGCAAGCCCCAGGTCCCACTGACAGGCCATGTTTCAAGAGACAATGTGTACAGCTCCTAAGGGATATCACCCAAGGTTGAACTCTAGCACCCATGTGCATGTATACCAACGCTGAAGAAAACTATATTTTCTTTTTAAAATATATTTTAGCTGGGCATGGTGGCACATGCCTGTAGTCCCAGCACTTGGGAGGCAGAGGCAGGTGGATCTCTGTGAGTTCAAGCCAGCCTGGTCTACATGGGGAGTTCCAGGACAGCTTGGGCTACAGGGAGACCCTGTCTCAAAAAGACCAAAGATAATTTTTTTTATTTATTATTTTTATGTGTATGCATGTATTGCTTGCGTAGGTAAGTGCACCTGTGTCATGCAATACCCGTGGAGGACAGAAGAGGCTGTCAGATCCCCTGGGACTGGAGTTATGGACAGTTGTTAGCTGCCATGTGGGTTCTGGGATTCGAACCAGGGTCTTCTGCAAGAACAGTCAGTGTTCTTAACCACTAAGCCATCTATCCAGCCCCAAAACTATATTTTCAATGCTCAGTAAATGTTCACAAAGCTTCAGCAAAAAGTCATTGCTGTTTACATCACTACATCTCCAGTTAACAGCATGCAAGAGAGGCCTACTCCTGTTACTCTTGCATCTGAACATCAAACACTATTTTTAAAATAGCCAATTCTTGCTGGGCATGGTGGTGTACACCTTTAATCCCTGTACTCGGGAGGCAGAGGCAGGCGGATCTCTGTAAATTTGAGGCCAGCCTGGACTACATAGTGAGTTCCAGGACAGTTGGGGCTACAATGGAGACCCTGTCTCAAAAAAAAAAAAAAGCCAATTTTACTGGGTGTGGTGGCACATGCTTTTAATCCCAGCACTTGGGAGGCAGAAGCAGGCAGATCTCTGTGAGTTCAAGGCTGGCCTGGTCTGCATGGTGAGTTCCAGGCTAGCTGGGGCTAGAGGGAGACCCTTTTGCAAAAAGACAAAAAATTAAAAATAAAATAATCTAAAGAAGCTCAAATCATGTCTATAGAATGTGAATTAAATAAAATGTCATTTTCACCCAAAAGCCTAGCTATTTTTTTTGAAAAATTAATGAGGGTAGGTGGTGTAGTTTAGTGGTAGACCACTTGTTTCATGTCCTGAGTTTGATCCCCAACAGATCACACACTAATTTGATAATACCTAGTGCTAGCATAATTATGAATTGTGAGTAACCCACCTCCTGACTTTTTTTAGAGACAGAGTCTCACATAGGCCAGGCTGGCCTTGTGTGTGTCACCATGCTCAATTTTTTTTCAGTTGGAGATCAAATCAAAGGTTTTGTGTATGTGAGGCAGTCACTGTACAAACTAAGTCACATACTTGTCATTATTAAGCTCTGCTTTTGAAAATCATTTAGTAACTGTCCCGCGCTATCGTCTCGCCAGCAAGAACGACGCGGCACACTCAGGATCCTTCTGCAGAAAAGCTTTAATGCATCTTGAGAGGGAGAGCATAAGCTTACAGGGCGAAGACCCCGAATGTCGGAAACCCAGCCCTTATATAGGTTAGTAAGCCCGTCTTGGACGTGGCAACTCTTGATTGGTCGCAAACTCATCAGCCCATATCACGCCACGAGGTAGGCAGAGACTAGAAGGTGGAAAATTACTTCGGGCATGCGTACTGACTTATTTACTGCTCAGCATGAACTGAGTCAGAAATAATATTAAGAGGACCTGAAAACTTTTGAAGAACCTCCAACACAACCAGACATTCTACTATTTGAGGAGAGGTTTCTGCATATTGTCGTGAGAACACCTTGGAACCCATGACATATGCCCCCTTCCCATTCTTGGAGCCATCTGTATATATCATCAATCCCTCTTTCAGTGGAATGGGAGATGTAACTCGGGGAAAGACTACAGGATGGAGGGCTGCAAACTGCAGCAAAGGATGCCTTGGATAGTGATTATCAATTCTCCCCGAGAAGGTGGTAACTAGTATGGCCCAGTCATTTGAGGTGGCAGCTAATGTTTGCACCTGAGAGGAATTATAGGGGACCAAGATAGATGTAGGGTGCTTGCCAAAGTGTTCTATAGCCAATTTTAAGCCTTTAAGTGCAAGTTGAGCTATAGCCGTGGGGTACCAGTCAATTATTTTTTGGGGGGAAGCGTTCGGGTGAACCCATAACAGGGGTCCTTCCTGCCATAAAACCGCAGTGGGCAGCTTTCTTGTTTTAAAAACATAGAGACAAAAAGGTTGAGAGCTGTTAATGCGACGTAACTGTGCTTTCTCTATTGCCTCCTCTACTAGGAGGAGTGCTGTTTCCGCAGCAGGGGTCAAGGATCGAGGGGAAGTAATATGGGTGTCCCCCTCCAAAATGTCAAAAAGAGGTTTTAAATCCGCTGTGGGAATTTTGAGAAATGGGCGAAGCCAATTAATATCTCCCAATAATTTTTGGAAATCATTTAAAGTGCACAAATCTTTTCTATAAATTTTTATCTTTTGTGGACGAATCACATCAGGGAGAATAACAGTGCCCAGGAATTGGCCTGTATCAGAAAACTGGACCTTTTCAGTGGCGACTTGAAGTCCCCAGTATTGCAAAGCTTTCACCAGCTGTGGGTAAGCTTTTTCAAGGGTCTCTCGCTCTTGATGACACATGAGCACATCATCCATGTAATGAATAATAGTTATCGCAGGAAATTTTTCTCTAATAGGCTTTAGAGCCTCCTGTACATACAGTTGACATATGGTGGGACTGTTGGCCATCCCTTGAGGCAGCACTCTCCATTGAAATCTCTTATCTGGCTCCATATGATTAATTGAAGGGATGGTAAAAGCAAAGCGCTGCCTGTCAGAGACATGCAGGGGGATAGAAAAGAAGCAGTCCTTTATATCTATAATGATTAAGTTCCAATCCTTAGGCAGAGCAGAGAGGACCGGAAGTCCCCGCTGCACTGCCCCAAGGGGATACATTTGCTCATTAATAGCTCTTAGGTCATGTAATAACCTCCATTTTCCAGATTTCTTTTTTATCACAAAAATCGGGGTATTCCAAGGGGAGGTAGATGGCTCTATATGCCCCAAAGCCAGCTGCTCAGTGACCAGATCAGTTACTGCAGCCAATTTTTTGGAGGTCAAAGGCCACTGAGGAACCCACACCGGAGCCTCCGTTTTCCATGGTATGGGCCGTACTGCCTCAGTGGCACCTAGGAAAAACCCAGGCCTTGTCTGCCTTGATTTGGGTTGGGTGCTATGGGTTCTGTACACCCCTGTTCACAACACCCCAGCCCTTTTCCTCTCTCATACCCCATTTTCTTCATATTTGGATTGCTTGTGGTGAATATTCATTGGACAGAGTAAGCCCGAGGTCGTGCATAACATCCCGTCCCCATAGGTTGACAGGTAAAGGGAGGACATAAGGAGTGAATCTTCCCTCCCGCCCTTCCGCCGTCTTCCAAGTGAGGGCGGAAGAGCTGATTGTGGGATGGGCACTATAACCCAAACCCTGTAATGAATGGGAAGCCTCGGTAATCGGCCAAGACCTTGGCCACCAATGGGAAGAGATGATGCTCTTATCTGCCCCAGTATCTAGGATGCCTTCAAAACTCTTACCATTAACCTGTAGGAGCAGCTTCGGCCTATTTTGTAGGCTGACAACTAAATAGGCTGAGTCCTGACCCGAGGATCCCATCGGCCTATTTCTAAATTCCTGGTGGGTACTTGGAAGGAGTAGCAACTGAGCTATCCTATCCCCTTTACTGATAGAAAATATGCCTTTAGGGCTAGAGCACAAAACCTGAACCTCAGGGGTACGCTGATTGTCAATTATGCCAGGGTGAACAATCAATCCTTGCAGGGTGAGTGACCCTCGGCCCAGAAGGAGCCCTACAGTCCCTTGAGGAAATGGTATGGGCAAACAGGCAGGTATGGGCTGCACTGCCATTTGAGGCATCAATAAGAAATCGGAGGAGGCGCGCAAGTCCAGTCTTGTGTCATCCCCAAGGGGGCTTTCTCCGGGGCCTTGATGAACCGGTTCCCATATTTTTGTGGGCCCTGGGACCATGGGCCCGCTGCCCCGTTTTTTGGATCCTCATTGATAAAGGTTGCCTTAGGAGGGAGGACATTACCTCTCAAATCCCTAACCGAGCGACATAGGTCTGCCTTATGATAGCCCTTGCCGCAGCGGGTGCAAAGAGCAGGGGTGGGCCCTCTGATTTCTACAGTCTCTTTTCATGTGTCCGGGCTTTCCGCAGTTAAAGCAGACCCTTTTTTCGGGCCCCTTAGGGGGGCGTCTCTGGGACTGTAAAATGGCTGCTGCCAGCCCTGCATTGGTAAGAGGGCCCCCTAACTCTCTACAAACCCTAAGCCAGTCCTGCATCCCTTTGTTTTTTCTAGGGGCAATGGCGGCACAGCATTCCTGAGTGGCTTGTTCAAAGACAAGCTGTTCGACAAGAGGCATGGCTGTCTCAGAGTCTCCAAAAATGCGCCCTGCCGCCTCCGTCATCCTAGCCACAAAGTCAGAAAAAGGCTCTTGAGCTCCTTGTATAATCTTTGTTAATTGGTTACCTCCCTCACCCTTCCTAGAGAGTGCCTTCCAGGCCCTGATGGCAGTGCTTGAGACTTGTTGGTATGCTCCCCAGGGGAAATTTGTTTGATTGGTTGCATAGTGTCCCTGCCCTGTCAGCATGTCAAAAGTCCATTCTTGCTGTTCTGGTGTCAAAGATATAGCATTGGCCCTGGCTTGTTCTTGAGCTGCTTCATGCCAAAGGGCCTTCCATTCCATAAACTGGCCCATGCTGTTAAGCGTGGCCTTGGCTATTGTTTGCCAATCAGTAGGTGTCATGGAGTCTCTCGCCAGCCTGTCCAATTGTGCCAATGTGAAATTGGCGGTGACGCCATACTTTCTGACTGACTCTGCTAATTCTTTATTTGGTTATATTCCACGGGTGCGTATACCCGCCCGTTCTCTAGGCCTTCAAAGACAGGGAAGGCCGAACGTAACTTCCTCCGCACTTTATCAGATAGGAGGGAAAAAGATCCTCGGTGGACCTCATACGGAGGGGACGCTGAGGGGGCCACTTGTGAAGCGGCCATCACAGAATGTGAATGTTTTTGGTGTCTCTTGTTGCCTTGTACATGATCATCTGGATGATATCTTTCTTCCTCATACTTCGCTACTTCCTCATCTAGCTCCGCCTCCTCCTCCGGGTCAAGGCTCTCGTCCTCAGAGCTCCCGGGGCTTCCTGAACTACTTAATTGCAGAGCCTTTAGTTCTCGGACGGGGTATATACTAGTCCCTTTGTCCGGCCTCTCGACAGGCAAAGAATCTCTAGGCTCTTTAAAATATGCTCCCTTGTCAACAGACCTTCCGGGAGGGGCATTTTCCTTATTTGGGGCCCGTTTCTTTTTTCGTGCACCTAACCTCTCACTGCGTTCAGTTTCTGACATGCTATCCTGGACTTCCTCAAGAACATTTCGACTTTCCGCCACAACGGCCTGGCATGTTTTATACAACAAAACTATAAGTGCTCCCAGAATGATAACCAAGGCCTCAAAGCTACCTTTCCAAAGCGGAAACAGGTTCAAGCCAAAGTCCAGAAAAAACATACCTCTCTGAACGTCCTTACCTGCAGTTCTGAATCCTCCTTGAACTCAAGGGGTCTCCGATGGTGCTGATGATGGTTTGGTCGAATTCCCGGGTCTCAGCACCAGTTGTCCTGCGCTATCGTCTCACCAGCAAGAATGACGCGGCACACTCAGGATCCTTCTGCAGAAAAGCTTTAATGCATCTTGAGAGGGAGAGCATAAGCTTACAGGGCGAAGACCCCGAATGTCGGAAACCCAGCCCTTATATAGGTTAGTAAGCCCGTCTTGGACGTGGCAACTCTTGATTGGTCGCAAACTCATCAGCCCATATCATGCCACGAGGTAGGCAGAGACTAGAAGGTGGAAAATTACTTCGGGCATGCGTACTGACTTATTTACTGCTCAGCATGAACCGGATGTGAGCGCCATCTTGTAATGGCGTCTGCAGGGACGGCAGGCGGCTCCCCACAAGTAACACCTGGTAAAAGTTAAAACACAGTTAAACATGGAGTTCCCCTTCAGGAACTGACAATAGAAATGAAGGCACGAGGTATAGATGTCTGAAGAGGATTTCTCATGCCATTGTTTGTAACACGTTTAGAGACGGAAAAGACTGGAAGAGGGGAAAGTGGGGATGCCAGGCTGAAGAAAAATGAAAACTATGTCTGCCACAAATGGCTAATGGGGAATATGGATGAGTGCAAAATTTATGTGTGAAAAATCTTAATGTTAAAATTGAGTATATGCTTGGACAAGAAACAAGTAGAGGCACCCACAAAGGGAAGCATTGCTTTAATTTCAGGATGAGAGTCTAGGATATCTTCTGCTTGACTTTTCCAGGCCAATTTATTCCCACTTCAGATAACTTATACTACACAACACTTATATGTAACTGACTCTGAAATAAAGGTCTGAAAAAATAGGTACATTTTAAGTGACTATTAGAAAACTGTGGAAGTGGGAAAAAATGTGCAAACGTAAGTGTGTACCTATTTTCTTCCAGAGCTTTCCACCGTAGGGAGTTAATAAAAAATAAACAATATAAACTATGAATTTACAAAGACCATTCTTTCCGCCATGATGTCTTTAATAATTAGAAGAAAATTCTTGCAAGAAATAAAAGTATGAGTATAATAAACGTAGAAGTCAGTAACTATATTATACCCCAAATAACGCAGCAGGCAGGGGCTGAGTGTGGTGGTGCATGCCTTTAATCCTGGCACTTGGGAGGCAGAGACAGGCGGATCTCTGTGAGATCAAGGCCAGCCTGTTCTATGTAGCCAGTTCCAGGTCAGCTGGGGCTACAGAGAGACCTTGCTTCAAATAAAACAACAACAAAAAATCAACAAACAACAAACAAACAATAAAGAAGCATTCCCTATTGGAAAAAATTCCTGTGATTACAGTAAATGTGAGAAAAATCGCCTTTACAAAGTTCTTTTCTTTCTCAAAAGAGAGAATCTCATAGAGTAGAAAAACCTCATGGTTTTGGTGAATCATTATATCAAACAGAAGCTGTACGGATGTGATCAATCTAGCAGTTCTTCAGTTGGTACTCCCAACTTGTTAGAGACTATAGAACTCACACTGGAGGGAAACTTCTTGAGTACTGTGTAGGTGGGATAGTTTTCAACAGGTCTCAACTAACTAGGCATCTGTTACACTCAGGCTGGAGAACAATGGTTTCATTTGTAATCCTTGTGTGAAATCTTTGTCACATCCTTGATTTAAGTGTGCATCAAAGACACTAAGAGATAGCTCATCAGTTAAGAGAACTTACTGCTCTTGCAGATGACCTAAATTCAGTTCTTAGGGCCCACACGGTGGCTCACAACCATCTGTCAATCCACTTCCAGGGGATCTAATGCATTCTTCTGGTCTCCTCAGGCAACTGTGCACGCGTACACATACACTACACTCACAAAAATAAAAGTCTAAATAAATAAATGTGCATCAAAGAATACAGAATTGAAGAAGGCTTATGAGTGTTATTGGTATAAGAAATCTTTCTAGACAGGCGTGGTGGTGCATGCCTATAGTCCCAGCACTTGGGAGGCACCAGGCAGGCAGATCTCTGTGAGTTCAAGGCCAGCCTGGTCTACATAGTGAGTTCCAGAATAGCTGGGGCTACCGAGAAACCGTTTCAAAAAGGCCAAAAAAAAAAAAAAAGAAAATTTTCTGTCAAATCTCTGGTTATATTTGAAAACAGAGAACTCATCCTGAAGACAAACTTGATGAGTGGAATCAGTTTGGTGGGAAGTATTTCAGTTAGAGTTCTCACCTTGTTGTTCATAAGAGAATTCATACTGAAGAGAAAGGGCATGGTTAATTTGAGTGTGGAAAATCATTGGAAGTCTTTGTTTATTGGGTGCCAATGAGCCCAGAGAATCCATCATGAGAGTCACCATGGTAGAATATGCAACATCTAGAATTTTCACAATATTGGGCATCAAATTATCCATACTGTCATATGGCAATTAAATAATATATGTGGAAAATCCTTCAGATAGAGATCTTACCTTCTTGTTTGCATATTTAAAAAATCTAATCAGGGAAAAACCAATTAATTAATGAATGTGAACAAGTCTTCTGCAGAACATCTCATCTTATGGACTAGAAAAATCATACTGGGCAGAGATTCTATGTATATAATCACTGTAGAAGTACTGTCAGGAAGTACTCTACTCATGTTGAGCATTAGCAAGAATTCTAGAGAAAAAGCAGTCAGCAATATTTTTAATGTCATGGCATATGGTCAGCCTTTGTTTTTCTATTTTTTAAAAATTAAAAAAATTTATTTTTTATTTTATGTGTATGCATGTTTTGCCTGTGTGTAGGTAAGTGCAACCATGTCGTGCAATGCCCTCAGAGGACAGAAGAGGCTGTTGGATACCCTGCATAGTTGTTAGCTACCATGTGGGTGCTGGGATTCGAACCCGGGTCTTCTGCAAGAACAACCAGTGTTCTTAACTGCTGAGCCATCTCTCCAGCCCCAGCCTTTGTTTTTTATAAAACAATCATATAACCCTGGCATGGTGGGGGCAAGGCTTAAATCCCACCACTCAGGAGGCAGAGGCAGGGAGCTCTCAGTGAGATCAAAGCCAGCCTGGTTCTCCAGAGGCTTTACCATTGAGGACCCAGCAATTTGGGAGGACAAGACTTGAAAAATCCATTGGTGAACTGTCAGGATGGTACAGAGGGTTTGTTGCGTAACTAGAACACACAGAAGTATTCATTTACTGAGTTTTTTTTTTTTTTTTTTTTGGTCTTTTTGAGACAGGGTCTCCCTGTAGCCCCAGCTGTCCTGGAACTCACTATGCAGACCAGGCTAGCCTTGAACTCACAGAGACCCACCTGCCTCTGCCTCCCAAGCGCCACCACGCCTGGCCTGAGAACTTTTTATCATTTTAAAAATTAATTAATCCTAGCTGGGCAGAGGCAGACAGATCTCTGTGAGTTCAAGGTCAGCCTGGTCTACATAGTGAGTTCCAGGACAGCTGGGGCTACAGGGAGACCCTATCTCAAAAAGACCAAAAAAAAAATTAATTCTTATTTTATGTGTATGAGTGTATTGTTAGCATGTATATAAGTGCACCCATGTCATGAAATGCCCACAGAGGCCAGAAGAAGACAGCATAATATTCTCCTGGAACTAGAGTTACGGATGGTTGTGAGCCCCCACATGGGTGCTGGGAATCAAACCTGGGTCCTCTGCAAGAGCAGCCAGTGCTCTTAAGTGCTGAGCCATCTCTCCAGCCACACCCACAACTTTTTTACAGGCTCATTTCAAATGGAAAAAGTGCAGGAAACCTCACGTGGAAGGTTAGAGCTTGAACCCTTTGCTCAAACTGCATCTCACATGAGTGTGTGACAAGAAACCAGAGCAACGTCTACCCACAATCTGTGCACTGACACTTCTTGGAAGTAGGTTATTTTTCTGCTTTCTTAGATTTTAGGCTCTTAATCTGGGTTTCACTTAACTCTAGCGGTTCATGGAAAAGTTTCCACAGTCCTCTGCCGAAGTTCCATGTTATATCAATGTCTTCTACCAGGGGTGGTGCAAATAGTCAATGAAGTCTTTATCTCATCTACTTACAATTGCTAGGATCTGCGGTGCCAGCAATTCTTGAAAGAGAGCTTTGGTTTTGAAAATCTTATCATTGCACTATTTGTATGGATGAGATCCTTAGTGAGACTAAATATATGTCAGACATAAATGAGCCTACATTCTCCACCACTGACAAGTTTCTCCCTTTAATGCCTTAAGAGTGACCAACACCCCCCACAATTTTTTTTTTTTTGGTCTTTTTGAGACTGGGTTTCCCTGTAGTCCCAGCTGACCTGTAACTCACTATGTAGACCAGGCTGGCCTTGAATTCACAGAGTGAGATCTGCCTGCCTCTGCCTCCCGAGTGCTGGGATTAAAGGTGTGCACCACCATGCCTGGCCTAATCCCCCCACTCTCCACTTTTGAGACAGGTTCTTCCTGTAGCCCCTGTAGCCTCAATCTCATGGAGATCTGCCTCCCTCTAACTTTCAAGTGCTGAGAATAAAGGCATGTGCCACTACGTCTGGCAATAATTTTTTTTTTTTTGTCTTTTTGAGACAGGCTCTCCCTATAGCCCCAGCTGTCCTGGAACTCACCATGTAGACCAGGCTGGGCTTGAACTCACAGAGACCCGCCTGCCTCTGCCTCCTGAGCGCTCGGATTAAAAGCATGTACCACCACGCTTGGCAATAATGTTATTTTTTAAAATGTGTATTGTATGTGCCTCTGTGTGGGTATGTGCAGTGAGTGAAGGTGCCCAAGGGATACAGAAGAGGGTTTTGGATCCCCTGGAGTTACAAGTGGTTTTGAGCTGCTCCATATGGATTCTGGGAAGTAAATTGGGTTCCCTGCAAGAGCAGCAACCACTGGTAACTGATGAGTCATGTCTTCAGCCCCTGAGAATTTTTTTTTGGTTTGATAGACATTTATTTGGCATTTTGAATGGACTAGACACGGTGCAAGGTGCTGAGAGAGAACAGGCTATGATAAGGTCTCTCAAGGAGCTCACAGTCTAATTAAATTACTGAGTAAATGGAGGCGCAGAGAGGTAAAGGACTTACTCACTGACGTAGAAATAGCTAGGTGTCTGGAAAGGCAAGGCTAGAGCTGGAGAGTGGGCAGGGTATGATCCATGGGAGGTAAAATCCCTCTGACCGAGGAGCAAGGCTGCATCCAGAAACACACTGTAAAGGCTGCTGCAAAAAGCTTACCAAGGTTTTCAGTTTCACCAGGACCAAGTTCACCCTCAATGGACTGATCCATTTACCCAATGGCATTTCTAGCTTGCTCCCTAAGCCTTGAGACAGGTCACCAATCTATTGGGACACAGGGACTCTGGGCAGTTTAAAATCAAGACATATTCTACTCTTAGTATCAGGAACCATATTAAAATAAGTATATCTGTGATACTTCTACATGTAGAAATTCAGAAAAATTCCTCTAACCCTCATCCCGGAGGATTCTTTTAAGTTACATATACCCAGGAAATTAGAGTATTTGTCAGTCTATATACATTATTTTGGCTCTTCAAGGGTAAAAGTGTCACTTAGATGCATTTAATAAGTAATCTAAACATCATACAGATATATACAGATACATTTGGCTCTGTGTGCAGGCCTAACCAACTTGCAACACCTAACTGCAAATGTGAATCAGTGTAAGGCATTTCTTCTGTGACCAGGACATCATCCTTCAGGGAAGGGAAAGTCCATGATGAACTGTGCCGAACCTGACCATCTTTGTGATAAAGTTAGTTCAGGAGGCAAGAAGTTCATTTAACCGACAAAAAGCATTGAATAATTATCTAGAGTTGATTTTGAATGTGGGAACATAATTCTCCAGTAACCTAAGCTACTCAAGGCTGCTACTGGCCTTCATACTACTGTTAATCCAGACAGAGGAGAGCATGTCACAGGAGACTGAAGATCAAACCAGTGCATAATTTATCCACACAGGATGTTCCAAAGGCCTCAGTCCATTTCCCTATCAGTCGATCACTTCAAGTGACTCTTCATCTCACTGAGAATTTTCTTCTTCCTGTGCCTTCTGGATGTTGGACAGAGGGACCTCTACTCCATCAGGTGTCTTATCTTTTGAGTGGTTCTGCTCCACTTCACACGAATATACATCAATGGGGTCCTTCAGTGCTCCTTATATGTACCGTGACAGAATCTTCTCTGGGAGCTGGAACACCCAGTCAGGTTTATTCGTTGCTCTAACAATCTGTTCATGGAAGGCTTGAATGCTGTGAATATCCTCATAGGTTACATATGCCAGTCTTTAGTTTTGTCATCTGTTAACTCAAACAACTACTGAGCACAATCTTTAACTCATCCAAAGCTTCTTCCATCATGGATAAATCTGAACGTTCCTCCTGTAGCTTCTTTTGCTGGGGTACTGCTCCAAAATTAAGGCCAGATACTATCTACTGAATGTGGTTCTTAGACTTCCTTTCAACCAGCTCGATGCCATCTAAGTCGTCGGTGATGTCCTCCACTCCCCGTTTTGGTACTCCCAGTTTGGTTGCAACCTTAAGACTATCCCCAGGAGCAGATCTGACAAGATCCATAAACTTTCTAAGTAAACCAGTGACACATCAAAACGAGGCCGTTTCGCCTTCAGAGCTTTTCTCATGGGCACATAATACACGTTTCTTCAAAATTAATCCTTATTTTGAATGGCAGCAGGCTCTCCACGTTGATGGGGGTCCCGGAGCAGTAGGCTGGGTAATTTCTGTCGGCTGCTGCTGACTCCTGCGGGCTTGCCTTACCCCACCCGCCTCGGGAGGGAAGGGGACCAGTGTGACCTACAGCGGTGTTCAGGACCCCAGGCCTGCCACCTTCCCGCATGCTGAGAATTTCTTTTTATTAGGTATCTATTGTGTTCATATGCCCCGTGGTGCACATGTTGTGTAGCAGTTTCCTCAGAGATAAGACATTCCTTCTGGGAGGGAAGCTTGTTAAGAACCAGAAAGTTAAGAGGGACGTAAAACAACAGGATGTTCGCAGTGAGAACAACAGGATGTTCAAGGTGAACAATAGGCTGTTCCAAGGGAAGGTAACAATAAGAATGTTCTAAGGGGATGTGAGGGGTTGGAGAAATGGCTCAACGGTTAAGAGCACTGGCTGGGGTTGCATAGGATCCGGTTGCCCAGCACCCACATGGTGGCTAACAACCCTCTGTAACTCCAGTTCCAGGGGAGCCAACGCCCTCTTCGAACCCCCACGGGCATTGCACAACACAGGTGCACTTACATACGTACAGGCAATACACTCATGCACATAGAATGAAAATAAAAAATATTTTAAAATAAAACAAAAACAAAGGAGGAGGTGAAACAATCCGCCCTGGCAGGGAAGCTTGTTCGGCTCAGGACGGAAACAACTCAATGGCTTCAAGAAGTTCCTAAAAGGGACCAGATACACTACCTCGTTCCCCAAGTATATATAAGCCCACGGCCTGCTAAGAGCTCAGTCAATTCCCAGCTGCCTGAAAGATTAGACTGACTGAGCTTCTTGGAAAAAACACTCTCCATCCCCTGTTGAACTGCTTGCAGGTTGAACTGCTTAGTCTGGGTTTCCTGTTTTGGGACTGTCACCCATGCTGTGGCGATCTTTGGTGATACACCTGCCTGAGTCATTTCTGCTCCTGTAAATAACCTCTCACCACATTCCCATAATAAACTCCAATAAAACTTATTGGCTCACCAAGTTGGCTTTTGGTGGCATCCTTCTTGGGTCTTTCATCAGTTCTCTATCTAGGGCAAGTAGATGTTTGTTCATCTCTCCCCACATGAACATTGCTACATAACACATGTGGAGGTCGGAGAACTAATAGACCTCAAAACTGGGTTTTCATACAGGCAGCTTTAACTTCTGAGTGTTCTCCTTGGCCCCCTCCCACTCCTTTCATTTGACTTGGAGAATTTTTGTTACCTCATTTGAAAGTGGGCAGTGAACACAAACCCTGGTGCTGCCAGTGTCCTGTTGCTTAACAGTGTGACAGGCTATTAGTTGAGTTCTCTCCTTCTAGGAGTCCCTGAGGAAAAACAGAAGTACAATGCCAGAGGACAGTCCTAGGTGTCCCTGGATTCACTAGGAATTTCTAGCCCTCTGGGTCTTTAGTGATTCCTTGAGGTTTCCTATCATCTGAATACCCAATCCTACCATCCCAGTGGCCTGGGAAAATATCTACTCTTCCAACTCACCAGGAACTCAGGGTCCAATGGGTATAGCCTTCTATAGATCTGTAGATTATCTCCTTTTGTTTTAATGTTGCTTATTTAAGTATTATATCAGCAACTGGCCTGGAACTCGCTCTGTTGACCAGTCTGGCCTTGAACTCAGAGATCTGCCTGCTTCCGCCTCCTGAGAGCTGGGATTAAAGGTGTGTACCACTATGCCCGGCAGCAATATAAAGATTCTTAAGTAAACAAGCAGGAGATACACGTTCTACACAGAAATATAGTTTATTTGTCCATATTCTTTTAGTTATCTATTCACATATTTTACCCTGGATGTAATGATCAGTGCAATTTTTGGTACCCGACTTTTAAAACTTAGGAGTATTTTTAGGTTTAATATTTTTAATGAGTAATGAAATTAATAAGTTAATCTATTAACTCCCTGAAAGTTTCCTGCTCACTCACTGCCTGCTGGGTAGTCTACTGAGCTGACCTTTGGTTGTGGGACTGTCCTTACCCAAAGATTCTCTGTAACAGTCCCTCTGCAGAGTAGATCTCAAGATTGATAAGGCAATGCTTTGCAGGTACGAAGCTATAATTGGCGTTACTTCTTGAACTTCGTTTCACCGTGTGTTTTCTGATGCCCAATGAGGTGTGAACTCTGGGTGAAAGCCCTTCCACATTTGCTGCACACATATGGTCGCTCTCCAGTGTGAGTTCTCTGATGCCTGACGAGGTGGGAGCTCTGGCGGAAGGCTTTTCCACAGTGCTGACATTGGTAGGGCTTAGCCCCAGTATGAGTTCTCAAGTGCTGAGAGATTGCTGATCGGTCATTGAAGGTCCTTCCACACTCTGAACACTCAAATGGTCTTTCTCCACTATGAACTCTCTGATGCTGTGTGAGGGAGGAGCTCTGAACAAACGCTTTCCCACAGGCCTGACACACATAAGGTCGCTCTCCCGTGTGAATCTTTTTATGGACAGAGAAGTATCTTGGATTCCGGAATATTTTACCACATTCACTGCATCGGCAAACTGGGCTGCCCTTGTGAATTCTTATAAAAGTAATCTGCTGAGTATGTCGGCCGATGGCTTTCCCACTATTCTTTTTCCTGTTTCCTGCCCCTTGAGAGCCCTTGTGGTGAATTTTTATGTATGGACCACGTTTCATGGAACTGTTGATTTCTCTGGCTTTCCTGCTTTCAGGGCCCTTCTGGTGAATTTTTACATGTGAACCATGTTTTATGGAACTACTGATTTCTCTGGCTTTCTCACCTTCAGAGCCCTTCTGGTGAATTTTTACATGTGAACCATGTTTCAGGGAATTACTGATTTCCCTGGCTTTTTCTCCACAGCCCTTCTGGTGAACTTTTACATGTGAAGCATGCTTCAATTCCCTGACTTTCCCCCCTTCATAGCTCTTCTGGTGAAGTGTCACATGTTTTGAGGAGTTGCTGTTTTCCCCGACTTTTTCCTCTTCACAGCCTTTCTGGTGAATTTTTACAGTTGGGGCATGTGTCAAAGAACTGCTGCTGTCTCTGGCTTTTCCCCCTCTAGAGCCCCTCTGGTGATTTTTTATGGGTAAACCATGTATTTTGGAATTTCTGTTTTCCCTGACTTTGCCAAGTTCAGAGCCCTTCTGGTGAATTTTTACAGGCGAATCATGTGTCATGGAATTGCTTTCCCTGACTTTGCCAAGTGTGTCATGGAATTGTTTTCCCTGACTTTGCCAAGTTCAGAGCCCTTCTGGTGAATTTTTACAGGTGAACCATGTGTCATGGAATTGCTTTCCCTGACTTTGCCTGCCTCAGAGACCTGGTGAATTTTTACAGGTGAATCATGTGTCATGGAATTGTTTTCCCTGACTTTGCCAAGTTCAGAGCCCTTCTGGTGAATTTTTACAGGTGAACCATGTGTCATGGAATTGTTTTCCCTGACTTTGCCAAGTTCAGAGCCCTTCTGGTGAATTTTTACAGGTGAACCATGTGTCATGGAATTGTTTTCCCTGACTTTGCCAAGTTCAGAGCCCTTCTGGTGAATTTTTACAGGTGAACCATGTGTCATGGAATTGTTTTCCCTGACTTTGCCTGCCTCAGAGCCCTTCTGGTGAATTTTTACAGGTGAACCATGTGTCAAGGAGCTGTTACTTTCCCAAACCTTTGCCCCTTTGGAGCCCTTCTGGTCATTTTGTATGGGTGAACTATGTATCACTGAAATGCTATTTTCCTTGGCTTTTCGCCCTTTAGAACCCTTCTGGCTAACTTTTGCATGTAAACCATCAGCCATGATTTTAATCTGTGAATCAGGTTTGTGCAAGTGCTTTTTAGGAGGAACGTCCTTGAGTGAGTCTGGGCTTATGTGAAGAGTCGTTTTTTCCTCATTCTTAGGGGTTTCAGAGAGCTGCTTCTGAGGATGGTCTTTTCCCTGTGCAAGCCCCACTTGTTTTAATTCTGTGGTTTGGATTTCTTTTTCCCCACCTTGCAAGATACTTTCAGAGGCAGTGGACTGAGTGCTATTCCTTGAGAATTCTTTCATTTTTGGGTCACAAACTGGTTTTACCACAGGAATGGCGGAATCTGGAGTTACCTCTTTGTTTCCCAATGTAGGCTCCCACCCTGAAAAGAAACAAAAAGGCATGCATAATGCAAAGTGCCAGAATGATGGTTTGACAATACTACATATATGTACTCAAGAATGAGGTGACACCGCCCCCCTCCTCAAATACAGTCATTCAATCTAGGGAGTGCTGAAAACCTGTGAAGCAGCAAAACAAGGTGACTAAGCCGCTGGGTGAGAGGAAAGAGCTCTCTCTTGCTCTTGCAGGGAAACCAAATCTGAGGCTACCCTTTATTCGCAAGGCTGCGTACCCAAGCAGGGTCACGGTCCCAGATAAAGGTCCTGAATGGAGCAAGAGACCCTTGAGGGCATGTATCTGAGAGAAGGTGAGACCTAATGGGACCCCTGTGGACTTCTAAAGGGAGGCATAGCTTTACCAACAGAGACTAGGTTGCCCAGGGTCTCCAGCATCACATCATGGTACTCCGTCCTCTGCACCGGGCCTAGCAGCCTCCACTCCTCCTGACTGAAGTCCACAGCCACGTCCTGGAAGGTCACTGGCTCCTGTAATGTTACACATGCTTGGTGTTTGTCAATGGAGACAGAAGAAAGGCCAATGGGTCACTCTTGTGGACAGGGACTCCTTTGGTCAGGGGTTTTCTCAGAGACAGTGATTTTTTGAGCCCACAAGAGATTCACTGTGGACTTCTCACAAAGCAGAGTCCAGGTCCTGGGCTGAGAGGGAGAGCCTCTGATCACAAAGAGCTACAAGTACAACAAGCAAGCCACTTCTACTGTAATAGCCTCTGTACCAAGCCTGCACTGTATGGACAGCATCCTACCAGAGAGCCTTCTACTTGAAACAGCTTGACCCACATGGCAGACCTATGATGAAGACAAAGTTCCAGTCTTTGTGGACAGGACTAATCTGGGATGGAACATTCCCTCATGCTATATATCATGATCAGTTTTCTATGGAGAGCTGACTAGGGACTCCAAGAGGAAGACTTCACTTCATCCCCTTCTCCAGATCTGGGATGGTTTTTGCCCAGAAGGAGCACAGCCTGCCTTAGCAGGAACAGAATACAGGGACATGAGTCTGGGGTTGGACACAGATTCTTTTCATTACCAGGTAGCAGCCTTGCCTGAAGCCTACTCCAGACAGCTCATCATGAGAGAGCCAATAATTTAAAAAATTATTATTGGAAGCACAAAAGACCTCAGTTAGACAAAGCAACCCTGAGCACTAAGAGCAATGCTGGGGGGATTACTATACCAGATTTTAAGCTGTATTACAGAGTTATAGTCATAAAAAGAACACGGTACTGGCACAAAAATAGACCCATAGATCAATGGAACAAAATTGAAGACCCAAATATGAGTAAATGCAATTTTAGCCACCTGATACTTGACAAAGGGGCCAAGAACATTCATTGGAGGAAAGACAGCATGTTCAGCAAATGGTGCT
>NW_008359093.1:1197527-1198757 GCF_000622305.1 Nannospalax galili | reverse complement strand
CAGGAAACAAGGTCAAGAATCAACAAATGGGACCTCATTAAACTAAAAAGCTTCTGTACATCAAAGGAGGCAACCAGGGAAGTAAAGAGAAAACCCACAGAATTGGGGAAAATCTTCACCGGTGACACATCTGACAGAGGTTTAACAATCCAGAATATATAATGAACTCAAAAAACAGAGACTGCAGTCAAGAAGTAACCCAATTAAAAGATGGGCTAAGGGGCTGAACAGAGAGTTCTCAAAAGAAGAATTAAAGATGGCTAAGAAGCATCTTAAAAGATGTTCAACATCACTAGTAATTAGGGAAATGCAAATTAAAACCAAAACTGGTTCAGCCCCTATGGAAAGCAGTGTGGAGAACTCTTAAAAAACTACAAATGAACCTACCATTTGACGCAGTTATACCACTCCTTGGCATATACCCAAAGATCTCATCCTATTGCAGAGACACTTATACAGCCATGTTTGTTGCTGCTCTTTTCACAATGGCTAAGAGATGGAAGCAACCTAAGTGTCCTTCAATTGACGAGTAGATAATGAAAATGCAGTTCATTTATACGATGGAGTTTTACTCAGCAGTAAAGAAAGATGAAATAATGAAATTTGCAGGTAAATGGATAGAACTAGAAACTGTTATACTAAGTGAGGCAACACAGACTCAGGAAAAAAAATCGACGTTCTCCCTCATATGTGGAGCCTAGAACCCAACCCTGATAAGTGAGTATGTATCCAGACATAACTACAGGAACCAGGATAATGGAAAGGAACCAGGGTGGTAAAGGAAAAGAAAGAACCTGAAAGAGAAGAACAGTAGGAAATAGGCCTTAATAAGGGAGATATGGATAAAAATTGGGTTAGTTTAAGGGAGGGGGGAGGGAAGGGTATACAAGGAACCTAGGGGATAAAGGGAAAGAAGGAGCTCAAGAGAGGTGGGACCATAGGAGAAGGGTATTAGTAAGGGAGAAAGGGGGAAAATGGGGGCACCTTACTTGGGGAAACCATGATGGATGGGTTAAACAATGCGAGAGATAAATAATGCCTAGCTAGTTTTAAAAACCAGAGGGAACCATTAGTCCAACAACCTACTGACAAATTATACATAGCAGATCAAGAAATACATGTCTAGGTAAGGTTTATCTGAGAACAATTGGTCTTTGCCCAAGATTTATCATTTATCTACATGGCACATAGTAATTAAATATACCAGACTGGGAAAAAAAAAAACAAAAA
>NW_008359093.1:1182970-1196991 GCF_000622305.1 Nannospalax galili | reverse complement strand
GGGTGGCCCAAGGGACTCCCAGATAGTAACCCAGCATAGAACTGGGAAAATGAACAGCAGACCCCAATCTTATCTAAAGAAATATTGACAACTGGTTGCTGCTAGATGAGGAACAGCTGACCTTCCTAAAACAAAGACCTCTAGATAGGCTGACTAGAGTCACCAGATGGACAAGTAGTGGGGAACGGCTGGGGGTGCTGACAACACAGCGGACAGCAGCAGGGATTACAGAGTATAAGGGCTCTAGTTGGGGGAGGGAGGCTATGGGAGGGTTTCATCTGGGAAGTGGGTGTATAGATGAATAAGATGGTTTGGGATGCTCTGTATAATATACACACACCAAAATAATCAACACATTAAAAAAAAAAGAATTATATTTGAGGAGGAAGCATAAAAAGGTACGTCATGTTAATTAGTAGAGGATAAACATCACCACTGAAATCTACCCAATGACTTTATAGGCATACACAGGTGCCAAGGATCCGAATGCAACCGATTATGACTAGTAATAATCAGATACAGATTAGAGATGCATGCGCCAACATCTCAGTTTTATTAGCAAAAACAATGAGTCTTTCTGCAAGAAACAGTATATTTTAAAACGAAATGGAGATCTTTTGTTTTTTTGGTCTTTTTGAGACATCTCCCTGTAGCCCCAGCCAGGCTGGCCTCGAACTCACAGAGATCCTCCTGCCTCTGCCTCCCGAGTGCTGGGATCAAAGGTGCTGGTGAGATCATTTTTAAAAAATATTTTATTTACTATTTTTATTTCATGTGTATGAGTGTATTGCCTGCACGTATGTGAGTGCACCCATGTTGTGCAATACTGCAGAGGACAGAAGAAGGCTTCTGACTTCCCTGGAACTGGAGTTAAGGACGGTTCATAGCTGCCATGTGGGTGCTGGGAATTGACCTCGGGTCCTCTCCAAGAGCAGTCAGTGCTCTTAACCACTGAGCCATCTCTCCAGCCCCCTGGAGATCTTCTCTAGAGGTTAAGTGATTTAATTGTAGAAAGAAGATCGATAGGGTCAGTGGCTTCAGTTGTTCACCTTGCAGATTATGAAGCCTCTTTTCCTATATTTAAGGAGTAAAGATGTCTCAGTTCATGTTCAGTGCATTTCTTTAAGTGCTCAGTGAGGTATCACAGTATTTTAGGAACACAGAAAATTTGTGGTTAAACACTTGGAAAATGTAGGCTTGGACAAATTATACCTTTGGAAATGGAGATCTTTTTTTAAAGGTCAAAAACTCATTCAATTTTATGTTTTACAGGGTTTATACTGAGTTCAAGATTGTATAAATGTATAAATTCAACTGTGAACCTAAAAATTTATAGCCACTTTTGAAAGAGATATATTCTTGCTCTGGAAATTTTTACTGAATATGTTAAAGCTATAATGAAATGCTTCTTCTAATCATGTGGTTATTAAATTAAAAAATTATTATTGGGGCTGGAGAGATGACTCAGCAGTTAAATGTATTTTATTATTTTTATTTCCTGTGTTTGAGTGTATTGCCTGCATGTATGTAAGTACACCGATGTTGTGCAATGTCCATGTAGGTCAGAAGAGGGCGTTGAATCCCCTGGAACTGGAGTTATGGACAGTTGTCAGCTGCCATGTGGGTGCTAGGATTTGAACCCGTCTTCTGCAAGAACAACCAGTGTTCTTAACCCTTGAGCCATCTCTCCAGCCCCTTTATTTTTAAATTTATGTGTATGAATGCTTGGCCTACATATAGATAAGGTCAATGCCTGTGGAGGCCAGAAGAAAGTATCGGATCCTCTGGAACTGGAGTTATGGATGGTTGTTAGCCACCATGTGGGTGCTGGGAATTGAACCCTGGTCCTCTGGAAGAGCAGCAAATGCTCTAGACTGCTAAGCCATCTCTCCAGCCCCAAGGGAGCAAATAACTGTAATCATATACTTGAGCCAGCATAAACCATTTACAGTTCATACAGCACTGGCCAATGCCTTATGCACACCACTACCGTAAATGTTGGCAGGATGGGATGGTTCTGCTTCATTCACATCACCTAGTTTGTTCTGAGACAGAGCTGAGACTGTACTGTCTCACTCATAACTCCCCAAATGTTTTTGAAGGATGAGCACTCGCACATTCTAACCAGGGGACAATGTGGTCACCCCAGTCTGCCTGTGGTTGCTCTGCTTCTCAAGTCTGTCAGCCTTTGGTCCCCTCCCTCTTGTTTTATGTTTTCTCCATTCCCAGGCCACAATGTCTGGAGATACGAATGCTCTTCGCACTTGTGTTGTTTCAGAGCTCCACTCAGTCCTAAAACTCAGAAAGTTAGAATGGCCCATCCTGCATGAAGCTTCAGCAAGGCTCAGTACAGAAGGGGGCACCACAGGGGTGGGACCCTCAGAGGATGAGGAGACCAAATGAACAAAGGTAAGGTCTTTACTCACCTCAGGGAGTATAATCTCTGGCAAGATGGCCATGTCTTCGTTTTCTTCCTTCAGTTGATTAGTGGCTTCAGAGGAGTAGGGAGGCAGTGCTGGAGGAGACACCACATGAAGGATCAGTGGGCATGGTACCCCTTAGGCAGGCAAAACAGTTAGTCCCTGCAACACATGAGCTGTGTACATCCATGCCCCCTTGTGTCCAGTGTTGATCTCTGCACAATGGGTAACCAACTCCCATACCTGGATGGGCCCAGTGTGTTACCCTGTATGACCACTGAGGAACTGGTCTCTCCACTGAGACTTTTCACTCATATCCCCTTTCTTCAGGGTCTGTTTCAGGCCATAGCTTCTCTGAGGCAATGGCCTCACACCTTCTCCTTAGTGGCAAAGTCTGTTTCCAGGCTCCAAGCCTTTGTCATGCTTATGTGCCACCCCCTCCCCCCATTCCCTCTTGCTGCCTTGGGGAAGAAAGGGGTTTTCCCCTGGCCATAGGCTGTACATTCATTTTGTGCACCCATCACCCTAGAAAACAGCCTTGCTCAGTCCTACCACCCCCTCCCCCAAGACTCCTTCAAGTCTGGCCTTCTTCATGTGTTTCTATACTGTCTGTAGGCGTCTACAATGTTCATTCTACTCCAGCTACTGAGAATACATGATGTGATGGAGGGTGGACCACTGCACTGTCAATTCCTTCTGACTACAGTAACTGGATATGTGGTGGACATAATGGAGACCACGGACATTTGGAGCCAGTGAAGCTTTTGCTGGACACTTAGGAAACAGAAACCCTATGCTTGGAGGTCTGCCTGGGAATGAAGCAAACAGAGGGCAGCTGAGCGGCGTGTGGCAGATCTACAGACTGTCTAAAAATCCTTGGCTCATGGCCCTTGGCATATCATCTGGGTTTCTTTCTTAATCTGGTCAATGCCTATTGCAGAAGTAGCTTCCACAAACCCCACTAGTACCCTGCTCTCTTCTAGCACTGCCCATGTGCCTTCACTTGTCATAACCTATCTTTCCTGTGGGACAGCAGGATTGGCAAACTCCCGAGTTCTGTTTAGCCATCACTCCATCCACAGCACCCAGAAAGAGCTGGAAGGCTGTGCGTCAGGATTCCCAGGATGAAATGAAAGCATTGCATCTGACCTTTCATCAAAGCCCATGGAAGGTGCATTCAGGAGCGCAGGGCTGGGTACTACCTCAGGTTTTCATTAGCTCTGACTTGGTAACATGTTGAACAGACAGATGTTCTTGGTCTGGAGTGCGACAATCCCTTCCCTACTCACTCCCAGAACTCTTTGATCCTCCAGGAAGCCCGCACAGAGCTGCCTCTTTCATCACCTTTGCACTGCACTCACCGTCTTCCTTGGATACTGAGGTCATATCCTCCACCAGGGCCACTGCAGCCTGGCAATCTTCTGGGTGCTGTGACTCCACCCACAACTGGAATTTCTCAGGCAGTGCATTTAGGAACTGCTCAAGCACCAGCAACTCCATGATCTGCTCCTTTGAATGTACACTGGGCTGCAGCCACTGGTAACACAGCTCACGAAGTTGGGCCACAGCTTCTCGGGGACCAGTTGACTCTTCATACTGGAAACGTCGGAACTTCCGGTGAGCGGCTTCAGAGTCAGCCACATGCTTGCTCAGCTGTTGAGCTGGCCCCGTGAGATTGCCTGGGCCCAGGTTTTCTTTTCCATTTTCATCATAGAAGGCTTGAATCAGGGCATTCCGAGGACCAGCCACATCCTGGTTCAGTGTAAGGACTTCAACCACTTTGATCTTCGTCAGGGGAGTCTCAGCAGGAAAGGGATTTATTTCAGGTTTCAGAGCAACTCTGGAACATTCTGTAAGTCAAAACCAGACCAAAAGCTAGGCATCATGGCACACTCCTGGTATCTTGGCATTTGGGAGGCAGCAGTGGCATGAGGATTGCTGCAAGTAAAGAGTCCAGCCAGGTCCACACATTGAGTTCTAGGCCAGACAGAGCCCCAAAGTCAGACAGCCTCAAAAAGACAAGGAAAAACAAACCAACCTATCAATAAGGCAAAAACCAGAAAAGCAGGGCTGGGTATGTGGCTCAGCTGGCAGAGAACTGCTTAGTATGCATCAAGTCCTACGTTCAATATGCACAAAACAGGCATGGTGGGTCAAGCCTGTAATCCCAGCGCTCATACAGTACAAGCAGGAGGATCAGAAGAACCTATAGATCAGAGATCTATAAATCTCCAGGGGATCCGACACTGTCTTCTGACCTCTGTGGGCATCGCACGATATGGGTGCACTAACATACATGTAGGCAATACACTCATACACATAAAATAAAAATAATAAATTAAAAACAAAAATGGCACCAAAGGGAAATATATACAAAATGAAGTGGGGAAAGAGGAGTCATAGGAAGGACATAAAGTTAACAGAGCAGTAAGCTGCAGCAGTGGTTTAAGTCCCTCGTAATGTGGAAGCCTTAGCGAGTGGCTACTTGATGCTGTACATCTTGAAGCAAAGCCTAGAACTGGGGGCTTCAGACTTCTGTGGACCATCGACTAGGACTGAATTTTACAGACCCAAACAAGACAAAGTCAAGAAGGCTGGAGTTTCTTGACTTACAGTTTGGTTATGTCTCTTATTGTTTCCTGTGGTGCTGAGGACTGAACCCCTGCTAAGCAAGTGCTCTATCACTGAGCTACTTCTCTCCCGCTGGTGGTTGTTCCGACAAACTCAATATCAGAAGCAGACAATGCACTTGTACCTAACCTATTGAACAGCACGTGAACCGATTTAATTTTGGTTTTGAGACAGGGTCTCCCTATAACCCTAGCTAGCCTGGAACTCACTATGTAGACCAGGCTGGTCTTGATCTCAAAGGGATCTGCCTGCCTCTGCCTCCAGAGTGCTGAGATTAATGGCATGTGCCATCATGCCCAGCATACACTGATTTTTGAACCAGCACAAATTTGAAAAAAAATTAAGTCGAATTGCCATTGAAGTCTATACAAACTGTAGTTTGTCTACACAGCAAAGGATTTAACAATAAGAATTACTAATATATGTTATAATTGAAATAAACCTTGAAAATATCCTAAGTGAAAGCAGCCAAATACAAAAGACTATACATATTGCATAATTACATTTGTATGAAATATCCAAGAATAGGCAAATCCATAGATATAGAAAACAAATCAGTATTTGCCAAGAGATAGAAGAATTGAAGGGATTGGACAGTGATGGCTAACTGATATGGGTTTCTCTTTAGGGTGATAAAAATGGTCTGGAATTGGATGATTGTGATGGTTGTATAACTTTATGAACATAATAAAACCACTCAATCACATACTGTAAAGGGGTTAACTTTGAAGGCAGGTGGTGGCACATGCCTTTAATCCCAGCACTCAGAAGGCAGAGGCAGGTAGAGCTCTGTGAATTCCAGGTCATCCTGATCTACTTAGTGAGTTACAGGCCAGCTAGAGCTACATAGTGAGATGCTGTCTCAAAACAAACAAACAAACAAATAAATAAAGTAAATAATGAAGAGCTGGAGATGTGGCTCAGTAGTTAAGAGAGTGTACTGCTCTTACAGAGGATCCAAGTTCAGTTCTCAGCACCCACACTGGGTAGTTTACAATTCCTTATAATTCTAGGGGATCTTCTGGCCTCCAAGGGCACCTGTACTCACATGTACATACCCACACACAGATACACACAAATACACATAATTATATATATGTATATACATATACACATATGAGGGTATATTAAATTGGGCATGGGTAGTGGGAGGAGGTGTGGATAGGGGAGGGGATCTAAATACCATCAAACTATATTGTATAAAAATCACAAAAATTAAAAAAAATTAAAAAAAGTTTTAAAAAGTGAGGTTGGGCATGGTGGTGCATCCTTTTTAATTCCAGCACTTGGGAGGCAGAGGCAGGTTTATCTCTGTGTAGATCTCTGTGTAGACCAGGCTGGCCTTGAACTCACAGAGATCTGACTGCCTCTGTCTACTGAGTGCCAGGATTATTTTTTTATGTGTATGAATGTTTTGTCTGCATGTATGGAAGTGCACCCATGTTGTGCAATGCGTGTGGAGGTCAGAAGAGGGCATCGGATTCCCCTGGAACTGCAGTTACAAATGGTTAGTTGATATGTGGGTGCTAGGATTTGAACCCAGGTCTTTTGCAAGAACTGCCAGTGTTCTTACCGCTGAGCTATCTCTCCAGCCCCATGATTCCTGATTACACACACACACACACACACACACACACAAAGTACTGATACTAGTCCAAGGTAGCCTGGAACCTTTTTCTTTTTCCATTTTCACGTGAGTGTGGTGTGCATGTGTGAGGGCATGCACCTGTGTGTGCCTGCATGTGGAGGATGGATGTTGGAAATTATTCTCGATGATTCTTCAACTTTATTCATTGAGAGTCTCTCAATCAAAACCAGAGTTTGCGGATGTGGCTATTCTCACTAGCTAGCTTGCTCTAGGGATTCTATGTCTGCCTTCCAAGGCTGGAATTATAGGCAGGCTACTATGCCCATCTGGCATTTACCTGGGTTCTGGGGATCTGAACTCTAATCCTTATGTTTGTATGGCAAAGACTTTAACCACTGAGCCATTTCCCCAGCCCCTACCATGGAGCTTCTGATCCTCCTGCCTCCATCCCCTTTGTGCTGGATTACAGACGTACACCACACTCAGCTTTCTCTTGCTTGCATCTGTAATGTTTAACAGGGTGAGCAATGTCAAGAGTGAGCTTGTTTTCATCCTTGCTATTAGAGGCATGAATGGCTTAGATGCTTTTGCCAGGCCGACTTACTCATGGGCAGCGAGCATTTCAGACACAGACATGTAGAGGCACTGAGAAAAGGAATATATAGACAGTGGGCAGGCCACATGTGGTAAAAGACCCAAATAAGGACTATATGACTGCCAATGCCCCCTTTTATTGCATACCCCCACCCCAAGCAGTAACTTCTAATCAGAGTTCTTACAAATGTGTAAACGCTTCTCTATTTGCTTTTTTTTTTTTTTGGTCTTTTTGAGACAGGGTCTCCTTGTAGCCCCAGCTGTCCTGGAACTCACTATGTAGACCAGGCTGGCCTCAAACTCACAAAGATCCACTTGCCTCTGCCTTCCAAGTGCTGGGATTAAAGGTGTGCGATACCATGCCTGGCTATTTGCTTTTTATTTTAATTTTTTTTTTTTTTGTCTTTTTGAGACAGGGTCTCCCTGTAGCTCCACCTGTCCTGGAGCTCACCATGTACACCAGGCTGGCCTTGAACTCACAGAGATCCGCCCGCCTCTTTCTCCCAAGTGCTGGGATTAAAGGTGCAAGCCACCATGCCCAGCACTATTTGCTTTTTAAATATTTAATTTTATTTTATGTGTATGAGTATCGTGCCTGCATGTGTGTAAGTGGACCTGTGTCTTGCAATGCCCATGGAGGTCAGAGGGTACTGGATCCCCTGGACTTGGAGTTACCTGCCATATGGGTGCCTGGAACAGAACCCATGTCCCCTGCAACAGCAGTCAGTACTCTTAACCACTGATCCATCTCTCTAGACCACTGTTTGCTTTTTAGACTCTACTAAACACAGGATGGTGGCTCTTTTGCTACAGCTGTCTCCAAGCAGATTCCTCAGAGGATGCTCACTGGCATGGTTTGTTTCCTTAACCTACAATTCTCGGGCAACATGGTGTTTGTTAGAGCAACAATGAAGAAACAGGCAGTTGGAAATCATCCATAAAAGCTGTGAGAAGCTCCCATTTAAAAAAGTTATTTATTATGTGTATGAGTGTTTTGCCTGTATGTAAGTGCACCTGTACATGCAATGCCTCTGGAGGCTAGAAGAGGAAGTTAGATCTCCTGGAACTGGAGTTATGGACCACTGTGAGTCGGCATGTGGGTGCTGGGAACTAAACCTGGGTCCTCCAAGAGCAGCTAGGGCTCTTGATTGCTGAGTCATCTTTCCAGCCCCAACTCCCATGATTTAAGAGGCTGTTCCAAGGTATTTGCCACCCGAAGTATGAACCATGGTGCTTTAGTTTCTTTTTCTGTTGCTGTGATAAAATATCCTGACAAAAGTAATTAACGGAAAAAGGGTTTATTTGGCCAACAACTTCAGGTCACAGTCCATCATGGCAGGGACATCACAGAGGCAGACACTTGAGGCAGCTGGTGACAGTGCATCCACAGTAAAGAAGCAGAGAGCAAGGATGAACAACAGCCCAGTATTCCCTTCCCAGGGAACTGCACCATTCGCAATGGATGGGCCTTCCTGCCTCAACTTAGAGAATCCCTAGAGACATGCTCAGAGGCCAACCTAAGCTAGAAAACCCCTCATGGAGACTCCCTTCCTCGGTTGAGTCTGGTTTGTGGCAAGTTGACAACCATTTCACAAGGCTACACTAAAACAAATAAACACAAAACAAATCAAAACCCAACATATCCTTTAGAGTGTCAGCTGCAATTCTGTTTATATCCTCAGAACCTGCTAAAGCTAGCTCTCAGATAGCTGGCTTCAGCAGTCTTAATTGGCTAGGCAGTTAGGGTAAAAAGACCCCAAAGAAAAGTAGCCAATTTCTTGGCTAAAAGTCAAAATGTCCTTGGGCCTCTTAGCAACATGCTCTGTTCCAAAGCCCAAAATGTCTGAAGTATTTGGGAGCTTTTTATCTAATCCTTAAAACTCATGGACAGCAGCTATAAAATGAGTATCAAGTTCCAAAGGTACAGAAGGGACACAGTAAAAAGTAAATTACCCTCCCACCCAGTGTCCCTTCCAGAACAATCACAGCCTATCAGTTTCCATATGATTCCAGTGGTATATAACTGGCACAGTAGTATTTGTATGTTTATATTTGAATGTATTTTAGAAAGTTTACACAGCTATACAGTAAAACAGATTATCTTCATTCACATATTTTAAGAAGCACAAATAGTTCTATATCAGCACATAAGGAGCTGACCCCTGACCCATTTTTGCATACCAAGTACTATTAAGTTACATGTGTTGTTCATTATCTGTATGGGGAAAGAACTCTAAATTTTTAGCTTGCTTTTTATTCTGTACTTCATCAATTGCTTTTGAATTTTGTATAAAAAATACTTTTTCACCTTTCTTTACTGCTGAATAGAACTCCATTGGGTAAATATACCACATTTTTGTTAACCACTCGTCAGCTGAGGAGTATTTAGGTTGCTTCCAACTCTTAGCTATTGTGAAAAGAGCAGCAACAAACATGGTTGCACAAGTGTCTCTACAATAGGATGAGTCCTTTGGGTATATGCCAAGGAGTGGAATAACCAGGTCATGTGGTAGGTTCAGTTTTAGTTTTTTTTTTTTTTTGAGACAGCGTCTCCCTGTAGCCCCAGCTGTCCTGGAACTCACTATGTAGACCAGGCTGGCCTTGAACTCACAGAGATCTGCCTGACTCTGCCTCCAGAGTGCTGGGATTAAAGGTGTGCGCTACTGCACCCGGCTCAGTTTTAAAGAGTTCACACGGTTTTCCAAAGAGGTTGCACGAGTTTGCAATCACACCGCAGTGAATGAGTGTTCCCTTCTCCACAAATGGCATATGTTCCTCGCCAGCATTTGCTATCATTTGCTTTCTTGACCCTAGCCAGTCTGATTGGGGTAAGGTGATACCTTAGGGTGGTTTAATTTGCATTTCTCTTATTACTAACGATGTTGAACACTTTTTGAGATGTTTCTTAGCCATCTTTATTTCTTCATTTGAGAACTCTCTGTTTAGATCTTTAGCCCATCTTTTAATTGGGTCATTTCGTTTCTTAATTCTTTGTTTTTTGAATTCTTTATATATTCTGGATATTAAACCCTTGTGGTGAAGATTTTTTCCCACTCTGTGGGGTTGGGTTTTCTCTTCAATTTTTGATTGTTTCTTTTGCTGTACAGAAGCTTTTTAGTTTAATGAGGTCCCACTTGTTGATTGCTGACCTTCATTCTTGAGCAACTGCTGTCTGATTTAGAAAATCCTTTCCTACACCTATATCTTGTAAGTTACTGCCAATGTTTTCTTCTAATAGTTTCAGGGTTTCCAGTTTCACATTGAGGTCTTTGACCCATTTGGAGTTGATTTTTTTGTGCAAGGTGAAAGGATCTAGTTTCATTCTTCTACAAGTGGAGATCCAGTTTTGCCAGCCACCATTTGTTGAAGATGCTGTCTTTCCTCCATTGTGTGTTCTTGGCACCTTTGTCAAATAGCAGGTGGCTGAAATTGTGTGTACTTGGGTTTGGATTGTCAATGATGTTCCACTGATCTATATGTCTATTTTTGCACCAGTACTATGCTGTTTTTAAGACTATAGCTCTGTAGTATACTTTGAGATCTGGTATAGTAATCCCCCAGTGGTGCTCCTTGTGTTCTGGGTTGCTTTGGCTATCCGGGGCTTCCATATGAATTTAAGGATTTTTTTTCTAATTCTGTGAAGTATGTCATGGGATTTTGATTGAAATTGCATTAAATCTATATATTGCTTTTGGTAGGATGGTCATTTTCACAATATTAGTTCTTCCAATCCATGAGCACGGGAGGTCCTTTCATCTCCTGGTGTCTTCCTCAATCTTTCTTTAATGATGTAAAATTTTCATTGTAGAGATCTTTGGTGTCTTTGGTCAGATTTATTCCAAGACATTTTACTTTTTTCAGCTATTGTGAATGGGAGCATTTCCCTGTATTCTTTCTCCAATTGCTTGTTATTGGTATATAGAAAGGCTACTGATTTTTGTAGATTGATTTTTATAACTTGCCACTACACTGAAAGTGTTGATCAGTTCTAGGAGTTTTCTGGTGGAACTTTTGGGATTTCTTAGGTATAGCATCATATCATCTGCAAAAAGCGATAGTTTTATGTCTTCTTTTCCAGTTAGTACTCCTTTAATTTCCTTCTCCTGTTTTATTGCTTTAGAAAGAGTTTCAAGCACTATGTTGAAAAGGAGTGGAGATAGTGGACATCCTTGTCTGGTTCCTGACTTTAATGGGGATGCTTCCAGTTTTTCTCCATTTAGAATATGCTGGCTATGGGTTTGCTGTATATAGCTTTAATTATGCTGAGGTATATTCCCTCCAGTGCAGTTCTCTCTAGGACTTTGAACATATATGCATGCTGAATTTTGTCAAAAGCCTTTTATGTACCTATTGAGATGATAATGTGTTTTTATCTTTGAGTCCATTTATATGATTAATGATGTTTATTGATTTGCATATATTGAACCATCCCTGCATCTCTGGGATAAAGCCTACTTGATCATGGCGAATGATCTTTTTCATGTGTCTGTATGCAGTTTGCGAGTATTTTGTTGAAAATTTTTGCATGAAATTTGCAGGTAAATGGATGGATCTAGAAACTGTTATACTAAGTGAAGTAACACAGACTCAGAAAAACAAATGACGTATGTTCTCTCTCATATGTGGATCCTAGCACCAAATCCTTTTAAATTCCAGGTTCTTTTAATAAGATGAGGGTATACAGCAGTCCCTTCTGCATGAAATAACTACCATCATTATGATTTCAGCTGAGTCTGATCACTAAACATCGTCATAACTGGGCTTGTTGACGGCTGTGCTCATTTATTAAAGGAGTGCCAAGCAGGATCATTGGACCTCATCGTATTATCCTGCCACTCTTCCCTGCCAACTGTATGTAATTTGACCCTCAACACACACGGCCTCCAGGATTTGGAGAGGGCTAAAGTATACAATCTGGGAAAGGTTAGGAAGAGAAGGAATGACCCATGCTGGGTAAAGGCTTTCCAGTGTGCATACTCTCAGGTCATACATACACCTCAGCAAACCCACAGTTATTTTGGTAAGTAAGCTCAATAAATTCATTGGTTCCCCAGTAAAACTTTAATCAAACATTGGCTCGACACTAGAACCTTGAAAGGGAATAAGCATTGCTTAGCATCTCCAGGAAAAGAAGTCTCACGAGTTAATCAACTAGTTTAAGGAACAAAATATATATCTAGTCAATATTTTTCTGAGAATATTTTGTTTTTGTCCCAAGCCTTATCTACATAGCACATGATAATTAAAAGTACCAGACTGGTGGAACACCTCTTACTGGATGTTTAACAGCCACAGTTTGAGGCCTATACTAATGTGGTCAGTACTAATGTGGTCAGAAGGACTTAAAGGACAGTTTTTGTTCCTTGCCCTCCAAGGTCAACTAAGTTCCAGGGGACTATGGAACATCTCTTAAAATGTCCTGTAACTGTGGTGAATCATCTGTCCTCTTGTTCAGGGAGGACATGGAGACCTTACTGGATGTTTAACAGCCACAGTTTGAGGCCTATACTAATGTGGTCAGTACTAATGTGGTCAGAAGGACTTAAAGGACAGTTTTTGTTCCTTGCCCTCCAAGGTCAACTAAGTTCCAGGGGACTATGGAACATCTCTTAAAATGTCCTGTAACTGTGGTGAATCATCTGTCCTCTTGTTCAGGGAGGACATGGAGACGCCACCAGATGGGCTTGAACCAGTGTCCAGTCTACAAAGAGGAAGGTGAACTCAGAGGAAACATCTCATTCATGCTTCCAAGTGAAGCCAGACATGGTTGAGCAGGACCTTTGACTTATCTTCACATAGATGGAACTGGTAAAAGAAAGGAGCCAGGAGCTCCTTCCAAGCCCATGTGACTCCTGAGGAACAAATTCTCAAATGACCTTAAGTGTAAAAATAAATTATTTGGGCCAACTGTATGGTCTGAAACACCCAAAAGGAAAGTATAACCAAAGAGTAAAGTCATCAGTATATTTCTTTAAGAGTTCAAGGGATTACACTTCCCAGACATTAGGCTTAAGTCTATATAAAAAGTTATTTAGACAATTATTTCTCATTGATGATTTTGTTCCTAACCACAAAGTGCCACTCAGATGTAAGACTTCAAATCTTGGTCTCCAATACTGTAGTGCCCACCTGTAGCTAAGGGAGACAACAAGCTATTGTTGTAAAATGATGTATAAACTTGTTTTCTCCCCCTATCTAGAAGTCGCCTTTGAGAGAGCATTGACACCGATTCTTATCACTCCAACAGCTATCAAAATACCTGAAAGCAAATCCTGAATCCATCACTCTAGAGTCCAGCCTTGGAAGATAAAAGAAAAATGAGGAGGAACCCAATAGAAGGATGCTTTTGGAAGCCCTTGTCAAGAAATTCCAATGGACTCTCATATGAATATTTGAAAATTGCCCTGTTTTTTTTTCTAGTTCCCTGTCTAGAACTTGTAATGCTAATTACTCTTGCCTTTACTTCTCCTTCATATCTCCTATTCACAATTCAAAGACTTTCTTTTCCTCCTCGAGATAAGAGTTATGCAATTTGAGAGTCTTTTATATAGATCCACTGAAGGGGTAACTCCAGTTGCCTCACCCTGCATCCCTGTTCAGCATGGAAGAAGCCAGAGTGGTTTGCGTCCCTATTCCCTACTGGCAATTTGGGTAACCTCTTCAGAGGATGGTGTGATAAGAATAGGAGGTAGGAATTGGCTAGGCAGTTAGGGTAAAAAGACCCCAAAGAAAAGCAGCCAGTTTCTTGGCTAAAACTCATAATGTCCCTGGGACTCAGCAAAATATTC
>NW_008359093.1:1178596-1182388 GCF_000622305.1 Nannospalax galili | reverse complement strand
CTTTTTTTAAAGGTTAAAACCTCATTCAATTTTATGTCTTACAGGGTTTATACTGAGTACAGTAATGTATACCTGTATTAATTCAACACTGTGAACCTAAACATGTACAGCCAATTTTGAAAGAGATGCATCTTTGCTCTGGAAACTGTTATTGACTACGTCAATGCTGTTGTAATGAAATGCTTCTACTAATTATGTGGTTATTAAATTTTAAAAAATACTAAAATAAAAAAACTTTTTGTCTAAAAAGAAAATTTTTTCCTTCTTTTTCATTTTTCTTAAAAATTTATTTATTATTTTTATTTTATGTGTATAAGTACATTGCCTGCAAGCGTGTGAGTGCACCTGTCATGCTCTTGGAGGTCAGAAGACAATGCCAGAGCCCCTGGAACTGCAGTTAGGACGGTTGTTAGCCACCATGTGGGCGCTGGGAACCGAACCTGGTTCCTCTTTAAGAGCAGCCAGTGCTCTTAATTGCAGAGTCATCTCTCCAGTCCCTCATTTTTCTATTTTGAGGTACTAGGGTTTGAACCTAGGGCCCAGTACGAGCTAGCCAAAGTACTCTACTGTTGAATTATATACTCAGCATTTGTTTTCAAATACAGGGTCTCGTTATGTAGCTCTGGCTGGCCAGTTACTCACTCTGTAAATGAGGCTGGCCTTGAAATCACAGAGATCTACTTGTCTCCATCTCTAGAATGCTGAGATTGAAAGTGTGTGCTATTATACTTAAGAACTTCTTCTTGAGACTAGGCATTGTGTGGGCCAGGCTGGCTTTAGAGGATGACCTTGAATTTCTGATATTTCTTCTACTTCCTGATGCAGATTATAGGTATGCATCACAACAACCAGTTTTAAGTGGTACTAGTCATTGAACCTGGAGTCTCATGCATGTTAGGCAAGCATGATACCAACTGAGCTACATCCTCAATACTTCTTTTTATATTCCAAGACAGGATTTCACTAAGCTGCCCAGGCTAGCCTCTAAATTTGAATCTACTGCCTCAGCCTCCCAAGTAGTTGGGATTATAGGTCTGTACCACCAGGCCTGGCTGTTCTTAAAAAAACTGTTTTTCCCCTTTCAATCAGACTTTCGGAAAGATGATTTCCACACAAAAAAATTTTTGCTTCAAAGCTTATTAGCTTCATTAAGACATCCCAGATTTTATAATTCTGAATACTAAATGTGGGTGCCAAAGCATGGTTCTCCATTTAAGAGGATCATGATATGCATATGTGATATGTGTGTATGAAATACATAGGTTCTATAGAACAAATACATTTAAAATGAGAGTGTGTAGTGTCTTTGAACAAAAGATCATGCAAAGACACGGACTGCCTCTAGGTAAAATATGTTTGTCACTCAAGAGTCTGAACTCTTAACCAAATCCCCAAGGGCAGGAACCCCTCAGAGCTGTTAGTAGTACCTCCACTTCAAGATTTCCCTTTACTTTCTTAAAGCCTTATCTTGAAATTCTCCTCTTGAAGACAAACCTTGTTTCTTGCAATTTCCTCATGTATTTATTCACTCTCTAGTAGCTTAGTGAGCTCAAACTAATTCAATCATTTTACTAAAAATGGAAACACGTATTATCTATACCTCCTGAGGATGATTGCTCTCATTCACATTATTTAATATTTGGGTCAGATAAGAGAACAAAGTAGGAAAGATAGGAATGTTTTCATTATAGTTGTAAATTTGTTATTCAAATTTTATTCTGCTTGTCATTTTTATGACCTCTAGTTTAAAAGTAGGGTGAGACATTTTTATCATTGAGTCTTTTCCATTGTACATATTTTCATTATTAATTTAGGTAGGAGCTAAGGCTGATGATTTTCCTGCAGAATACAAGTCAAAGGGTCCTTGCTCATATGAGTCCTCTGGCATGAAACACAATGAGGACTCCTACTGAAGTTTCCCACACTGTCATGTTCACAGGGATCCTTGTCAGTGAATTCTTTAATGTTCAATGGCTTTCTAATAGTGACTACATTTTTATACTAACTCTGGACAATGTCTGTGGTGTTGAATAAGAGCTATGCATGGAACTGTTTCCACAACACTCAGATTTTCAGTTTCAGGGTTCTCAGAGGCAAGTATTTGCTGTAAGAAATTTTCCAGATTCAAAATTGGAATATTTTTGCCCATTGTGAGTTCTCTCAAAGCAAGGCCAGGTTGGGCCAGAATCCTTTCCTGCTATAATCAGTCATATTCCTGAGACTTCTTCCCTCAGTGAACTCTCAGAGACTCAAAATCTCATGAAAATGATTTCCATGTGGGTCTTTACAGATGAGTATTCAGTGTGAGCCTTCTCTTAAGGAGGAGCAAGCTGGGTTGAAACTGGGTTGAAATTGGGCTTTCTCACACTAAACAGATTTGCTGCATCTTGTTCTTTGAACAATTACACTTTATCCAAGTAGCTGCATATTAGCTTCCTTTTTTTTTCAACATATGTATTCATTCTAGCTTGTGCGAATTCTTAGGTTAACAAAGAATGAATATCCAAAGAAGTATCTGCCTCTCTTCCAAAAACAAAATCCACTTTTTAATGTAAATTTGAATATACCTATAAATATATATGTATATGGAACATATATATATATTTATTGTTTATTCTGTTTGAACATGTTGCCACAATCACATTCAGAGTTCCTTCTTGCTTAAATTTTTAGGTGAAAATACCATGTGTTCTGCAGGCTTTCCTATGATCATGACTTATTCAGTAGTTTCTTTTTTTCATTTTTCAGAGAGGGTCTTGCTGTATAGACTTGGCTGGTCTTCAACTCACAGAGATCTACCTTCCACTACCTCCCGAGTGCTGGGTTTAAGGGTGTGTGCACTGCTTTCCTTAAGATTAAATCTAGTTAAAGTTCAAGTGCATGGCCTGAGGGACATATGTGTGGCAATTCTTTTCTGAAGGGCCACTGAGTGAAAGCTGAATTATCTGAGCACAACCTAATTAATTTTTCTGTATTGTCTTCACAAGAACTTATTTAATCAAAAGCTTTTTTGAGGGCTACCGCCATTTGTCTTAGTATTTATCCATTTTCTCACATTCAACAGCCAGAATGCATGCTATCAATCCACCTACGATGGAAGCTGGAGGGCCATGCAAGCCCAGTTGTCAAAAAGCCCAGTTTGTGTTTTCTCAGTTCTCTGCATTAATGAAAGTCACAGCAGGGGAACGACAACTGGGAGAGATTAGCTGAGGCAATATATCATGCTGATAAAATATGTCATTCTAAACTTCCATGATTTATGCGCTGTTTGGACCTCCCTGAGGTTCAAACGTGTGCTTTAATTAGCTCTGAAAACCTCCTTGGCTGTCTCTATGGTCCTGCTCATTCATATTTTATTGATAGAACAAGTAAAGACATGACACAGATGAAAAAAATAAACTGTGCCAAAAAGAAAGCTAATTCCAAAAGTTTAGGTATTTTTCTTTATTTTATTTTTTTTGGTCTTTTTGAGACAGGGTCTCCCTGTAGCCAGCTGGCCTGGATTCGCTATGGAGACCAGACTGACCTTGACCTCCCAGAGATCCACCTGCCTCTGACTCCCGAGTGCTGGGATTAAAGGCGTGTGCCACCACGCCTGGCCTTTATCATTTTTTTAAAAAAACAATTTAAAAATATTTTATTATTTTTATTTTATGTGTATGCATGTATTGCCTGCATGTAGGTAAGTGCACCTGTGTTGTGCAATGCCCACGGAGGACAGAAGAGGTGGTCGGATCCCTGGAACTGGAATTATGGACAGTTGTTAGCTGCCATGTGGGTGCTGGGCTTCGA
>NW_008359093.1:1176800-1177601 GCF_000622305.1 Nannospalax galili | reverse complement strand
AAAACCTACAATTTTTTTTCCATTAAGTCAGACCAGATACCCCCCCTCTTCACTCTCAATATCCCATTGCTTTGTAGGGTTTGTTTTGTTTTTGAAAAGGGTCTCACTATGTAGCTGTGGCTGACACAGAACTTGCTAGGTAGTCCAGAGATATACCTGCCTCTTGCCTCGAGTGCTGGGATTAAAGACATGCACCACCACACTCTGTCTTTGGATGAAATGATGCAACTTTGTAACCATCCAAAGCAAAGAAAAAAGTTAGCTGTCTCCTACTTTATTATTAATCTCTTTGTTTATGAGACAAAGTATTCCTGTAGCCCCAGCTGGCCTGAAACTCCCTAAGTAGACCAGATTGGCCTCAAATTCACAGAAATCTGTCTCCCTCTGCTTCCTGAGTGCTGGGATTAAAGATGTGTGCCACCATGCCCAGGTTATAATTATTATTGACTTTGTATTGGGAGATCTAATGAAACCTAACAGAAGCTGGGAGTGGTGGTAAAATACTTGGGAAGGCTCAGTGGTTAAGAGCACTGGCTGCTTTTGCAGAGGACCCAGGTTTGGTTCCCAGCATCCACATACCAGCCAACAACCTTTGGTGCCTATGCCCTCTTCAGACCAATGTGGGCAATGCGTGACACAGGAACACTTACATACATGCAAGCAACACATACATACGTTTAAAATAAGTAAATAATTATTTTTAAAAAAGCAAAACAACCCCCGGGTGTGGTGGCGCACGCCTTTAATCCCAGCATTTGGGAGGCAGAGGCAGGCAGATCTCTGTGAGTTCAAGGCCAGCCT
>NW_008359093.1:1143000-1176762 GCF_000622305.1 Nannospalax galili | reverse complement strand
CTAAAGGGGAACCCTTTTTAAAAAAAAAAAAAAAAAAAAAGCAAAACAAGGGGTTGGGGATTTAGCTTAGCCCTGGGTTTGGTCCTCAGCTCAAAAAAAAAAAAAAAAACCACTTGGGAAGGAAGGAGGATGAAGAGTTTGGGACCACTCTCAGCTACACAGCAAATCTGAGGCCAGTCTAAGTTACATGAGACTTGTTTCAAAAGACATAAAACAAAACAAAAAGCTTCAAAAGGTTCTAACACAACTATTACCAGCGATAATAAAATTTAGCAGCATGACAGGTTCATCTGTAAAAATTGTGCAAGATTATGATAGGATTGATTACATAGCAACAATGTAAGTGTAATCAAATGTAAAGCATATTCTAACAAGACTTTTTCCCAACTAACCTAGAGAAGCTAGTGTTTATATGGACAACTAGATGACAAAAGATAATCTAAGAATTTTTTTTAATCAAGGGGAACTGAAATTTATTGAAGCTCATTATAAAGCGATTCTAAAAAAATAAAACAATATGGTTTTTACTAAGAGGAAAAAAAAAGATTAAAGGATAAGATCCTGGAAGAGGCCTGTGTATTTAACAACAGGAATTTAGTGCTTCCAAAAACGGAAGAAAACCTCATGAAAATATGGGGTTGAAATCACTTGTGCTCAACCCCACCATTTACAAAAGTAAACTGCAGATAAATTAAACAACAAAAAATACTTGTATTTGCCAAAGAATTTGGACAATGTGCCTGTAAGATTAAAAAAAAAAAAAAAAAGACAAGTCTTTATGGGGATCCACATCTGTAACCCTAGTACTTTGAAGGTAAAGGCAGGATCAGGAATTAGTAAAGTAGAGGCCACCTGGGCTACATAGACCTTGTCTCAAAAAACATCACTACCAACAGAACATACACAGACACACAAACTCCAAACCCCACAAACTTCCTCACATACCCTCCAAAGAGAATGGGGTTGGGGGTGTTCGTTTATGTCTGCTTACTGGGTACAAGGCCCTGGGTTAACCCTGAGCACTATGAAGAGATAACTGAACACAGATTTGAGAATTATGCGTATCACAGCATGCCACCTGGGTTTCCATGCTCTATACCTCTTGTAAGACATTAGTCTCAGAGCACCAGTAGACCCATCCCTTGTGGGAACTCCCACATGCATGGCTCTCACCTGGAAAGGTGTCTTGAATCTCTCTCTCCATCGGCCAGAAGTCTTCCACCTCTTCTAACTGAGATATCACTTCTGGCTTGGAAAGATGATGTTCTGCTCAAGGGAAAAGAGAACTTGGGGAACCTGTTTAGAGATGCTGTCCTATTGTAACACTCTGTCTCTGCCTGACCCACTGCTCAGGCATGACATGATTCTGGGCCTTGGGCAGTGACAGCCCCATATCCATTCCTTTTGTTGGCTCTCCTGGATTCTCCTGCCAGGAGAGGTGCCACAAGATACAATGGGAGACTGTTTAATTGGGGGACATTCTGGGACAGCTTTTGCTTCCTTGCTAAATGTGACACCTCACAAAGAGAGTCTGGGACTCTCCCCTTTTCTTGTTTTAGCCTTGAATTATAGACATAAGGTTTGGAGCCACAGCGATGCAAAAACAAGATTAAAAAAAAAATTTACAAGTACCACAAAGAGATCAAGATCTTTGACCATAAACACCTTAGCTGTTAGACACTGATGTTTCATACCCTGGAACTGCTACAAAAATAATAGGCAATCTCTACCGCAACTACAAACATCCTTTATAGGCCCTCCTCAGTACTGAGGGGCTCTGATCTCCCCAGGGCCTTAACACTTCTACTCTGGTCCTTCCAGCCTAAGCCCAAGCACACAGTTCAGAGTCACCACATTCTGAACTACAAAGAAATAACATTTTTTTTCGGGGGAGGGGGGAGAAACAGGGTCCAGATTGGCCTTGAACTTTCCATCCTCCTCTTCTGCCTCCAGAGTGCTAGGATTCCATGTGTGTGCCACTACCCCAGGTCCCAAAATGATTGCCCTCGAGGCTGGCCTTACCTACTGAAACCATGGTTCTGTAGTTCTCCAGCATCATTTCCCTGTAGAGGCACTTCTGTTGGAGGTCCAGCTGTGCCCACTCTTCCTCTGTAAAAGTCAGTGCTACATCTTCAAACGTCACAGGTTCCTAAAATCCACAGGACCTTGATTAGCCAGTGCCCTTCCTCTTCCCCATGGACAGGAAAAATGGGAGGAGGCTGAGACCAAGAATTGAGAACATTCTACTTGTCTCAAAATTCCTTTGTCTGAAACCTTGAGCAAATCCAAGCCTGATAGTAATCACAGTCAGGAGGGCAAGCGAGACCTGTGCTTTATGAAAACCTGTTCATTTCTCATTAAACTGGGGATATGACTCAAGCCCCATCTATATCTTTGTTTTCTTGTCACTGAACTCCTGACTGATGTCAAAGTAGCTGGTGAAAATAAAACATGAGCCTCATATCTGCTTAGACTTGTCAGTTCCTCCCCAAGCTGGTGAGATGGCTCATCAGATGAAGGTACTTGCTGGCCAAGCCTGAGGATCCACATGTAAGGGAGAACTGATACCCCAAGTTGTCCACTGACCTTTACACCAGTGTCAGCCTACCCACACACAAAATAAATTTAATTAAAAAAAAAGTTGCAGCTGGGTGCTCTGCATGCCTTTAATCCCAGCACCCCGAAGGTAGAGGCAGGTGGATCTCTGTGAGAATAAGGCCAGCCTGGTCTACATAGCAAGTTCGAAGTCTGCTGGGGTTACAGGGAGATTGTCTCCAAAAAGAAAACAAAACAAAACCCGAACTTGAAAAGCTTCAATTTGTAGAATCCCAGTTCGGAAGCTGTTTTCTTTTTTCTTTTCTAACCACGCCCTTGGAAAGACATCCCCGGAGGAGCTCTCTCTAGGCTTGGGGTGTCCCACCACCAGCCTCCTCCCTCGAGGGGCAGACTCCAAAGCCGAAAGAAGCCTCTACTCACACGGGGCCAGGCTGTCGTGGGCGTGGAGGCCATACTTTCCTCAACGTTCTCTCGCAGAAGTGGGCAGAGTCCTGGGAAAACTGAAGGTGGGAGGGGCCCTCAGGGGGATGCAGGGCGGTACCCCCCCCTGCCCATCATCAGTCCTTGCACGGGACATGAGTAGTCCACCCCCACATCCGAGAGCGCCGAGTCCTTCCCGGACTCCCACACGCCTAGAGGACAGGTTCCCCTCTAACCGAGAGGAGACAGTTCTGACATCCTGTAGTCCAGAACGCTGCAGGCGTCCTACACACCTCGGAATCCGGGCCACAACCGCACAGCTCCGCACAGCTCCGCCCAAGGACGGCTCTGAGCTCCTGAAGTTGGAAAGTAGCAGAGGTTGTGCGCAGCCAGTCCCCTCGACGGGCTTTCGCACAGCACACACCCGTAACGCTCTACACAATGGCGACCGCCCGCCCGGCCACCCGCGGGCGAAATGCGTCATCTCAGCAGTTCGGACTACAACTCCCAGACGCCCCCGCGCGCTCCCAGCGGTCACACCCAGGCGGCGGCCATTTTGGCGCGCCAGTACTGTCGGTAGGCGAAGCCAGTCCTCGGACGAAAGACTTTGTCCACGGTTAACAGAGCGTGCGGGGGCGTCTTTTGGAAAATATTAAGCGCGGAGCGCCAGCACTTCCAAGGGCAGTGACCGAGGGTAGGAGAGAGTCGAACCTTGAAATTGGAGTCGACACGCGTGGACGTACCGGAAGCTGGAGACGGGGAAGGCAGGGCAGGAAGTCCTGGTGTCAGGGCAGGTGAGATGATGGGGAAGTAGGGGGCGGGACGGCGGGACGTTTGGGCGCGTGGACTTAGCTGGATGGTCACCTAGTGTAGCCGGGAGGGGTCTCAGGGCGGGGACTGGGGTCGGGAAGCGTGCCAGAGCAACATTCCTGAAGGGGAGGAGATAAGGGTACAATGTTGTCCACTTGGCAGGTAACGGAGATAACAGGAAAGATAACGGGAAGTCTGCTCAAGTAGTGATCTGGATGTAAGAGTGGGCTAGATAGCCTTTCAAGGTTAAGGGGCAGAGTGTGGAGACCCAGTGGACTGGAAGTATGTAGAGGGCGACACTGAAGTGTCCACCCTAGTTCTCCCCAGCAGAGGGACGTGGAGGAACAGAAATGTGCAAGTTTTTTTTTTTAAATAAATATATATGCACATTATATATATATTATATATATAATGTGTCCGTGTTGTGCAGTGCCGCGGAGGTCAGAAGAGGGCGTCAGATTCTCCTGGAACTGGAGTCAAGGACGGTTCCTATGGCCATGTGGGTGCTGGGAATGGAATCCGGGTCCTCTGCAGGAGCAGTCAGTGCTCTTAACCACTGAGCCATCTCTGCAGCCCCGATGTACAAGGTTTTTCCTTAATCCTAGAGAGGCTGAGCCTCTCTGGAGAGAGGAGCAGGGTTCTTTGTGTCCCATGCATAGGAGAGGTGTATCCTGGTCAGGATCATCTGTCAGTGTCCTTTGATTAGGTTTGGGCCTGGTAGTCGACATGTCCAGGAAGGGACAGGTTCTGACAGCCCAGGACAAAGAAAGTGTCTCTTGTTTTCATTATACCACTATCTGTTATTCTATTCTTGGGGTATTTTTATCTTCCTCTGGTTTCAGGGCCTGGTGTGGTCTTGTCTTCCTTGGGGTATTTTGATGATCTCTTCATTCTCAGAGCTGCCTGGCTTATCCTTAGTTCTAGGGCATGATATACTCCCCCCTCTTTGGGGTTTCTAGATAAGGTGTCAGCAACCCTGTGCCTATATTCCTAAAACACCTGCCTGGGAGAGAAATGTAATCAGCGTCCACCCTCCTCCCTGGTCCCAATGACAAACTGAGGTATCCCAATAAAGTGCACTCTGGGAAACCAATGAATTTATTGGACTTATTGGCATGTGGTAAGCTCTTCCTATTCCTCCTTCTATTCCCGGGTGTCAACAGTCAATCTTAGCTATAATGGTCATTGGCAAGCAGGTACAACTGAGCTTGGGAAGACGACTTCTGTATGACTCAGAGGACAGTCCTGTACAACTGCCTATCTGTTGTCAAGCTGTTCACCACCTGCTAAACTGTTTCCAGGATGTGTTACTACACATTGTTCTTGTTGCCATTTGGTAATCTTACTTTGTTCCTATTAGTATTTATTCACATAATGTAAGCCAGATGAGATGGTACATGCTAATAATCTCAGCATTCAAAAAGCAGAAACAATGATCTACAAAATTGAACCCCACAAGGTTCAATTCTAGCCTAAGCTACATAGGAAGTTCTGTTTCAAAGAAAGAAACAGGATAACCCATAGCCCCAAACCCTTCCTCAAAACCTTAAGGACCAGAATTATTGGAATTCACGAGCATTTGGATTTCAGCAGCATAGTAAAGTGTATACAACATTCAGCACATAACTTTGCCTGCAGTCTGAGGTACCACTTCCCTATCAAATGTGAACATGTCATTTAATTTGGTTGAGGAAAGATGGTGTAAAGGCCTGTCCACATAAAGTTTGCAGACTTGTAACAAGAAGAAATGCCTTAAGGCCAGGATTGATGGCACAGCTTTAGTTCCAGTACTTGGGAGGCAGAAGCAGGAGGAACACTTTAGGGAGAATGTGGTCTAACATAAGGAGACTGATCTCAGAAAACCAAACAATGAAGAACAGCCTTGTCTACAAGGTGAGTTCCAGGCTAGCCAGGGCTACATAGTAAGACTGTTTCAAAACAAGAAATGACCAAAAAGTTTTTAATACTTTGTATTATAGAGAAGCCATTGTGAATCATACATGACAGTGGATGAATTAGCAATAAAAATTGTTTCATTCAACTGCAAAGTTTAATTTGTACTTTTCTTCTCAGTATTCTGCACATAGACATGTTTATCGAGGACTGAGTTAAGTATATTAATATGCTCCCATATGCTTTCTTTAATCAGTGGTCCACTGCTTACATCACCATAGGAAAGTATACAAAACTAAATTGGCTCTAACCATTATGCTTGCTTGCGGCTGAACTGTGCACAGTTTGCTCTCACTTACCACTATCTCTTAATTTTATCACAGAGAACATGTCAAAGTGTTCCAGGTGAGAAACATTTTCAAGTCATTTTAGGAAAAGGGGGTCCTTTTTCTTGTCTTCCTTCCTCTATAAGCTAGGATTGAACCAGGGCCTTAGATCTCCTAGGCAAGCACTGTCACTGAGCTGCATTGCCAGCCTTTAAATGTCTTTAAATGTGAGTCTCCAGTGTACTTTGAACCCTTCTAAATTGGGGAAATGTAGATACATTGATCTGTTTGAACCTGTTTATTATTTGTATCCTACCTATTTCTTAGGAAAGAGGTCGTTTGATAAGCTTATTACCGCTGCTTGTATGCTCTTCAGCTGTTTTCCCCAACACGAAAGATAAGGTTAACAGCAAGATGATCCACACTGAAAATAGCACAGAGAGAGAGGTGGAGAGTCTGAGTGCTGAGCAGGGCAGATCAGACAGCCTCAGGACTCTGCTCTGCCCCTAAGAGGAATTTGGAAAACCCACAGAGCAATGCACAAACCAGTGAGGTAGGTTTGGAATAACCCAGTTCGTATCTTTGCCTGTTCTATTTGTGAGGGTGTGTTTGGTTGTAAATAACTTAGGAGCCCAGATGACAGACTTCTTACATGGTAGGAAGTCTTCAGGTAGGTGGATCTTAATTCTACATAAGTTGCCCACAGTATCACCCAGACCTGGGCTTCCTCATTCTTCCTGTTCTCATCTGTGGCAGCGTCTTTCAGCAGGTGGAATGCAGACAAAGAACAAACCGAGCATACATTACCTGCTAGTTCTGAAAAGAACCCATTTTGGTATTTCATTCTATCTTAGGAATCTACCTTTTCTTCACAGATAAAAATGGATGTTCTGTCTTTGAACTCTCTTTCTTGTTTATCTGTTGTACACTTGGACCTGGATGGTTCTACACATACAAAACAAAAGAAGGAAATCTCAGCAATTTTGATATAAAATATCTGGATGTTCTTATAAATAACATGGACTGCACAGCTGCTGAAGCTAGTGGAAAAAAGATTCAGAAATGTGTTAGCAAATAACATACTTAAAAATCCAATGGGAAAACAATTTTGAGACAGCTTTTTACTATATAGCCCTGGCTGGTCTGGAGCTCATTATGTAGACCAGGTTGGCCTGGAATTCACAGAGATCTGCCTGCCTCTGTCTCCTGAGTCCTGGGATTAAAGGAGTGTACCACTATACTCAGCCAGTGGACATCAGTGACATCAAAATAACCAAGGCATAAGTAGAAACAAAGATATATAAATCAACGTTCACATATGTATGCATAAAATACTGCGCAGTAACATTAACATATTGGGGGGAAGATTCTTTTCACAGTAGTCGTAGAAAGAAAACGTAAGATTAATTTGTTGAGACATGCAAAAGTCTATTTGCAGATAAATTCTGGAAATAATTACTAATAAACTTACATAAATGGAAATGTATCTGTTCCAGAATTAGAAGGCCTGTGTGTAAAGTGTCACTTTTTCCCAATTTGTCACTAGATAGACTCAATAAAATAGCAAATATAATTACATTGAGACTTTCAAGAGACTTGGCACCTTGGAATTTGTTTTGTACTTTCTTCTCAAAATGTGTGGGAAGGAACCTACTCTCCTTCAAAGGAACACATAAAATTCAAACACCAGAAATGTCCACAGAAATTACTTGTTCAAAAATGTTCTTTTGGGGGTATGATGAGTTAGCCATCTTGCCAGCCCCAATAAGAACTATCTTTTGAAAAAACAATTTATTATTTTTATGTGTATGAGTGTATTGCCTGCATGTAAGCTTGCAGAGGTCAGAAGAGGGTGTTGGGATTCCCCTGGAACTGGAGTTAAAGATGGTTGTTAGCCACCATTTGGGTGCTGGGAACTGAACATGGGTCCTCTTCAAGAGCTGTCAGTGCTTTTAACCACTGAGCCAACTCTCCAGCCCCAAGAACTCTTTTGATGACATTGTATCCCCCCACAAATAATTCAGCATAATCTCTCTGATTCAAGATACTTAACATAGTTACATCTGTAAATTCCCTTTTGCTCTGTAGGACAATGTCCACACCTGTGTATCTGTGGATTGGGATGGTCTTTGAAAGGAGGAGGAGACTATTCTGCATGCCAGAGGAAGGGTTTAAAACATTTTCTATGCACTTTCTGTTGTACAAATGCTCAGATCCCACTAGCCAGGGTTGATACGTGCATCTATTTCACAGCTGTGAGAAGCTGGAAAAGAGAATCCCCATCATATTGACATCTGATAGCAGAAATCTGGAGCTGAGTAAAATCTCAGTGTCCAGGGAGCAGTCAGGAGATGTGAACCCTGGCAGAAGGCTTATTGGGAGTACATGAAAGGAAAGATGGTCTTCCACTGTAGGTAAGGGGAAAGGGTACTTCCTTGCCTTTAGGAAGCCAGGATTTCAGAGGATTGTCATAGAGTGAGAGGAAGGTCTTCAGCATTCATGTGTGAGACCTTTTTACTCATTTCTTTCCCATTAACACTCCAGATACCCTATTAGGAAGACATGGGTAAAGTTGCCGGGCAATCCAGCTGCAGAGGGTAGTTCTTTCAGTGTAGCGATATGGCCTCATTGTATCCTGTTGCTACAGTGATTAATCTACAACTTATACGTTCCCTGGTCTGAGCCGAGCCACTCAGTGAAAGCTGTCCTGCATGACATTGGGTTGAAGGAATGAGTATAAACTGAATTGCAGAGTTTTGATTAAAGATTTGGAGACTATGTTTGGCTGGAAAGTGGCTTCCTCAAAGATTGGATCCTAATCCCTGGAACCTATGACAATTATCCTCATGTAGAATCAGTGTCACTGCTTGTCCATTTAACTGGGTTGTGGTGAGGAGATTGTCCTGGATTAACTATGCAGTCATGGGACTATAAGAGAGAAGCAGAGAGATTATAATACACACAGAAAAGAAGGTGTTATGGTCATAGAGGCAAAGTTTGGAGCTGTCCACCCATAAACCAGAGAATGACAGCAACCCCGAGAAGCTGGAAGACGCTTGGAATTAACTCCCTCCTGAAGTCTCTGTGTGGAGCACAGCCCTGCCAACGCCTCAGTTTTAATCACTGATACTGATTCTGTACTTAGGGTCTTTAGAATACAAGAATAAATTTGTCTTAAGATTTATATTTTGTTGGGGCTGGAGAGATGGCTCAGTGGTTAAGAACACTGGTTATTGCAGAAGACCTGGGTTTAAATCGCAGCACCCACATGGCAGTTAACAACTGTCCATAACTTCAGTTACAGGGGATCCGAAGGCCTCTTCTCTGTGGGATAGATTTATATTTTGTTTAAAGACACCAAGTTTATACTAATGGTGTTAGAGCAGCTATAGGAAAGAACACAAAGAACAGTTTGTCTCCTGATGGAAGCTGAGGAAGTCCATCTGCTCTGCTGGCAGTGGGAGCCAGTTTTAAGAACAGCTGATATTGAGACAGCCTCAGGGAAAGATGGAAGGAAACTGTGTGGAGAGATTGTTAGGCTGCTAGGTTATACTGACCCTGCAGCTGTTTTGGTGATCTAACTCTCCAGACATGTAAATGAAGATTTCTCTGATGGTGTAGTGTGAGGTGGACTAGCTATCAATAGTTCATAGAATCTCACTCATACAACAGTAGTGGCAATCCATTTTTGTGTTGGTTTTTTATTGAGTTTATTTAAAACTGATGCATAGGTCTCTTGTGTCTCATCAATTAGAATCTAGTTTTGAAGATTTATTATTTTAATTATGTGTATGTCATAGTTTGTTTCTCCATTGCTGTGACAAAACACTCTGACCACTACCAACTTGGGGAGGAAAGGCTTTATTTAGCTTACATCTCCTGGGTCACAGTTCATCAGGGAGCCCAAGGTAGGAATTCAGGGCAGGAACCTGGAGGCAGGAGCTGGAGCACAGGCCATGGAGGAACACTGCTTACTGGCTTGCTCCCCTGGCCCATGCTCAACCTGCTCTCTTATCCAACACAGGCCCACCTGCCCAGGGGTGGCACTACCCACAGTGAACTGGGCCCTCCCACATCACTTAACAATCAAGAAAATGCCCCACAGACATGGCCACAGGCCAGTCCAATGGAGGAAATTCCCCAATTGAGGCTCCCTCAACCCAGGTGTGTCAAATTGACACTACAGCTATCCAGCACAGGTAGGTACGTGTGTCCGTGTATTTATATGTGAATGTGGGTGCCCATGGAGGCCAGAGTTAGTGGATTCCCTGTAATTCTAGCTCCAGGGGGGTGGCGAGCTGCTCAGCATGAGAGCTGGGAACTGAACCAAAATCGTCTGCAAGAAGAGTAAGTGCTCTTAACCACTGAGCCATTTCTCCAGTCCTTTTAGTGGACTTTAATATGCAGAAATACATATCCACCATGTAGGTCAAAACTGTATAACCTCCAAAACCCTGGGCAACATAATAGAGGCAGCCACTATCTTGATTATCTCCATTAGATAGCTTTTCTTTTTCTTGTATTTGACTTTTTCAGTCAACAATGTTTTTGAAATCCATGCAAGTTACTGACTGTATCAGCAGTTCAGTCTTTTTAAATTCCTGAATATTGTTCTACTGTGTAGATATCCCACATTTTGTGTGTTCATTTTGTTATTGAGGAAATGCTGGGATGTGTACAGTGTTGTTTTTTCTTATGATTAAAATGGCATTGGCTACCCTTTTCCATGCCTTTTGGGATATGGCCCACATGCTGTTTTTAAAAATATTTTTATTTTATGTGTATGAGTGTATTGCCTGCATACATGTGAGTGTACCTGTGTTGTACAATGCCCACGAAGGTCAAAAGAGGGCATTGGACCCCTTGGAACTGATGTTATGGATGGTTGCAAGAACAGTTAGCCATCTTAACTGCTGAGCCATCTCTCCAGCCCCTCACATACTATTCTTATGTTCTCTTAGGGAATTTCTTCCAGAAGAGAATAGTTTTTGAACGTTTACCAGTCTGAAAATGTTCACTCTCTCCTCATGTGTGAGTATCTTTGTTGAGCATAGGGTTCTAAAACAAGTGTCCTGTTACTAGATTCCCTGGTTGTTCTCTAGCACCTGGGATTTCTGAACATAAGGCCAATGCTGCATCTACCCTCCATTTTCTGTAAGGGATTTTTTGGTTGAAGCTTGTGAAGTTTTCATTATCCCTGGCATCTGAACATTGGCTATACCCTTACAATTAAGAAGTTACACCCAGTTTTTTTTATAGTACCTAAATAAATAGTAGACTCCTAGTCAAAACATGTTGAAAAGTGATTGTAAAGCTGCTTGATTTATTTGCAGTGAGAACATGTAGATTATGCCGGGGAAGTTGGTGTCATATTCTTCAGCCCTATTTGAATATTATAAAATCACACACACACCCTAGTCCCAAAGAATGTACTAAGGGATGTATGATTTCTGTATGGTTTTTTGTGCTGGATAGCTTTGTCAACTTGATACGTCTTGATATGCCTGGTAGAGGGAGTTTCAGTTGGGGAATTGCCTCCATTGAACTGGCCTGTGGCTGTGTCTGTGGAGCATTTTCTTTATTTTTGTGTGATGTGGGAGGGCCCTGGCCCACCCCACTGTGGGTGGTGCCACTCCTGGGCAGGTAGTTCTGTATTGTATAAGAAAGCAGGCTGAAGTCGGGCGTGGTGGTACACGCCTGTAGTCCCAGCGCTCGGGAGGCAGAGGCAGGCAGATCTCTGTGAGTTCGAGGCCAGCCTGGTCTCCATAGCGAATCCAGAACAGCTGGGGCTACAGGGAGACCCTGTCTCAAAAAGACCAAAAAAATAAAAAAAAGAAAGGTTGAGCATGGGTCAGAGGAGCAGGCCAGTAAGCAGTGATCCTCCATGGCCTGTGCTTCAGCTCCTGCCTCCAGGTTCCTGCCCTGAGTTCCTACCTTGGGCTTCCTCAGTGATGAACTATAACCCCAGAGATGTAAGATAAATAAACCCTTTCCTCCCCAAGTTGGTATTGGTCAGAGTGTTTGAAGACGAACTTTAAAGATTAGTGATTTTCTGATTTGTCTATGATGTAGGAAAGATATGTTGTTGATAGTATTTACATGTACTAAATTACCCATGGCAATCATTTTTATCATACATTGTCCATCAGCTCAGATCCTGAGTTCCAAGTAACTGTTGTTTTTTGAGACTCAGCAAAGGTACGTATACAGAAATGCTGACACCTGGTCGTCTGAGGCCGAAAGAAGCCATGAACACAGTCTCCTTGCATTTAGATAATGTAATCATTCATGGCTCAAAAATGACTACAGCTTTTGTCTCTTTTATAATTTATCTCTAGTGGAAAATAAAGTGGAATTTCAATTATATTTCCATGTTGAATATGACCAATGAATTTCTCTAGCATGTATGAATTTTCTGGTATGAAATAAAACCTACAGGACTGGGAAGGTAGCCCATTACTAGATTGCTTGCCTATCATACATGGACTCCTGGGTTTAAACCCCAGTACCACATAAAACTAGGTGTGGTTCCACTGTCTGTAATCCCAGCACTCAGGAGGTTGAGTTAGGAGGATCAGCAGCTCAAGGTCATCCTGTGCTGCATAGTGAGTTTGAGGGCAGCCTGGGATACATAAGACCTTGTCTCAAAGGGGGAAATAAAGCTTCCCCCTCAGACTGTCCCAGTATGAATCCTCTTATATTCTTTAATGTCACATAAGCAAGAACACCCAGAGTTTCCTTTACGCTTGTTACATGTTCACGGTTCTCCCAGTAGGAGTTCTCTGATGTTGCCTTCTAAGGGCTGAGTTCTGCCTACAGCCTTTCCCTTTCCATTGTTTGGTTTTTTTTTTTTTTGTCCCAGTGTGTACATTTCATGATGTTAAGAACATAGTGTCAAATATTATACTACTGGCCTTTTTTTTTTTTTTTCTCTATGATTTTTGAAATGTACTGAATGGAATCTTACCTAGGAAAGACTCTTCTACACTTAAAAACTTAGAAAGTCCATCTCCTGGTAGAATTTCCTCCTAGATACAAAGGGCTGTGTCTTGTTTAGACTTTTTCATATTTATATGAACTCTATCCAGTATGACTTCTCTAATGTCAAAATATACACCATAAAAAAATAGTTTTACACTCAGGTTGTCTAAAAGGTTTGCCACTGGTCCATTCTGTTTAGTCAAAGATGGTAGGAGCTGCATAGCCATCCTCACATTCCTTACATTTAAATGGGTTCTTGCCTGTGGGAATTATCCTGCATGTACTGAGGTTTATGTTACTTTTCTAAAAAAATCATATATGTTTTATTTGTAATATTTCTCTCTCTCTTTTTTTTAAAGAGGGTCTCCCTGTAGCCCCAGCTGTCCTGGAACTCACTATGTAGACCAGGTTGGCCTTGAACTCACAGAGGGCCACCTGTCCCTGCCTCCCAAGTGCTGGGACTATAGGTGTGCACCACCATGCCCGGCTGTAAGGTTTTTCTAAACCCAGGTTGGTGATGCATATCTGTAGTTCCAGCACTCGGGGAGTGGAAGTGGGAAGATCAGACACTTAAGGTCATCTTCAGCTATTTAGAGAATTGGCAGCCAGGCTGGGCAAGAGAATGGTTCAAACAACAACATCAAAACACACAGAAAGAAAGAAAAGAGGGAGGGAGGGAGGGAGGGAGGAAAGGAAGGAAGGAAGGAAGGAAGGAAGGAAGGAAGGATAAAGATTTCACTACCCAAAACCATTTCCAAGACCAAGAAGTGAATTGTTCAATCAAAAGCATTCTCATAATTTTTGTTTTTGGATTTTTCCCTATACTTAGGATAATTGATGTTTATTCCAATTTATTTTCATTTCTATATTCTGTCAGTTATTTTGTTCTGTTCTTATTTTGTTTTCCTTTTTTGTTGTTGTTGTTTTTTTTGAGACAGGTGCTCCCTGTAGTCCCAGCTGGCAGGGCCTGGAACTGGCCTGGATCTCACAGAAACCCGCTTAACTTTTCTTCCTGAGTGCTGGGATTAAAGGTGTGCACCACCATGCCCAGCTTCTCTTTCTGTCTCTGAGACAAGGTCTCTTGTAGTCTGGGTCTTGAACTTACTGTGAAGCAGTAGGTGGGCTTTACACTCTTGATTTTCCTGCCTCTACTTCCCAAGTCCTGGTATTATAGACGTGTACCAAAATGACCAACTTTTGTTTTCTTTTCTTACAAATATCTTTGTTTTTTGAGATAATGTCATATGTAGTTCAGGCTGGACTTGAACTCATTAAATACCCAAGACTGGCCTTGAGCTCCTCATCTGCCTCTACCTTCCAAGCACTAGGATTATGTACTACTGTGCTCGCCTCATACTTCAGTGTAAATCTTTCACCTTTATGAATATTTAAAGCTGTGTTTCTTCATTTGATGTTTTTCCTTTTACTTTACCGCCTGGCCTTCCGAAGACTTTGTGTTATCTGTTGAGTTTATTTAGAATCAAGCTGCTCAGTTTCAGAAGCGTTCCTTTTCAGTTGGAATCCCTGTGAGTACTCCTTCCTGGATTCAGGCTGTCATTGTCTTCTCTTGCAGTAGTTCATCTTCCTTAGCAGTGGCCTATGATGGTTGGATCATCTCTTAGTTGGGTGCTCGGGCTTTGTCTGTTCCCTATAACATTGCATACCCTCATCAACTTGGTCAGGGTATATGTCAGGCCAGTGAATGTGGAAGGTATACACAAATTGCCATTCACTCTCTCTGGGACTTCCAGGGTGCTAGTTGTCAGCACCTTCCTCCTCAGTGGAGGCAGCAACTCATTTCCCTTCCTTTGTTTTGGTCTAGCTACCTGGGGTGTGAATGATTCAGTGAAGTCCATCCAGGATTTCACTGAAATGGAACCTCTCCCAAAGGAGACCACACGTCTAAGGTCTGATTCTGGAAGACTCTTGAGATCTCCTTTGCACCCAACTAGCACAGGAACAAATGGAAATCAGTCTTATTGTGGTTCCCTGCATCAAATTGCTTCCCAGGTTCATCTGTATGCTTGCAAATTGCTCCCAGGTTCATCTAGATGGATAGAAGAATGAATCGTGGACCACCTTATCCTCCCATTATAGCAGCTACTGTTCAGTAAACCCAAAGCTCAGGAGAAGTTCAAATATACGTGGAAACAGGGAGATGTATATAGTTTAGGGAACATGTGGTTTAAGTTGATGGATGTCCTAGTTTGTTCTTCATTGCTGTGACAGAATACTCTGACCAATACCAACTTGGGGAGGAAAGGGTTTATTCAGCTTACATCTCCCAGGTCGCAGTCATCAGGGAGCCCAAGGTAGGAACTCAGGGCAGGAACCTGGAAGCAGGAGCTGGAGCACAGGCCATGGAGGAACTCTGCTTACTGGCTTGCTCCCCTGGCCCCTGCTCAGCCTGCTCTCTTATCCAACACAGGCCCACCTGCCCAGGGGTGGTACCACCCACAGTGGGATGGGCCCTCCCACATCACTCATCAAGAAGATGCCCCTCAGACATGGCCACAGGCCAGTCCAATAGAGGCAATTCCTCAATTGAGGCTCCCTCAACCCAGGTGTGTCAAGTTGACATTAAAGCTATCTAGCACAATGGACAATTGAGTAAGGCCATTCCTTTTTAGAGAGAGATTTTCAAATAATATTAAAATGGAAATTAACCATGTTTAAGGTCTGAACATATGTGGCCTCTTAAGTTTTGCTTTACTTCTTGCCCACATGTGAACCTGCAATTTTCTGTTAAACTTGCAAACGTGACTATAAACTTTTATTCCCAGTAAAAACATCTGTGCAACCCTTGTTGAAAAACAAAGACCAGGCAGGCGCCATGAAGACCCTCAGGCGGGTCACGTACCGGTCAAATTTTAAACTTACTGGTAAACAAATTTTATGGTTAGGACATCTGGCCACCCGCAGGGCCCGATACCGGGAAATCAAGAAATAACTTCTGTGCCCTAGGGTCACCACCCATTTAACAATCCCGTAACAAAGGTAAAAGATTTTTCCCAGGCACTAGAAAGAGTGGGGAATGAAAGACCCTCGAGATGTAGCCCCTTCAACTTTGAAAAACAAGCAGCCGTGGGAAAGAATGTTCTAACCCTGAGTGGAAAAACCCCAGAAGCCCAGATGTGCCCAGAATGGCCAAAAACAAGCGGAAGTAGATACTGATCTAAATTCCCCGAACCCAACTGTCGGTCATGCCAGCCCTCCTCCAGATGGCCCCACCACTGCCTGATTTGAATCCTCCTATCACAAGTCTGTTACCATGCATCTGCTTCTGTAAGAACCTGCTTCTGGCTTTAGGTATATAAGTGCTACCCCCGACCCACCCGGGGCGCTCACAGCTCCGAGCCTGGTGCGCCCGCAGGTACCTGTGTACTTCAATAAACCTCTTGCTGTTGCAACCCGAAGGCTGACTTGTTCTTGGTGGTTTCACTCTAACATTTGCAGGTTCCACCGAGATCTGTTGGCCAAGAGGGAACCACCGAGGCAACTCAGGCCTAACGGGGAGGTGAGTGGCCAGCCTAGGTGTGTTTGTGTTGCGTCTCGTGCCTCTGTTTGTCTGGCTCTCTCGTGGTCTCAGATTTCTGACCGATCTCGGTTCGCGGCGTGTCTGTGGGATCCCGTCTGTTGTTCTGTACAGTGCAAGTGCTGGACTGACGAGTCCGGAAGCCTTGCCTGTTGGCCTGGAGGACGCTCCAGGGCTGTGAGACCGCGCCTATAAATAGGATTTGGGGGTCTCATTTGGACAGGAATTTTCCCTGTCATCTGGGCAGAGTCCTTCTGCAACCTCTGTTCTGCGCTGCGTCTGTCCGTGTTTTTTCTTCTCTCTGTGCGTATTCGAATTAATCTTTTGCTATGGGTCAACAACTAACAACACCCCTGAGTTTAACTCTAGATCACTGGAAAGAAGTTAAGAGCCGAGCACATAACCAGTCGGTGGAGATCAAAAAACATCGCTGGATAACTTTTTGTTCCTCAGAATGGCCAACATTCGATGTTGAGTGGCCCCGGGATGGGACCTTTGCCCTTGATATTATTTCACGAGTTAAAGGAAGAATCTTCACACCCAGACCCATGGGGCACCCGGACCAGGTGGCCTACATAGTCACTTGGGAAAACCTCTCCCTTGACCCACCACCGTGGGTGACTCCTTTTCTCAGTCCTTCACGAAGAATCCCCCTCCCCTCTGCCCCTAACCCGGACCCTTCACCCGTCTCTCTGTACCCTGTTGTAGTGAAACCAAAGCCTGTTTTACCCCGGGATGATCTGCTGAGTGAGAATCCCCCTCCCTACCACCCTCCTCCGCAGGCCGCTGCGGCTGTTCCAGACGATGCCCAGGCAGAGGGACCGGAGGTCGCTCCCTCCCCCATCGCGGGGCGACTCAGAGACAGGAGAGGACAAGGAGATTCCTCACACATCCTGCCCCTCCGACTCGCAGGAGGGGAAGGAAACCAGTTACAGTATTGGCCCTTCTCCGCATCAGATCTATATAATTGGAAAACTCATAACCCGTCTTTCTCTCAGGACCCACAGGCCCTGACAGCTCTGATAGAGTCTATCCTCCTCACCCACCAGCCCACGTGGGACGATTGCCAACAGCTCTTACAGGTCCTCCTAACTATGGAGGAAAAACAGAGAGTAATTTTGGAAGCCCGAAAACATGTCCCAGGGGCGGATGGGAGACCAACCCAACTGCCAAACGAGATCGAGGCGGCCTTTCCCCTCACCAGACCCGCTTGGGATTTCAGCACGGCTGAAGGTAGGGAACACCTACGTCTTTATCGCCAGGTGCTTGTAGCGGGCCTCCAAGGGGCAGGAAGACGCCCTACCAATTTGGCCAAGGTAAGAGCAGTAACACAGGGGGCAGATGAGCCGCCCACTGTATTTCTAGAAAGACTTAAAGAAGCATACAGAAGGTACACTCCCTTTGATCCTGACAGCCCTGATCAGGAAGTAAGTGTTTCCATGTCTTTTATATGGCAGTCAGCTCCAGATATTAGGGGCAAACTCCAAAGGATGGAGAACTTACAGGGGCAGGGTCTTAGAGACCTTTTGAGGGAGGCAGAGAGGATTTTTAACAAGAGAGAAACTCCAGAAGAAAAAGAGGAAAGACAGAAAAGAGAAGCAGAAGACAGGGAAACAATGAGAGACCGAAAGCGGAACAAGGAGTTGAGTAGAATCCTGGCCACAGTAGTCAGAAAAGAAAATGAGGTCAAGATAGAAAGAGCGGGAGACCGAGGGCATGTTCGATTAGAAAAAGACCAGTGTGCATACTGCAAAGAAAGAGGACACTGGGCAAGGAACTGTCCCAAGAGAAAGAAGAAACCAAAAGAAGAGAAAGCTGAGATCCTCAACCTCGATTAGGGAAGTCGGGGCCAGGAACCCCCCCCTGAGCCTAGGGTAACTCTTCATGTGGGGGGGAGCCAGTCACCTTCATGGTAGACACCGGAGCACAACATTCTGTCCTCACCCAAACGACCGGCCCTCTCAGTAAGAAAACCATATTAGTGGAAGGGGCCACAGGAGCGAAGCGGTATCGCTGGACGACAGGCCGCAAAGTCCAGCTGGCTTCTGGAACCGTAACTCATACCTTCTTGCATGTACCAGACTGCCCCTACCCCTTATTAGGACGAGACCTACTGACCAAACTTGGGGCCCACATCTACTTTGAGAAAGAAGGAGCCAAAATTACAGGTCCCAAAGGGGAACCAATACAAATACTCACCTTCAAGCTAGAGGATGAATATAGACTATATCCTGCTCCTCCTCCCGTTCAGAAGAACTTAGACCAGTGGCTGTCCAAGTATCCCGACGCTTGGGCAGAGACCGGGGGAATGGGCTTGGCAATACACCAGCCGCCCCTAGTCATTGAATTAAAGGCCACCGCGACCCCAGTGGCTGTTAAACAATACCCCATGATGGCCGAGGCCCGCCAAGGAATTAGGCCACATATTAAGAGACTACTAGAACAAGGAATATGAATCCCATGCCGGTCAGCCTGGAACACTCCCTTGCTGCCTGTCAAGAAACCAGGAACTGGGGACTATAGGCCAGTGCAGGACCTGAGAGAAGTAAACAAGCGGGTGGAAAATATCCACCCCACAGTTCCAAACCCTTACAACCTACTAAGTACCCTGTCTCCCAGCCACACTTGGTATACTGTGTTGGATTTAAAGGATGCCTTTTTCTGTCTGAAGTTGCATCACCAAAGTCAACCCCTGTTCGCCTTCGAATGGAAGGACCCTGATTTGGGGATTTCTGGTCAACTCACCTGGACCCGGCTGCCACAAGGATTCAAGAACAGCCCTACCCTCTTTGATGAGGCCCTGCACCAGGATTTGACTGCTTTCAGGACCCTCCACCCCCATCTGATTCTGCTACAATATGTAGATGACATTTTGCTGGCGGCAGAGACCCAGGAAGAATGTCTAACAGGTACGGAGGCTCTTTTACAAGAACTGGGGCGGATGGGCTACAGGGCTTCTGCAAAGAAGGCGCAGCTCTGCCAACGAGAGGTGACCTACTTGGGGTACCGACTGAACAGGGGACAGAGATGGTTGACACAAACTCGACAAGAGACCATCCTGAACATCCCGACACCTCGTGACCAAAGATAGGTGAGAGAATTCCTGGGGACTGCCGGGTTCTGCCGCCTATGGATTCCAGGGTTCGCGGAAATGGCGGCCCCCCTATACCTCCTGACTAAGTCAGATGAGCCTTTCATTTGGGAAGACCGCCACCAACAGGCTTTTGATAGCATAAAGAGAGCCCTCCTGGAAGCACCAGCCCTTGGCCTGCCTGACCTGACAAAGCCCTTTGAACTGTACGTTGATGAAAAATTGGGGTATGCCAAGGGGGTCCTAACTCAGAAGTTGGGGCCATGGAAACGCCCCGTAGCCTATTTGTCAAAGAAACTAGACCCAGTGGCTGCCGGCTGGCCGCCTTGCCTGAGGATGGTGGCAGCCCTGGCGATCCTGGTCAAAGATGCCTTCAAGTTGACCATGGGCCAGCCCCTTTGCATTCAGGTCCCCCACGCTTTAGAGTCTCTCATTAAGCAGCCCCCGGATCGATGGCTCTCGAATACCCGAATGACCCATTATCAGGCCTTGCTGTTGGACACTGACCGCATCCAGTTTGGACCACCCGTCGCTCTCAACCCCGCGACATTGCTGCCCTCTGCAGAAGAGCCCAACCTCCAAGCTGACCATGACTGTCATCACGTCCTGGCTGAGGTTTTTGGCACCCGACCAGATCTCAGCGATAAGCCGCTAGAGAAGGCGGACTACACCTGGTACACGGACGGAAGCAGCTTCCTCGAAGAAGGTCAGCGCTGGGCAGGGGCGGCGGTCACCTCGGACAGCAAAGTAATATGGGCAGAACCCCTACCAGAAGGAACATCCACGCAAAAAGCTGAGCTGGTGGCTCTGACGCAGGCTCTGCGCCTTGCAGAAGGCAAAAGACTAAATGTATACACCGACAGCCGGTATGCTTTCGCCACCGCACACATCCATGGGGAAATCTACAAGAGAAGAGGACTCCTAACTTCAGGAGGAAAAGAAATAAAGAACAAAGCTGAAATCACCGCGCTCCTAGAGGCTCTGTTCTTACCAAAGGAGCTCAGCATTATGCATTGTCCAGACCATCAAAAGGGAAACCATCCAGAGGCAAGGGGGAATCACCTGGCGGACCAGACAGCAAAAGAGATCACCTCCAGGAGTCGACTGCTGACCTCAAGGATAGACCTGGAGCACCAAAGAAGAGAAGCCATCAGAGACTACTCTCCAGAGGATAGAGAACTGCTCAAGAAAATAGGAGCATTCAACAACCCAGAAACAGGGTATTGGGAATATCAGGGAAAGACAGTCCTACCCTAACGGTCGGTGGAGGAGCTTCTGGACGAGCTCCACAAATGGACTCACTTGGGAGTTAACAAAATGAGAAAATTAATCGAACGCGAAGAAACCATACACTATCTCCCAAACAAGGATGCCATCCTGCAAAGAATCGTCAAGAACTGTAAGGCCTGTGCCCAAGTAAATGCAGGCAGAAACAAAGCCAAACAGGGAGTGAGGCAAAGAGGCCATCGGCCGGGAATCCATTGGGAAGTTGACTTCACTGAAGTCAAACCGGGAATGTATGGGTATAAGTACTTGTTAGTTTTTATTGATACTTTCTCAGGATGGCCAGAGGCGTACCTGACTAAAACCGAAACTGCGAAGATGGTATCTAAAAAATTACTGGAAGACATCTTTCCTGGCTTCGGGATGCCTCAGGTAATAGGGTCAAATAATGGACCGGCCTTCGTCTCCCAGGTAAGTCAGAAGGTGGCCAGGTTACTGGGGATCGAATGGAAATTGCATTGTGCTTACAGACCCCAGAGTTCAGGTCAGGTAGAGAGAATGAATAGAACCATTAAGGAGGCTTTAACTAAATTTTCGCTGGCAACTGGCACTAAAGACTGGGTGACCCTACTCCCCCTGGCCCTATACTGAGCCAGGAATACTCCTGGACCTAGTGGTCTAACTCCCTTCGAGATCCTGTATGGGGCTCCCCCTCCAGCTGTTTCTTTCTTGGACCCCGATATCTCTAACTTTGCTAGCACTCCCTCCTTGCACGCGCACCTGCGCGCATTACAGCTGGCGCACCAGGAGATCTGGAAACCCTTAGCTGCTGCTTATCAGGACACTATTGACACCCCTATCGCCCCCCATCCCTTTCAACCAGGTGACACCGTTTGGGTTCGGAGACATCAGACCCGGAACTTAGAGCCCCGCTGAAAAGGACCCTACACCGTCCTCCTCACCACTCCTACAGCCCTCAAAGTTGACGGGATCGCAGCCTGGATCCACGCTTCGCACGCTAAAGCGGCTGAACCTGCACACCAAGAATCCTTGCTGAAGGACCCAGCAGAGAAATGGCGGCTGACCCGGACCTCAGACCCTCTAAAGATAAGACTGGTCAAGGACAATCATTAAGCATAACAGCCTGGGCTTGTATCTTTATGCATTTAGTTAAGAACATAGATGGTGGCTTTCAGCCACTTAATGCTACCAGGTTTATGCTAACTCGGTACGGCCCCCCTTGTGAATGTAGAGGTGGCAATGAGGGTACCATGCCACCGAAACTTTTCACTCTAACATTTGATTGTGGAGGCAAGACTGCATATCTTGCTATTCATGGTACACATACCCAGCAACACGAACAGAGCTGGACGTGTGTATCGAAACCCAAGCCTATCGTGCCACCAGCTGATGGTAAGTGCCCCAATGATTGTATTTTCACTCAAGCTATGCACTCATCCTGTTATACCTCCTTTACTGAATGTAAAAAAAATAACATCCTGTATTTTTACTCCACGGCCATTTCTTATAAAAAAGCCTCTGGGGGCTCGGATTGGGCCCTTAATACTCAGGTAATAGGATCAGAAAAATATAATTCTAAAACCCTTAGTGCAGGCTGTTATGTAGAACCTGGGAAAAAGGCATGTTGGCCACAACAAGCTCCGATCCACATATCAGATGGAGGGGGCCTGACAGACCAAGTTAAAGAAGAATATGTTCAAACTACATTGTAAAAACAAAGAGAGTCTCTCCTGCCTCGCTTCCATTATCATCCCCTATTACTACCAAAACCCAGAGGCCTTAATTTAGACCCTCAGACCATGGAGATCCTTACTGCCACCCATGATGCCCTGAACTGCTCTAATCCTTCCCTAGCAGAGGACTGCTGGCTGTGTCTTGCATTAGGAACTTCATGGCCTCTAGTTATACCTTTAAACAATGAATCTAATATACTCCCCTCTCCAGATAACTGTAGCTATTCCACGCCTTTTAAGGTCCTGCCCGTTACTTCAATACATCTGTTTGTCTTTTTAATCTTTTTCAAAATAATTCCTTTGATGTAGATCTTAGATTATCTATGTTTACTACCTGCTCTAGGTTCATCAGGACCTCTCAGACAGGCTGTTTGGGGGGGGAAGAATTTACGTATGTGGAAATAACATGGCCTATCCTTATTTACCCACTAATTGGACTGGTTCATGTGCCCCCGCATTGCTTTTGCCAGACATAGACATAATTCCAGGAGATGAGCCTGTGCCTTTGCCTAGCTTTGACACATTCGTTCCTAGGCACAAACGAGCGGTCCAATTTATTCCATTGCTTATTGGACTGGGTATCTCAGGAGCACTCGCTACTGGCTCAGCTGGTGTAGGAGTGGCAATAGACACCTACAACAAATTATCTCAGCAGTTAATTGATGATGTTAATATGGTCTGTCGGTCTGTACAAGATCTTCAGGACCAGGTAGACTCACTGGCCGACGTTGTCTTACAAAATAGACGGGGTCTTGATTTATTAACAGCAGACAAGGGAGGTATTTGTTTAGACTTACAGGAAAGATGCTGCTTTTATACCAACAAGTCCGGGATCGTCAGGGATCGGATCAGAAAGCACCAAGAAGAGCTAGAAAAAAGACGCCAAGAGCTCTTTGCAAACCCCATGCGGAGCATGTGGAATGGGATCCTGCCCTATCTTCTACCTCTCCTTGGGTCCCTGGTTTTCCTGCTCCTAATTCTGACCCTAGGTCCCTGCATTTTTAACCGACTGGTTCAGTTCATATGAGAAAGGCTATCAGTCGTTCAGACCTTGGTCTTGACTAGTCAGTACCGAGCCCTAAAAACAGATGAATTTGATAACTTATAAGGGAGGGAAAGATTCCCCTCCATATTCACAAGAAAAAGGGAGGAATGAAAAACAAAGACCAGGCAGGCGCCATGAAGACCCTCAGGCGGGTCACGTACTGGTCAAATTTTAAACTTACTGGTAAACAAGTTTTATGGTTAGGACATCTGGCCACCCGCAGGGCCCGATACCGGGAAATCAAGAAATAACTTCTGTGCCCTAGGGTCACCACCCATTTAACAATCCCGTAACAAAGGTAAAAGATTTTTCCCAGGCACTAGAAAGAGTGGGGAATGAAAGACCCTCGAGATGTAGCCCCTTCAACTTTGAAAAACAAGCAGCCGTGGGAAAGAATGTTCTAACCCTGAGTGGAAAAACCCCAGAAACCCAGATGTGCCCAGAATGGCCAAAAACAAGCGGAAGTAGATACTGATCTAAATTCCCCGAACCCAACTGTCGGTCATGCCAGCCCTCCTCCAGATGGCCCCACCACTGCCTGATTTGAATCCTCCTATCACAAGTCTGTTACCATGCATCTGCTTCTGTAAGAACCTGCTTCTGGCTTTAGGTATATAAGTGCTACCCCCGACCCACCCGGGGCGCTCACAGCTCCGAGCCTGGTGCGCCCGCAGGTACCTGTGTACTTCAATAAACCTCTTGCTGTTGCAACCCGAAGGCTGACTTGTTCTTGGTGGTTTCACTCTAACATTGTGACCTAGAGTTTTACTTTATCACTTGTAAACCTTGCCAGACACAGCAACAAGGACCAACAGTGTCCTTACATGAGGTTATGCACACCTGCCATGCCCCTGTGTGTTCTATCATAGTACCATCTCTACTTCAAAAGTCTGCAAACACCATCCTGATGTCTCTTGTCATAGATTCTTTTTTAAAACCACCCATCTATGAGGCTAGAGAGATGGCTCAGCAGTTAAGGGCACTGGCTGCTCTTGCAGAGGACCCAGGTTCAGGTCCCAGTACCCACATGGTGGCTAACAACCACCTGGAACTCTAGTTCCAGGGGACTTAATTCTAGTTTCAGCTTCCATGGGCATTGCACAACATGGGTGCACTTCCATACATGCAGGCAAAACGTACCCACAAAACAAAAATAAATTACCCAGATATCTATTTATCTAGATAAATTAGATAAATTTATCTAATATCTAATTTACCTAGATATCTATCTAAAATAAATTACCTAGATATCTATTTATCGTGTGTGTGTAAGTATGGACACACCTATGGCATCACATGTCTGTGAAGGTCAGAGGACAACTGTTGGGAATCTTTTCTCCCCTCTCCCCTTAGTTGAGACAGGGTCTCTTTTTCTCTTATTTCACTCTGTGCTCCAGTCTGGCTGGCCTATGAGCTTTTGGTGCTTCCTCTGTCTGCCTCCCATCTCACTGTAGGAGTGCTAGGATTACAGGTGAGTGCCAGTGTGTTGTGTACTCAGGCTTTATGGCAAATGCTTTTACCCACTTACGCATCACATATCCTGTTTGATGTGCTTTATTTTATTTTATTTTTTTTCGGGGGCAGGGAACAGGGTCTCCTTGCAGCCCCAGCTAGCCTGGAACTTGCTCTGTAGACCAGGAAGGCCTTGATCTCATAGAGATCTGCCTCCTAAGTGCTGGGATTAAAAGCATGTGCCACCACACCCAGCTCATTCTATGACCATCAACACATCCAACACAGAATATTTCCAATACCCTGTAACATTCTGTGTCCCTTTGTAGCTGACTCCCTCCTCCCACTCAAGACCCTGACACTGATCTATTCTGTCAGTATTGGTTTGTCTTTTCCAAAAATTTCCAAATTTTAAAATTTCAGGTGTTCAAGACATAGAAACTGAGTTATAACTGATGATTACTTTTCACTGTCAAACTGTGTTTAGAATCACCTAGGATATTGGTGAGACACCTGTGGGTGTTTCTACACACATATTTTCAGAGTGCATTAACTAAGGGAGGCCGACCCTTCCTAAATGTGGACAGTATCACCCTTCGGGCGAGGGGCACAGGTGGAGTAAAAGGGAAAAGGAGAGAGCCAGCGGAGAGTGCCAGCATTTCCACATCTGCTTCCTGGTCCGAGATACCATCGGCTACTTTGCCATGACACACCCACCCTGCCTGAGCTGAACCTTCTAAAATCATGAACCAAAGGAAACCTGAATTTGTTTCTGTTAGGTATGTTGTAGTAGAAATGTGAAAAGTAATAGGCTTTCTGATTGACTACAACAGGTTAGAATAGAAGAGCAACCAAGAACATTCAAAATAAGCAGAAGCAGGTAATTCGTGTGTTAGAGATGGTTCTGGGCATGGTGGTACATGCCCATCGTCTGAGCACTAGGGAGGCAGAAGCAGGAAGATCATTGCAGGCTTGAGTTCAGTCTTGGCTACATGAGACCCTGTTACAAACAAAAACCACCAAAAAAAGAGTGATCGTTAAATTTTTGATCTGTATTTAAACAAGTATACTTTGTGGCTTGTTATTTATTTTAAAACCTTATTTACTTGGTCATTTTGAGACGGGGTCTCCCTGTAGCCCCAGCCGACTTGGAACTCACTACGTAGACCAGGGCTGGCCTTGAACTCCCAGAGATCTACCTGCCTCTGCCTCCCAAGTGCTGGGATTAAAGGCGTGTGCCACCATGCCCAGCAGTTTGTGGCTTTTGAAAGACCTACTGATTCTGTTTTGACACAAGTGTTGGGATCACATTAAAAAAAAATTATTTTATGTATATGTGTGTATTGTCTGCATGTAGGTGAGTGCACCCGTGTTGTGCAATGCCTCTGGAGGACAGAAGAGGCTGCCAGATCCCTTGGAACTGGAGTTATGGACAGTTGTTAGCTGCCATGTGGGTGCTGGGATTCGAACCCAGGTATTCTGCAAGAACAACCAGTGTTCTTAACCGCTGAGCCATCTCTGCAGCCCCTCAGGTTGAATTGTTTTAATCAGAATTATTCTGTACACATGTACATAAAATTGACAATATTTTCTTTCAAAACAGTTTCTAACTGGTCATTACTGATTTCTAGATGCTGATTTTGTTTTGTTTCACTTGAGTCAATATGAATTTTTATTAACACACATTGTCAAAATCTGTACAAACCAAAGCATTCCTGTATTTTAAAATGTCCATTATTACAAACAAAGAAACAAATAGTGTTACCGAAACTTAGCTACTTAATTTCATGGTGAAACACTATCATGATTTTTTTTTTTTGTCTTTTTGAGACCAGGTCTCCCTGTAGCCCCAGCTGTCCTGAAATTCACTATTTAGATCAGGCTGGCCTTCAACTCACAAACATCCACCTGCCTCTGCCTCCTGAGTGGTGACTAAAGGTTTATGCCACCACGCCTGGCTATGATTTTTTTCTTTTAAATCAAAGTTTCAAGACTGAGGTTTCTTCTTTCCCATTTAGGAACTCATGATAAAGTTAGAAAATGTGAGTTTGCTTTATATTAAATATTGAAGACCTTAAAAAACCATTTAGTATAAAACTAAATGCATGTTTTTATATTGTCATACTTCACATAACAGAATTTCTCAGTCTTTAAATTGTTTTTTCAAAAACGGTGACTTGGTTTTTCCTGCCATCTTTTCCCCATAGCCAACACAAATGCATCTGACAGATACTTTATGACGGTTTATCTTTACCTAAAGGTTTCTCATTCAAAAAGTTACAAAACTATTTAGCATGGCAGCTTCTCTTGCTGAGAAGGGAAAATGACATCCCCTACTAGCGTGATATATAAGCAACATGGTCATCATGTCTCTTGTCGGAGGGAAGCCTCTCTCTGTTGCCTCTGTCCAACTCTGTGTGGCTCCTCTTTTGAGAATGCAATCACCAATTTCAGAATGTTTGCTTCTAACAAGGTGAAGTTACTGTTACACTATCAGGGCCCTGAGGTACAAATGTCACTTGTTCATAATTAACTCTTAACTCAGTAAGTGCCTGTCTGCATGAATGATTACAGGGTAGTTTTGTCCTGTGCCATGGCAGATACCACAAATCTGTAGCTTCTTTCACAAATATCCCGTGGACAGTGCAGGGAGCAATGTGAATCTGTCCCCCTTTCCATGTGCCTACTGGTCAGGAGAAGGGTCCATACAACTCAGGCTGAGGCCTAGCCACTTTCAGGAGTGCTTGTTTTCTAAACATTTCCATTTAAGTAGGGAGTGCACAGGGTGGGGTGAGGGGTGGGAAGAAAGCACAGTGATGCTTCCTGTGGTTAGACTCAGCAGGCACCTGAGCAGCCCATACCAACCTCCAGAGGTGCCCTAGAGTTCATACAATCTCATTTGAATCTGCTCCTGTAAAAAAAAAAAAAAAAAGTATTCTGATAATGGCCTGATGTGACAGCTGGCATAAGCAATATAAGGGCACACATTTTACAAAAAGTGGCAGTGTGGGAATTTAAAATGAGTTACAGAAAAGAACAAGGAGGATAGAGGAGGCAGTGTCCAGTACAACCTGGACAACCTTTCTTTCTGCCCTCACTTAAAAGGACAGATTGTTAAATCTTTGCAACCTTCCTTCAGTAGCTCCTCAAACACTCTTCCACAAAATCTTCCAAAAGGCACTTAACTCCATCCTTACACGTTGAACCCTTTACCTTAGCAATCAGTTTTTAAGACTAAGGTAACAACAAAGAAAAGATCTGGTTCTTTTAGTAAAAGCTACCAAAATGGACCGATTTTTTTTTTTTCCTTTTCCAAGAGCTATCACATTTACAAGAATTAGCTAGGCTACTATTATTCCTCTATCAAGAAAAAGTTTACTTTAAGAAAAAAATAAATGTCTATATAGTACAAAGTTCAGATATAATACACCTGGAAAAACCCCGAGTACACCCTGAAGCAGAGGTTCATTGGAGAGAGCCTCTTGCTGTACAAAGCCTTAAGGTGGCAGTTTTCAAAGTTCAGAGGGTGGCAGTGAGATGGTGGATGCTAGACTTTGCTCATGGGTATGGCAGGATGCGATGATGGAGAGAAAACATTCTGCACACAACACTCAGCAGTGACCACCACAGAAAACAGTACCAAAACAGTGGGAGGGAGGAGAGGAAGAGGAGGGGGAGGAAGAAAAAGTGAGGAAGAGGAGGGAAGATGAAGAACTGAAACCGTGAACAGCATGCGGTCTTTAACAGCACAAACCAGGTGTTCCCACTCAGCCCACTCCGTCCGCTCGAAGGAGGATAATGATAATCAAATAGTTTGTAAGAAAGCTTATAATTCCCAGAGAACAGCTAGGTTGCCAACCTTAACCCAGAGCAACTGTCTGCGGTTGCTGGGAGCCTCCTTGTGGTCCGACCAGGGGAGGTTACAGTGCCGGACTTCTCAGATCTCTTGCTTGGGGACAAAGCAGGCTGTATGCTTCAGGAGCTCCCCGTGTTTGGCCTGCAATTGTTCTGTGGCTTCTTTGTGGGCTTTCTCCATCTGGTTCATTTTGGCCCTCATCTGGAATTCCTGGTACTGAAAATCAGCCTTCAACTCTAACCTTTCTGTAGGCTCATTTAATCCTTTTGATGCAACGGCTTCAGAGTAGCCAGTTGGGCAATGACGATAGAGGCCATGTGTAGAAAAGCTGTTATAATGGCGGCTAGCACTGCTCCTGAAAAAAAAAAAAAAAAGTATTCTGATAATGGCCTGATGTGACAGCTGGCATAAGCAATATAAGGGCACACATTTTACAAAAAGTGGCAGTGTGGGAATTTAAAATGAGTTACAGAAAAGAACAAGGAGGATAGAGGAGGCAGTGTCCAGTACAACCTGGACAACCTTTCTTTCTGCCCTCACTTAAAAGGACAGATTGTTAAATCTTTGCAACCTTCCTTCAGTAGCTCCTCAAACACTCTTCCACAAAATCTTCCAAAAGGCACTTAACTCCATCCTTACACGTTGAACCCTTTACCTTAGCAATCAGTTTTTAAGACTAAGGTAACAACAAAGAAAAGATCTGGTTCTTTTAGTAAAAGCTACCAAAATGGACCGATTTTTTTTTTTTCCTTTTCCAAGAGCTATCACATTTACAAGAATTAGCTAGGCTACTATTATTCCTCTATCAAGAAAAAGTTTACTTTAAGAAAAAAATAAATGTCTATATAGTACAAAGTTCAGATATAATACACCTGGAAAAACCCCGAGTACACCCTGAAGCAGAGGTTCATTGGAGAGAGCCTCTTGCTGTACAAAGCCTTAAGGTGGCAGTTTTCAAAGTTCAGAGGGTGGCAGTGAGATGGTGGATGCTAGACTTTGCTCATGGGTATGGCAGGATGCGATGATGGAGAGAAAACATTCTGCACACAACACTCAGCAGTGACCACCACAGAAAACAGTACCAAAACAGTGGGAGGGAGGAGAGGAAGAGGAGGGGGAGGAAGAAAAAGTGAGGAAGAGGAGGGAAGATGAAGAACTGAAACCGTGAACAGCATGCGGTCTTTAACAGCACAAACCAGGTGTTCCCACTCAGCCCTCTCCGTCCGCTCGAAGGAGGATAATGATAATCAAATAGTTTGTAAGAAAGCTTATAATTCCCAGAGAACAGCTAGGTTGCCAACCTTAAGCCAGAGCAACTGTCTGCGGTTGCTGGGAGCCTCCTTGTGGTCCGACCAGGGGAGGTTACAGTGCCGGACTTCTCAGATCTCTTGCTTGGGGACAAAGCAGGCTGTATGCTTCAGGAGCTCCCCGTGTTTGGCCTGCAATTGTTCTGTGGCTTCTTTGTGGGCTTTCTCCATCTGGTTCATTTTGGCCCTCATCTGGAATTCCTGGTACTGAAAATCAGCCTTCAACTCTAACCTTTCTGTAGGCTCATTTAATCCTTTTGATGCAACGGCTTCAGAGTAGCCAGTTGGGCAATGACGATAGAGGCCATGTGTAGAAAAGCTGTTATAATGGCGGCTAGCACGTAGGCGGCTGTATTGCTGCTCCTCCTGATGGCTGGCACAAGAGCTGCTCAGGTGTGTTCCTGTGCTCTCCGGTCTTCCCGAGGACATGCTTATATGAGTGTGCACAGCCAGCACAGCAGCTTCCCATCTGTCGTCTTCCTGTCATCTTTCCTGTCACTTGCACATCGCTGCTTGCACTGCTCACAGGAGTACCGGGGTCCATACTCCTCTGAATCTGTGCAGCGCTGGCGTTTATTGCCAGTGAAAGCTGCAGTTACGTTGCAATACTGACAAGGCTTGGGTGTTCCATGCAACTGCACATTCTGAGCACATTTCTTCCATATCGTATTGGTTTTACTTTAACCCCAGCGTTAGGGAGGCAGATGAAGTCAGGTCTCTGTGCGTTCCAGGCTAGCCTGCTCTAGTTAGAGTTCCAAATGAGTCAGGGCTACAGAGTGATAAAAGAATTTTTTAAGAATTTTCTAGCCGGGCAGAATGATGAAACCCTATAATTCTGGCATTTGAGAGGCATTAAAAAAATACAGTCGATGTGCAAAGATGAATGTGTTTCAAAGGCAGCTAAGTGCCAGGCTGGTGGTGCAGGCTTTTAATCCCAGCCCCGGCGGAGGCAGAGGCAGGTGGATCTCTCAGATCCTGATTTTTGTATAACACATTGATTCACAATGTAGCTAGAACCCTTAGCTTGTTTGTAATTGTCAGTAAATGAGGTGTGTTTACTTGGCTGAATATTAACATTTTTTCCTACAGTATTTTTGTCAAGTTATGTAGCAAATAAAAATAAGGCTTTATAGGGCCGCGCATGGTGTCACACGCCTGTAATCCCAGCACTCCGGAGGCAGAGGCAGGCGGATCTCTGTGAGTTCAAGGCCAGCCTGGTCCACATAGCGAGTGCCAGTCCAGCTGGAGGTACAAGGAGACCTTGTCTCAAAAAAAAAAAGAAAAGAAATCAAAGCTGGTTTTAAGTGCAATGGTAGAGTGAGGTTGAAAATCAAGTAGGAAACAAGTAACTGGCCAAACCCTTCTATTAAAAAAAAAAAAACAAAAAGTAAGGCTTTATAGCGAAAAAGCGATAGTATCGGGAGACCCCTGGGGATGCTGAGGTGAGAGGCTCTCTTGACCCAGAATCGCCGCCAGCCTCCTCGAACGCAAAATGACGGTTCAAAAAGAGTATCTGTGAGTCTGCAGTGACGCAGAGTTAGAACCGAGGCCACTGATTTCATTGCACCCCTAGATCTGCGCGCGAAGGCGCTCGGCTCAGGCAGCAGCCGGTCTGGATGCAAAGCCCCTGGGCTCCTAAGTATCGGCAGTAGAGTCTCGGGACGCGCACTTCCGGGACGGGCCGCGCATGCACAGTCGCCGGGAACATGGCTGCCGCCGGCCGCCCACAGTGAGTCCCGCCGCGCCCCGAGTCCCTCGGTCCTCAGCGTCCCGGCTGAGTCGTGTGGGAGGGAGGAGTGTCCGGAGCTGGGGTGGCGAGCGGAGCGTCGGCGGGCGGGTTCCCCGGCGGAGGGCGCGTCGGGCGGTATGGACGCTGCTCCGCGTGCGGGTCGGTGCTCTCCGGCCGGCCGAGAGGGTGGGTCTGCGGCCCGGCCTGGTCCACCGCCCCTGCCCCGCGCCGAGTGCTGCCCGCGGAATTTCCCAGGGGTCTGGGGCGTTTGCCACCCTCCGCTCCCTTTACTTGCAAATCGTGTTTTGTTATACTTCAGTTCCCAGTGCCGACGGTGTTTTTACCACTTGCGTGTTTGTGGCTGTTTGGCCGTCCTCGGTTTCAGTGGCTTATTTCCCTGTAAAATTACTTTTGAATACTACGTTTTGTCCTGCTCTCCCCCTCCCCAGAAAGTTCCTCCATTCTCTTTCCTCCACTCAGGTTTTTGATGCATTCGTTATTACAGAGAGAGAGAGAGAGAGAGAGAGAGAGAGAGAGAGAGAATGAGAATATGAGTGCAGGGGCCATTTGAGGTTGAGGTTAGAGGGCGGGAGTTCACCGCTCCTGGGTGCTGGGAACCGAGCTTGGGTCCTTTGCAAAGGCAAAGCAGTAGGTGCTCTTAACCGCTGTGCTATCTCTACAGCACTTTCCACCCAGGTTTTTAATTAAGCTTAGCATCCACCGAAAAGTTGCAGGGATAGTTTAGTAGACTTTTAAAAAAACCAGATTGTCAGGTTATTAACATTTACCACGTTAACTTTTTTCTCTCCCTCCTCTCCTTCCTGGAGGAGGGCTGAACAAAGGAACATAGGTATTCTATCAACCTACCAGTGGCTACCCCATTGAAGAAAATCCCTCTGTGATTGGAGAGATGCTTAGCCATTGAGAGCACTTGATGCTCTTCTAGAGGACATGAGTTTGGTGCCTGCTTCCACATTTTGGGACTCACAGTTCCCTGTAATTGCAACTTCAGGGGCTCTGACACCATGTTCTGGCCTCAGTGGGCACCACACATACACAAAAATAAATCTTAAGCAGGGAGTGGTGTCGCACGCCTTTAATCCCAGCACTCGGGAGGCAGAGGCAGGCGGATCTCTGTGAGTTCAAGGCCAACCTGGTCTACATAGTGAGTTCCAGGACAGCTGGGGCTACAGGGAGACCCTGTCTCAAAAAGACCAAAATGAATGAATGAATGAATGAATGAATGAATCAATCAATCAATCAATCAATCAACCTTAAAATGTCTTTTCCCCCAGCAACCATTTACTGCCTATTAATCCTCAAGGAGGTGTGGGGACTCAAGAGCTGCACTTGGCTCTGTGACAGACTTTAGGAACGTTGTTGAATGAACAAGAACATTCTTAAAACTACAGTGGTGTTATCACACTCAAATTGTTCATTGTTGATAAGGATGTCTTTCAAAATGTACAATCTAGCAGCTGGGCTTGGTGACACACGTTTGCTCCCAGCTCTTGTGCGGCAATGGCAGGTGGATCTCTGTGAAATCGAGGCCATGAAGCAAGTTCCAGGTCATCTAGGGCTCCGTAGTGAGACCCTGCCTCAAAAACAAAAAGTACAATGTATATATAGCTAAGGCTAAAATATTTTGATTCAGGATTCAGTCTAGGATCATGTGTTACATTAAGAGTTCATTTTCAGGGGCTGGAGAGATGGCTCAGTGGGTAAGAACACTGACTGTTCTTGCAGAAGACCCGGGTTCAAATCCCAGCACCCATATGGCAGC
>NW_008359093.1:1137322-1142742 GCF_000622305.1 Nannospalax galili | reverse complement strand
CCAGCTGTCCTGGAACTCACTGTGTAGACCAGGCTGGCCTTGAACTCACAGAGATCAGCCTGCCTCTGCCTCCCGAGTGCTGGGACTAAAGGCTTGTGCCACCACGCCTGGCAACACTGATGTTTCTTAAAAGAAACAACTTTGGTGTTGCTACTTTGAATTCCTTGTTTGTTTTATTTTACAAATCTAATCATGGTGCATTACTTATCATATAGTCGGATGTTTTAAATGGTTTTCCTTATGTTCTGTGCCTTCTGTTTTTTTTTAAAGAAATTCTTTACCCTTATGCCTCCAAGTAGTTCCTTATTTCTGTATTTTGCTTAGTTCTTTTTTTTTTTTTGGTTTGGTTTTAGGGCTTCAACCAAGTACCCTGTATAAGCTAGGCAATCATTACCATTGAGCCTCCACCCAGGTTTTAGTCATCCTAAAGTTTATGGGGATTGAATTCTACCCCCCCCATGTCTTTTCTCCGTTTAGATTTTTATAAACCTGTGTGAGAGTGTGTATGAATTAGGACTTAGAATTTTTTTCCATCTGAAAAGGCTGTAAAAGAAATCCTCCTGCCAGGTATGGTGATGCATACCTGCAGTCCTGACACCTGGGAGGTGAGCATTTAGAAGTATAATTCTCCACAAGCTCAGCAAGTTCTTGTTAGCTCTCTTATTTCTCTCATGAACTTTTAATGTACCATAAACATGCCAGCTGGAAATTGGACTAGTAGACCTTATCTTGGCAGGATCGACACACGAAGAACCACCTCAGGTATATTGACACACCGCATACTTTGTCCCGTACTCCTTCCTCTCTGTCTCTCTGTGCTGTCTATAGGCAGTCAGCAGTCTTTCTACCTCTTTGCATTTGCCTGATCTGGAGATTCCATATGACTAGGAATGCAATTTGTGGTCCTTTGTATCTGGTTTCCTTCTTTACTTTATTTTATTATTTTTATTTTATATATATGAGGGTTATGCCTGCATGTAAGTGCACTGTGCCATGCAATGCCCTCGGAGGACAGAAGAGGCTGTCTGATCCCCCCTGGAACTGGAGTTACAGACAGTTGTTTAGTGGCCATGTGGGTGCTGGGATTCAAACCTGGGTCTTTTACAAGAACAGTGTTCTTAACTGCTGAGCCATCTCTCCAGCCCCTATATCTGGTTTCTTTAACTTAGAAAAATATTTTCAAGATTGACCCATGTTATAGGATGTATAACTATTTTGTTCAGCTTTATAGATTGTTAATTTTCTGCTCTGTGTATATACTGCATTTTGTTTATTCATCAGTGTTTTCTACCTTTTGGGTATTATGAAGAATGCTGTGAACATATGTGTCAAGTCCTTTTAAATGTGTTGTTTCTCTTGGAATAGCTATCTAGAAATGAGACAGATTGTAACCATCCTAGTGGGTGTGAAGTGGCATCTCATTGTGGCTATGATTTGCATTTTTCTGATGGCTCATGGTGTTCAGCATGTTTTCTTTTGCTTATTGGCCATTTATAACCCAGGAAGTGAGTCCTTTCCCAAACCTGATCATGCTGGATTTTTGATTTTGGACTTCCCAGACTTCAAGATTGTGAGAAATAAATTTCTGTCATTTAAGTCAGCAGGCTGTTGTGAATTAGAATCCAGAAAGCAATCTAAACTAAGACATTTCTCATTTAAACAAATTGGGTTGCCGTTTATTTATTTTTTGCGTTTTGGCGAGATAGTGTCTCACAATGCCCAGGTTGGCCTTAAGCTTGCTATGGAGTTGAGGCTGGCCTTAACTCCTGATCCTCCTGTCTCCATTTTTTTAAAGTTTTGTTTATTATTATTATTGTTTTTTTTTTTTTTTTTTTTTTTTTTTTTTGTCTTTTTGAGACAGGGTCTCCCTGTAGTCCCAGCTGTCCTGGAACTCACTATGTAGACCAGGCTGGCCTCAAACACACAAAGATCCACCTGCCTCTGCCTCCCAAGTGCTGGGATTAAAGGCGTGTGCCACCACGCCCGGCTAATTTTATTATTTTTATTTTATGTGTATGCGTGTATTGCCTGCATGTAGGTAAATGCATCCATGTCGTGCAATGCCTGCAGAGGTCAGAAGAGGCTGTTGGATCCCCTAGGACTGGAGTCATGGACAATTGTTAACTGCCATGTGGGTGCTGGGATTAGAACCCAGGTCTTCTGCAAGAACAGCCAGTGTTCTTAACTGCTGAGCCATCTCTCCAGCCCCCATCTCCATTTTTTAAGTGATGGGATTACAGGTATGTGCCACCATGCCCATTTTAATATTGACTTCTAAGTTTTATATATACTAGGTACAGGGATATAGTCTTGTCTCCCATCTGATGGGTGTCTTTTATTTTATTTTTTGGTCTTTTTGAGACAGGGTCTTCCTGTAGCCCCAGTTGGCCTGGAACTCATTATGTAGACCAGGCTGGCTTCAAAACTTACAGAGATCTGCCTGCTTCTGCCTCCCAAGTGCTGGGATTAAAGGCCACCACACCCAGTGGGTATCTTTTATTTTATTGGTGATGTTTAAGTCTCAGGCTTCAATAAATGAAATGGACATTTTTTTTTTTTATCCTCAGGGTTACTTACCCACTATTCATGAGACAGTCATGATCTCAGTTTAGGTAGAACTTGTCCAAAGTTTTTTTGTATTTTGTAGAATTTCCCTACGTGATATCATCTATTACATAATTTATCTCATTTAAATATACATACATACCCTTAGCTCTAAATCTGCTCAGAGGTTTTTTCATCCCCTCTTGGGCTGGGGATTGAACCAAAGGCCTTATGAATTCTAGACAAGCATTCTGCTATTGAACTACATCCCCAGTCCTTGGAGGCATTCTTGAGTTTCTCATTTCACAGAAAACCATAGGCCATTTAGGCTCCAGTTTACCCATAAATCTTAGCATTAGAACTGTGTCATGGGGTAAGGAAGCTTTAGGAGGGAGGCTTGAGCATTGGGAGAGGTCCTTTCATGGTTCAGGAGTGAGAGCTCAGAGCTCAGAGTTCCTGACTAGCTGGCCCCTCCACATCACCACTGAATGAATGCTGTGGCCGTAGCAAGCATCTGAGATCTTGGCTTTGACTCCATTGTGAACGGTTCTCATGCTAGCTTACCTTAATTTGTGTTCCTAGGTGAGAATTTTCATTAGAACTTGTGCTTGCCTGTGGCACATTCAGAATCCAAGTTAAAGAGATTTGTTACCTTGATCTGAGAGCCTTTTGACGATGAATCTGAGTGAGTTCAGATTTTCTGACTGCGTTGAGATAGGGCATGAGGGAAATTGTGTGAGCAGTTGCATTAGTAGATGTTCTAATGCCACATATTACCTTCATCAGGGTGTGGTGAGCTCATGTAATAGAGACACTGGAAGCCAGTAAAACTATGCTTAGGAGAGGAACTTCAAGAGTTTTAGGGGGTTAATACCAATTGGTTGTCAACATCCTTCAAGTTCATGATGAATATACAGTTGTTTAAGCTAGTTTTACTTAAAACTTTTGATACTTCTTGAGGATTTATTTATCTTTTTTTTCTAGGTTTTTTTTTTGATATAGGATCTCATCATGTAGTATTGGCTGGCCTGGAATTTGCTATGTACTATGTAGACCAGGCTGGCCCTGAACACAGGGATTTGCCTGCTTCTGCCTTGCACGTGCTGGGATTAAAGGTGCATGCCACCATGCCTGGCTTTTATTTCCCTTTTTAAAGTGATTTTTAAAAAAATCTTTTAATTGCCATATAGGAATTGTATATGTGTACGGGGTACAGTGTGAGAGTGAGCTCACTAGCCTTCTGTCTGGTTCTTTTTGTCAGCCAAACAATTTTCATATGTTAATAGTAGGCAGTAAAAATTCAGTTACAGGGCCTGGAGAGATGGCTCTATAGTTAAGAGCACTTGCTGCCCTTGCAGAGCACCTAGGTTTGGTTTCCAGCACCCACATGCCTGCTAACAGTGGTCCATAACTCCAGTTCCAGAGGATCTGATGCTCTCTTCTGGCCTCTGTGGGCACTGCATGCATAGGGCACATTTACATACATCCAAGCAAAACACTCATACACATAAAATAAAGATAAATAAACTTTTTTTAAAAGTTCAGTTATGAGCTGGGCCACTTGAGTTCAAGGCCAGTCTTGTCCACATAGTGAGTTCCAGACTATTATGTAGCTGGGCCTGCAGGGAAACCCTCTCAACAAAAACCAAAACCAAAAAGAAGTTTTGTTGCATTAAAAAAATCTGAAATCTTACATGTTTAGGCTGCTTTTTGTGGACTTTTAGGTGGTAGCTGTTGTACCCAGGCTTGAATCCTCTTTCTAGTGGGAGAACTAGGTATATATTTGATTGTTCTGGTCCTCTCAGTATGAATTTATGGTTCCTTTTAGTGAATTTAGGAGCAGTAGGTTATTGTGCTGTTGAAGGACCATTAGTCATACAGTGAAGCCAACAGCCATTCTGGGGACACCATGCTTCCTCCCCAGCCTGAGATGTGACTTTGCTGGTCATCTTAGTAGTGTATATGATCCATTAGTAAAGACAGCTAGCCTTGGTGACCCCCATAGTTGTTAACCTGATACAGCCCACCCTTTAGGAACCACAGGAACTCATCTGCTTTGTTTCTGGTGCTTGGAATGGGACACAGGACATTAGACATGCTGGGCAAGCAATCCACCTCTAAACTGTGCCCCCAGCTCCATTGTCTTTTTTCACTGTAAGTGTTAAAGACTGACATTTTATGTCTAAAAACATTAAATACAGCCTCATTCATCATGTTTTTTTGTTGTTGTTGTTATTTTTTGGTCTTTTTTTTTTTTGAGACAGGGCCTCTCTGTAGCCCCAGCTGTCCTAGAACTCACTATGTAGATCAGGCTGGCCTTCAACTCTCTGAGATCCACCTGCCTCTGCCTCCCAAGTGCTGGGATTAAAGGCATGTGCCACCACACCTGGCCTCACCATGTGTTTTGAGAGGTATCACTTCTCATCATTTACAGATATTTTCTAATTTTTATCAGTTTTTCTTTTGGTTCTACCCATTATTGAGAATAGTTTTCACTTAAAAAAAAAATGTTGTTTTGCCTATTGTTTTCTTGTATTAATTGAGTCATTGGTTTTTAGCTTGACATCATGGTCTGTCATTGCTGTTGCCTGGCTTTTGCGGAACTTGTTCTTTGGTTGGGTTTATAGTCATGTTAAGCAAGTGTTTCATATATGCTGAGAAAAATATTTGTCTCTGGTGCTGGAGGGATATCTCAGTGGTTAAGAACACTTGCTGCTTTTCCAAAGGACCAGAGTTTGTTTCTCAGCACCCATGTCTGGCAGCTCATAACTGCTTGTAACTCTAGTTCCAGTGGATCTGATGTCCTGTTGTGGCCACTGCAGGCACCTACACACACATATGCACACACACACACACACACACACACACACACAGAC
>NW_008359093.1:1129820-1137242 GCF_000622305.1 Nannospalax galili | reverse complement strand
TTTTTGCTTCAGAGATATCTATTATGAATCCCTGTTAAATACAGCCTGGCCCAACCAGGCCATTTGAATTTATTATTACTGAGGGTTTCTTATTTTATATTTTATTTTTTGTCAGTAATTAATGCTATGTATCAACTCCAAGACCCACATCAGTTCCAATAATTTGTGCTACTTCCTTGCTTATGAACTTGCATTTTTAGTTGTAGCACCTCGGCTTCAAGTCTAGCTCTCCAAGTCCGTGTCTTATTCCAGGATCCATTCTGAAATAGCTCTCTGGGGTGATTTCTTCTCACAGTAAACAGCATAAACTCAAGAATGCTGAAGATAGGCTGGAGAGATGGCTCAGTGTTTAAGAGCACTGGCTGCTCTAGAACAGGCCTGGTGTTGGGTTCCCAGCACACATGTGGAGGCTAATAACTGTCCCTAACTCCAGTTCCAGGGAATCCAATACCTTCTTCTGGTTCCCTTGGGTATTACACAACCTAGGTGCACTTAAATGCAAGCAAAACACTCATACACAGAAGAATCAAAATAAAATAAAACAAATTTTTTTAAGTGCTGGAAGAAACTTGCCATTCCTCTTAAAGCCTCATTTCAGAAATGGCTTACAGTTATCTCCATCTCCACTCTGTCAGCCTAAGCACAACATATGACCAAACCCAAAGTCAGTAAAAAATAAAATTAAATATAAAAAAAACAAAAAATAAATGGGGCCAGATTTTTTTTTTTTTTTTTGAGATAGGGTCTCTCTGTAGCTCTAGCTGGCATGAAATTTGTATGTAGACCAGGCTTGCCTTGATTTCACAGGGATCTGTCTGCTTTTGTCTCTGCCTCCTGAGTGCTAAAATCAAAGGCATGTGCCACCATGCCCAGATTTTTTTTTTTTTTTCCATAATGTACCATGTGGCCTCTGGCTTAGTTCCTGATGAGTTCTTGTTCTCCTCTGAAACCTCATGAGCTGGGCTTGTGCCTGTGTCTGTCTAAGCATTCTGGTCTTTCGAACTCCCACCAGAGTAGCTCATTAAGTTTTGCTTACAGCATTCCAGAGTTTTTCTACCCCAAATTCAAAACTCTTCAGTATTCTTCAAAACCAGTCCCAAAGGCCTAAGAACTACAGGGCCAGGTTTATAACGGCAACAGCCCCACTACCTAGTAACAATCTTCTGTATTAGTTACTCTTTTGTTACTGTGACCAAAATGGCTAACAAGAAGCCACTTAAGAAGAGAAGGGTTTGTTCTGGTGTATAATTGGAGTGGATACAGCCTGTCATGGCAGGGAAGGCAGGGAACAGTTGGTTACATTGTCGTACATCAGCAGCCGGGAATCAGAGAAAGATCAGTGTCGGGCTCAGCTTGCTTTCCACGTTTATTCAGTTCAAGACCTTAGCCTATGAGATGGTTCTACCCACATTCAGAGTGTATCTTCCCTGCTCAGTTAAACCTTTCTGAAAAGGCCCTCACAGACAGTGGCAGAGATGTATTTCCACGGTGATTCTAAGTCCTCTCAAGTAGACAATGAAGGTTAGCCACCACAGGCACTAAACTGTTACAAGTGACGTGTCATTATATTATTTATCACTAGGCATTTGCAGTTTTGCTTTAAAAGGGTACTTAAAAATGCCATAATCAGGGCTAGATCTCTCAGTGGTTAAGAGTATGCACTGCTGTTGCAGAGGACTTGGATTTGGTTTCCAGCTCCAAGGGATCCGACACCTTCTGGCCTCCTCAGGCATTGCACACATGTAGTGCACTTCCATTCATGCAGGTGAAACACTCATACAAAAAAAAGAAAAAAGAAAAAGAAAGATACCACCATTTATTGAGCTTTTGTATAATATCAAAGAAGAGTGTCTGGATTGTCTGATAAGGCTGTGCATTATTTCCTATTCCTGCTCTGATAAAATACCTGACCAAGGCCTAGAGAAATGGCTCAGTAGTTATGAGCACCGGCTGTTCTTGCAGAAGACGCAGGTTAGAGTCCCTGCACCCACATGGCAGCTAACAACCATCTGTAACTCCAATTTCAGGGAATCCAGCACCCTCTTCTGTCCTCCAGCATTGCACAACATAGGTGCACTTACACACATGGGAGCATAACATTCATACACATTTAAAAAAATCCCCTACCAAAAAATAACTTAAGGGTTTATTTTGGCTTCTGGTTTGTAGGTACAGTCTTTCATGGCACAGAAGGCATGATGGCAGGAATGTGAGGTAGCTGGTCACATTGGGTCTGCAGTCAAGAAGCAGAAAGAGATGAATGCTGGGTCCTGAGAACTGAACTTAGGTGGCCAGGCTTGGTGGCAAGTGCCTTTACCCACAGAGCCATCAACTTCTCAAGTGCTGAGATTATAGGCACTCACCTCTATGCCTGGCTTATGCAGTGCTGGGGACTGAATCTGGTACTTTGTATATGTTAAGTAAGCACTCTACCAACTGAGCTGTGTCACCAGCTCTCTGGGTTACTTTTTTTTTTTTCCAGATTACTTTTTAAAAATGAATTAAGATTTAAAACTTCTCTCAGAGGCCAGGCGTGGTGGCACACACCTTTAATCCCAGCACTGGGGAGGCAGAGGCAGGTGGAACTCTCTGAGTTCAAGGCCAGTCTGGTCTACTTAGCAAGTTCCAGGTCAACTGGGGCTACAGGGAGACCCTGTCTCAAAAAGACCAAAAAAAAAAAAAAAAAAAACAAAAACTAAACTAAAGCTTCTGTTTTAATTTCTAATATGATGAATAGCAATGATAGCAATGGACTCCCAAAGATACAAAATATCTTAGGTCTTCAGTAACTTAAAAAATGTGAAGGAAGGCTAGGCATGGTGGCGCATGCCTTTAGTCCCAGTACTTGGGAGGCAGAGGCAGACAGATCTCTGTGAGTTTGAGGCCAGCTTGGTCTACATAGTGAGTTCCAGGTCAGTTGGGGCTGCAAGGAGACCCTATCTCAAAAAAAAAAAAAAAAAAGGCCGAATAACATGACTCTACATATATGAAAGTAGATACATGTTCCTTTTGGTTATAGCTCATGTACCATCATAGAAATATAGTTTGCAATTGTGCTGGATAGCTTTAGTGTCAACTTGGCACACCTGGGTTGAGGGAGCCTCTATTGGAGAATTGCCTCCATTGGACTGGACTGTGGCTTTCTCGTTCTTTCTTTCTTTCTTTCTTTTTTTCTTTCTTTTTTTCTCTTTCTTTCTTTCTCTCTCTCTTTTTCTCTCTCTTTTTCTCTCTCTCTTTCTTTTTTTACAACAGCGGCGATATATTCAATAACAATTTCCATAGCTAAGATGCATCGCTCTCAAAAGTGGCTGTAAATTTTTAGGTTTACAATTGAATTAATACAGTTACACAATATTGTACTCAGTATAAACCCTATAAGATATAAAAGTAAATGAGGTTTTAACCTTTAAAAAAGATCCCCATTATTAAAATACACAGTTTCATACAGAAAAATTCATTTTTTTGACAATTCAGTCTTTGTATTTCCACATATTTAACTTTGCAAATAGAGCTTTAATTTTTACATGTTGAAGACCTGATCAGTATAAATCTTTTTATAAATACAGAAATAAAACTGACTTTGCATTTTTCTTTTTTGCAAATAACAACTTTTCATCTCCCATTAATCCGAACCTTTCAAAGTACAAGGCCTAAGAGTAAAAATTAAAAGAATAAGAATCACAGGCCCAGCAACAGCACTTAACAAGGTGGTCAGCCAGGGTGACCAGGAAAATAAGGACTCATATCAGTTTTGGTGATTACTGAGATCCCTTTCTTGAGCGTTAATTCGTTGCTGGACTAACCTAATACTATCTCTAATCACTCCAGTATGATTGGCATATAAACAGCATTTTTCACCTAGTGTCATGCATAATCCTCCTTGTTGCATGAAAACAATGAAAACAAGATCTAGCCCTCAGCGATTTTGTAACACCACCTCAGCTAAGGGAGTAAGTTAAGTTTTTTCATAGTTATACCAGGAGTGCCATGCTGAAAGGAAATCCATTTATCCTTTGATCCGATCCAGGAAGCAAATGTCTCATAACCCCTAGTTCCATAATGCCATTTATTTTCATGGTTACAGTCTGGACTCCCATCTGCTGGGCATCCATAAATCTGTAAGCTTTGCAGTTGTTTTTCATGACTAGGAGTTCCATATCCCTAGGGTCGAGGAGATGGGACACGAATAGTTACTCTTACTTGTAAAGAAAACAGATCACAAAGGCCAAACAGAAAGCAGGGGGAATGGCTAGTTCTAGTGTTAGTGGCTAAGATCTTACCATCTGAAGTTCTTTTTAATACCCAATTATCAGGGGATGGCTCATGGGGATTTCAGTCATTGTACCCAGTTACAGTTTTTATTATCCAGAAGGAGAACATAAGAATTAAGATTCTTTTATCAGTTTTACTTTGAGAGGATTGTCTGTTTTTTTACTGTCCATGTTTGAGGAATGTGGTCCAGATGAGCTCTGTTAACTTGGGAATGGTGAATCCAGTGGGCATGTCCGGCAACTTTAACGGCAGTTGGAGTCAGCAAGATGATTGGGTACAGGCCAGCCCGCTTGGGTTCGAGGTTAGGTGCTTGATGTCTGCGGACTCAAATCCAATCACCAGGTTCCAGATCTGTCTGTTCAGTGGTCAGTGAGGGATGACTGGGCTCATGAGCCTCCTGCACTACTCCGTGTACCTGGCTCAGAGCATTTTGCAGAGTCTGCAATGACTGTAAAAGGCTGTGATTAGATATTTCTGCCAGGTTTTCCTCCCCTAAGCGGGGAATAAGGGGTGGAGGTCGCCCAAACAAGATCTCAAAGGGAGTAATTCCTTTCACATAAGGAGTACATCTGGCTTTTTTCTTTTTTAGAAGAAGAATTTCAGTACAGCTTTAACATATTCAATAACAGTTTCCAGAGCAAAAATACATCTCTTTTTAAAAGGGCTACAAAATTTTTAGGTTTGCTGTTGAATTAATACAGTTATACAATACTGAACTCAGTATAAGCCCTGTAAAGGGCAAAAGGAAGAGGACTTATACTCTTCCTTACTTACCAGTTACCATCAGTCTCTGTTATTAACTTAAGTCAAAGTCTCCTCTCCTTAATAGTTCTATTCATCCTTTCCATCTGTTCTGAACTCTGGGGGTGATATACATAATGTAATTTCCAATCTATCTGGAGGAGAGAAGCTAAGGTTTTAGATACATAGGCTATGAAAGCCAGGCCGTTGTCAGACCCCAGACCAATAGGGATGCCAAATCAAGGTACAATCTCATTTAGTACCTTCTAGGAGAACAAGGATTTTTTTCCCCTTTTTATTTTTGAAGAGGTAACCCAGTTTGCCCATGGGGAATCGGGACTGCTCTGGCTTTTTCCATGCTGAACAGGGTCGTAGAGTGTGGCAATTGGGGTACCCCTTTAGTGGGCCTATTTAAAAGACTCTCAAATTGAGACATGGAGAAGTAAAGGCAGGAATAGTTAGCATTACAAGTTCTAGACAGGGAACTAGAAGAAACACTTAAAGTCCAGTGGAATTTTCTGATGAGGGCTTTTAAAAGCATCCATCTACTGGTTTATTTATTCTTCTTTGGTCCACCAAGACTGGATTCGAGAGCGATGAACTTAGGATTTGTTTTCAAGTACTCTGATAGCTGTTGGAGTGACTAGAATCAGTAGATAGGAAGTAAAATAAACTTAGTCATCATTTTAGAACAATAGCGGTTGTAGGTGGGCACTACAGTATTGGAGACCAAGATTTGAAGTCTTATATCTGAGCAGCACTTTCTGGTTAGGAACAAAAATCATCAATGAGAAATAATGTAGGGCAACAAAACAGAGAGATGGCAATGAAGCTGACATTTGAAGGAGTGGTATCAAAGGTCTTTGTAGAGAGATGCTAACCCATGGAGAATGAAGACAGAGCTGTGCAGCAATCTGGGGAAGTGTCTGGCATCAAGTAATAGAAGACCTTAGTCTCTGAAAAATATTAGCTATATCACTGTCATAACCTTATGCTAGGTAGTATATACCCTCAGTGATCGATCCAGATTGCTTCTTTTACCAGTTCCATCTATGTGAAGATAAGTCAAGAGGTCCTGCTTGACCCGGGCTTGGCTTGGAAGCGTGGAGGAATGTTTCCTCTGTGCTGACCCTCCTCTTTGCAGACTGGACACTGGTTTGAGTCCCTCTGGTGGTGTCTCCATGACCTCCCTGAACAAGAGGACAGGTGGCTCATCACAGTTACAGGACATATTAAGAGATCCCCCATAGTCTCCTGGGACACTGTTGACCTTCCAGGGCAAAGAACAAAACTGTCCCTTAAGTCCCTTTGTCCAGATTAGTATGGGCCTCTAAGTATGGTTATTAACTATCCAAGAAGGTCAGTTGCACCAGCCTGGTACCTTTAATTACTGTGTAATATATAGATAAAGTTTGAACAAAACTCAAACGTTCTCAATAAAGATTGACTGGAAGAGATTTACCATCACAGGTTAACTAGGCACAGTCACAGAAACTGTTTTCTTCTAGATTGCATACATCTGGTTCAAGGAGGTAGACCTAGGTTTTCTTGAGTCAAATCATTCTTGTTATGGGTAAAAGAAAGTGCCAAAAGTAACATTTGCATAATACAGAGAAACATAAAAGACATCTTTCAGTAGTCATTGTTATGCAGATAAAGCTTGGGCAATATTCTTAAATAAACCTTTACTAGACATCCTTAAACTAATTGACTGAGTTATGACCTCAAGATTGTATATTATCCCTGTTCCATCATTGATAAATCATAACAAACCTATATAGATCTTTATCACTTGCTTAAGCTTTTTTTATTTATCCTATACATAAATCCTCCTTAATAACATCTTTAAACCTACACAGACCTTTATTACTTGCTTAGGCTTTCTCATTTTTTTCCTTTTGTTAATTCTGGAAATATCCAGCCATCATAATCTTCATTCATAAATCCTTCTTAGTAAAATATCTCCATTCCCATAGTCTTCTAATATCTTTTAACTTTGTATTTTCTTTTTTAATAACCATGAGACATAATATCATCAACAAATAAACTTTCCATCTGTTGTGAAAATTCCCCTCCAGCTTCCAGCAATGTTTAGCCCCTTCTAAGGTTCCAGTGTCAACCCAATGCTTGACTAAAGCTCTCCTGGGGAACAAATGAATTTACTGAGCTTACATAGAGATGACTGAGGAGTTCCTGAGGCATATGGGTGACCTGAGAGTATTTACATTGGAAAGCCTTTCCTAGCCTTTCCAAACCCAGGAGACCATATGTGATTAGGGCCAAATTACATACAGTTGGCTGGGAAGAGCAGCTGTATACTCAGGTAAGGGTCCAATGACCTTGCCTATATCTCCTTTAATTAAAGACTACAATAGTCAACAAGTCCAATGATGGTGACCTTCGGTAAGG
>NW_008359093.1:1125797-1129786 GCF_000622305.1 Nannospalax galili | reverse complement strand
TATACTGTATAAACTTTGAGATGCCCTTGTAAGCCTTGAAGCCGGTTTTAAACAACCAAGTCTCCTTTAAAAGGTTAGAGATGTTTTACTTTGAATTTGATATCTAGTAAATTATTTAATAATAGTTCTCTTAGTATTAAACATGTCTATACATTTATAATGGTCTCATATAATAAATACTATGGTTAGACATAATGTCATGACAAACCAGTTTTAAAACCAAGACTGATTTTTCTTGTTCCAAGGGAGAAAAGCACGGAGTCATATCTGAGCCAGCAGAGTTCCCAAGGATGAAAAGCGTCCCTCCCCAAACAGACCATATCTGCCTGCATACTGAGCAGTGCTGCAGGAAACCGAGGGAAAAGGACAAGACCAAAAGGATGAGATAGGAAGAGTAGTCCCAGAATTTATTTCCAGCAGTGAAAATGAGTTAACGGATTAGACCAAAACTATAGCCAACAGGAGTTTAATTTTCTCAAATCATTTTCAAGCCTTTAGAGGTCTGAAAGCAAAATAAACCAGATCAAGAATGTCAAAACCAAAATACTTCCAAAGCGAGCAAAACAAGGAGATATTTTTTAAAACAAACATTATGAAAGCAAACCCAACCCAAAAGGTATGCAACAAATAAGGACCTTAAACAACCAGTTCAGCCAATAAAATAAAGATATTTAGGGTTTTTGATGGAAAAATGAAGACAATAATTATAGACATACATGACAGAATTACTTGAGATCTCAGCACAGGAGACATAACATGACATAATTGTATTAAAACTAGGTGCATCCAAAACATGACCTGAAATCAGGTAAGTTGTTCAACATACACTCTAATGGGGTAGCACTCTGAGACACACTCCCACCCACGACGAACACAGATACAAGACCAAAACACAGAATAAGACAAGAACAGACAAATAACATCAACAAGATTGCTGTTAAATCCAGGTCCCAAAAGACAGGCTTTTGGGCTCATGACCAGGCAGGTCTGGGGACATCTCCACCAGAACCCGGCTAGGGGGAGGTTCACTGCATCCAGCTTCCCACCTGCTTTCTCTGATCAGAGCCCAGAACCAGATGGCGACAGATCCCCAGCTAGCCAAAACCACAAGAGAAACCAAAAATGAAAGTGGCTTCTCTGAGCGCTCTCTTACCTTGCTGGTGGTGTGGGGGGAGAAACCGGAGGTCAGACTGGGGAAGCAGAAGCAGCCGGGACTGATGCAAGTCCCCTCTCAGGGAGTTTTCCGGTACTGCCCTACAGCTGAGGCTGATTGATGCAGGTCCCCTGATGGGGAGTCCTCAGAATACTGCCGGGCAGCTTCCTTCTCAGGGAATTTCCCGAAGCTGCCAGGCCCAGAAGTCCTCCAGATCTTGGTGGGACCTCCAAATGTTATAGGACGGAGTTCACAAAAAATCACCAACACCACTTTAAGAAAAGTAGCGGGGTAAATATTATTTTTCGACTGGCTGGGCTGTCTATCTCAGGAGTCGATGCAGCCCTGATGATTGTTGGGTCAGAGTTTTTATAGGATTACAGAAATATTATTCACACAGGACATTTGTGAGCCAATCAATGTTGTTTGTACAACATAGCAGAACTTTGAATCTATTAATCAACAACCGATCATACAGACAAGTGATACAGTCATATAACTTGGCAATCAACTTTGTAATTTTAAAATTAGTCAACTCCTTAGCCATAACAAGTATAGTAAGAAAGCTGGAATCAGCAGTTACTGGGTGGTTATACAATAACATGATAACAAGGGTGGTCTTATGCTCTGTGTCAAGGTGACCTAAAGTAGCAAGCGGATTACAGAAGCGAAAACAAGCATTTTAGCCAGGTGTAAAATGTCTGGAATTAGCACATTCCATGCTTCATGGCTAGGACAATTTTCCAAGACCCAAGGTTGCCCCCCTTTTCCTTTTGGTGTGGAGCAAAATTGCTGCTAAAATGGCTCTGAACAAAATGGATTAACTTAGGCGAATTTGCTGAGCCTGTTCATCCATCACAGTCTGAGCTGTGAAGTCAGATCTGTCTCAAACAAGCAGTAGGAGTTCAGTCTTATTAATAGGCTTTGAGTTTTTGTTTTTTTTTTTTTTTTCCCTCCTAATTTGGAAACATTTCTGGAAAATGATTAAAACCAGGTTACATCCTTAAAATGGAAAACAGTGCATGCTCATCATCGTCTCATCCTGTCTTGACGTCCTCCTGGCTTTTTTTGGGGTGCCTGTAAATCTTTTGTTTGGTCTACACATTCTTGGCTTTGGAAATGGTTTGAGTGTTTTTTAAGTGTTTCCGGGATTTGGAAATGGTTTGAGTGTTTTTAAGTGTTTCCAGGATTGTTTTTCTTCAGTTAAGTCTTTGAGTTTCAGTTTCATTGCTCTTGACCACTAACAAACTGGGGAGTGTTTAAAGTGTTGCCATTCACTTTATCCTTGGATACCATGAAACTTCCTTTTTAAAAAAAATTTTAATAACTACATGATTAGAAGAAGCATTTCATTGCAGCATTAACATATTCAGTAACACACTCCAGAGCAAGGATACATGTCTTTCAAAAGTGGCTGTAAATTTTTAGGTTCAAAGTTGAATTAATATAGTTATACAGTATTGAACTCAGTATAAAACCTGTAAGATATAAAATTGATCTCCATTTCATTTTAAAATATGCTGTTTCCTACATTTTTAATGCTACTAACACTTAGATGTTTGCACATGTGTCTTAAATCTCTATGTATCTGATGATTACTAGTCATAGTTGGTTACACTCAGTTCCTTAGTACCTGAGTATGGATATAAAATCATCAGGTAGATTTCACTGGTAATGTTTATCACCTCTACTGTTTAACATGAAGTAAATTTTTATGCTTCCTCCTCAAATATGTCTTTTAAAAAATTTTGTTGATTTTTCTGTGTGTATATCATACAGAACATCACACACAATCTTATTCATCTATATACCTACTTCCCAAATGACACCCTCCCATGGCCTCCCCCCTCCCACATACTGGAGCCCATATACTCTGTCATTCCTGTTACTGTCCACTGTGTTGTTGACAGCCCCAGCCATTCTCCAGTGCTTGTCCGTCTGCTGAATCTAGTCAGTCTATGTAGAGATCCTTGTTTTAGGAAGATCAGCTGTTCCTCATATAGCAGCAATTAGTTGTCAGTATTCCTTTAGCATTGGGGTCTTCTGTTTATTTTCCCAGTTCTATGCTGGGTTACTCTCTGGGAGTCCCTTTGGCCAACCTGGCCAACAACTCAAAAGAAGGTATCTCCTATCTAGCATTGTTGCTTCTTATGTAGCCTTTAGCTAAACATATGGACTCTTAAAAACTTATATTGGCCCCTTTAATCTTTGGTTATACTTTCATTTTGGTGTTTAAGGTCATACAGTTGGCCTAGATAAACCAATTTATTTTTATTCTTAAGGTCATTTGAGGACCTGTTCCTCAGGGGTCATATGGGGTTGGAAACAGCCCCTGGCTCCTTTCTTTTACCAGTTTTGCCTATGTGAATATAAGTTAAAGGTCCTGCTCGACCATGGCTAGCTTCACTTGGAAGCATGGAGGAAATGTTTCGTTTGTGATGACCCTCCTCTTTGTAGACAGGACACTAGTTCATGTCCATCTGGTGGGGTCTCCACAGCCTCCTTGCTCAAGAGAACAGGTGACTCAACACAGTTACAGGACACTTTGAGAGATGCTCCTAGTCAGTCTATGTAGAGATCCTTGTTTTAGGAAGATCAGCTGTTCCTCATATAGCAGCAATTAGTTGTCAGTATTCCTTTAGATAAGATTGGGGTCTGCTGTTCATTTTCCCAGTTCTACGCTGGATTACTATCTGGGAGTCTCTTGTGCCACCTTGGCCAATAATTCAAAGGAAGGTATCTCCTGCCTGGCATTGTTTCTTGTTATGTAGCCTTTAGCTATACACATGGACTCTTAAAGAATTATATTGGCCCCTTTAATCTTTGGTTTTACTTT
>NW_008359093.1:1124074-1125607 GCF_000622305.1 Nannospalax galili | reverse complement strand
TCTCTGATCTGGTTGTATGTATAATTTGTCAGTAGGTTGTTGGCCTAATGTGGTTCCCTCTAGTATTCTAAAACTACCTAGGCATTGTTTATCTCTCACATTGTCTAACCCTTCCATCGTGGTTTCCTCATTTAAGGTGCCCCTGTTTTTTCCATTTCTCCCTTGATAATACCCTTCTCCTATGGTCCCACCTCTCTTGAGCTCCTTCTTTCCCTTTATCTCCTAGGTTCCTTGTATAACCTCCCCCGCCCAATAACCCCATTATTATCCATATCTCCCTTGTTAACACCTGTTTTCTACTGTTCTTCTCTTTCAGGTTCTTTCTTTTCCTTTACTTCCCTGGTTCCTCTTCATTATCCTGGATCCTGTAGTTATGTCTGGATATATATTTACTTATAAGGATTTGGTGCTAGGATCCACATATGAGGGAGAACATAAGCCTTTTTTCTTCTTCTTCTTCTAAGTCTGTTACCTCACTTAGTATAACAGTTTCTAGATCCATCCATTTACCTGCAAATTTCATTATTTCATCTTTCTTTACTGCTGAATAGAACTCCATTGTGTAAATATACCACATTTTCATTATCCATTCGTCAATCGAGGGACACTTAGGTTCTTCTGTCTCTTAGCTATTGTGAAAAGAGCAGCAACAAACATGGATGTACAAGTGTCTCTGCAATAGGATGAGTTCTTTGGGTATATGCCAAGGAGTGGTATAACTGGGTCAAATGGTAGGATCATTTGTCATTTTTTAAGAGTTCTCCACACTGCTTTCCATGGGGGTTGAACAAGTTTTCAGCCCCACCAGCAGTGGATGAGTGTTCCCCTTTCCCCACATCCTCTCCAACATTTGGTATCATTTGTTCTCTTGATCTTAGCCAGTCTGACTGCGGTAAGGTGAAATCTTAAAGTGGCTTTAATTTGCATTTCCCTAATTACTAGTGATGTTGAACATCTTTTAAGATGCTTCTTAGCCATCTTCACTTCTTTTGAGAACTCTTTTCAGCTCCTTAGCCCATCTTTTAACTGGGTTACTTCCTTTCTTGATACTTTGTTGAGTTCGTTATATATTCTGGATGTTAAACCTCTGTCAGATGTGTCACTGGTGAAGATTTTCTCCCATTCTGTGGGTTTTCTCTTCATTCCCATGGTTGATTCTTTTGATGTACAGAAGCTTTTTAGTTTAATGAGGTCCCATTTGTTTATTCTTGACCTTGTTTTCTGAGCAATTGATGTCCAGTTTAGAAAATCCTTTCCTACAACCTATGTCTTTTAGGTTTTTGCTAATGTTTTCTTCCAACAGTTTCAGAGTTTCAGGTTTTCATTGAGGTCTTTGAGTGATTTGGAATTGACTTTTGTGCAAGGTGAAAGATAGAAATCTAGTTTCATTCTTCTGTAGGTGGAGATCCAGTTTAGCCAGCACCATTTGTTGAAGATGCTGTGTTTCCTCCATTGTATGTTCTTGGCAACTTTCTCAAATATCAGGGGGCTGAAATTGCATGTACTTGGGTTTGGGTTGTCAATGATGTTCCA
>NW_008359093.1:1121139-1124031 GCF_000622305.1 Nannospalax galili | reverse complement strand
ATCTTCCAATCCGTGAGCATGGGAGGTCCTTCCATCCTCTGATGTCTTCCTCAATCTCTTTCTTTAAAGATTTACATTTTTCATTGTAGAGCTTTTTAATGTCTTTGGTCAGGTTTATTCCAAGATTTTTTTTCAGCTATTGTGAAGGGGAGTGTTTCCATGTGCTCTTTCTCTGATTGTTTATTATTGGTATATAGAAAGGCTTTTGTAGGTTTAATTTTGTGTTAATTTTATAACCTGCCACTTTGCTGAAAGTTTTAATAATTTCTAGGAGTTTTTTGGTGGAATTTTTGGCATCTTTTAGATATAATATCCTATCATCTGCAAAAAGGGATAATATGATCTTTTCCAATTATTACTCCTTTAATTTCTTTCTCTTATTGCTCTTGCAAGAGTTTCAAGTACTATATTAAAGAGGAGTGGAGATAGTGGACAACCTTGTGTGTTTCCTGAATTCAATGGGAATTGTATTAGTCAGGGTTCTCCAAAGAAATAGAACCGGTAGAATGAATATATATGTATAGAGATTTATCAGCTTAGCTCACAGGATAGAGTCCGAGTAGTCCAACAATGGCTGCACCACACTGGAGAGGCTGAGAATCTGTAGTCGCTCAGTCCACGAGTCTGGGTGTCTCAGTAGTCCCAATCTGGAGCTGAAGGTCTGATGAATTCCAAAACATCAGCTAGTCTTCAGCCTACAGCAGCAAGATGAACTCACTGGCAAGAGAGAAGGCAAGCAGCAAGAAGCCAGGTGTTCTCCTCTGCCTTGGCCTTTTATTTGTGCTGCCATCAGAAGGTAACACCCACATTAAGGGTGTGTCTTCTAGCTTCAGATGATCCAATCAAGAAGATCTCTCTCAGTTAATCCCAGATCCAGTCAAGCTGACACCCAGGATTAGGCATCACAAGAATGCTTCCAGTTTTTCTCCATTTAGAATGATGTTGGCTGTGGCCTTAATTATGTTGAGATATGTTCCCTCCAGTCCAATTCCCTCTAGGACTTTGAACATAAATGCATGTTAAATTTTGTCAACGGCCTTCTCTGCGTCTATTGAGATGACCATGTGGTTCTTGTCTTTGAGCCCATTTATATGATTTATGACATTTATTGACTTACATATATTGAATCATCCCTGCATCTCTGGAATAAAGCTGACTTGATCATGGTGGATGATCTTTTTGATGTGTGAATACAGTTTGCAAGTATTTTTTTTTGAGAATTTTTGCATCTATGTTTATTAAAGATATGGGTCTATAGTTTTCTTTTTTGGTTGTATCTTTACCTGGCTTTGGTATTAGAGTGATGCTGGCTTCATAGAAGGAATTTGGAAGTTCTCCCTCCATTTCTATCTTTCTGAATAACTTAAGTAGTATTGGATGTAGATCCTCTTTAAATGTCTGGTAGAATTCTGCTGTAAATCCGTCTGGTCCTGAGCTTTTTTTAGCTGGGAACTTTTGTATTACTGTTTCAATTTCGGCTAGATGAAACAGCTCTGAATTCATTTGGACCTAAACTTTTTAGTCAAGAGGCTCTGTACTGTTTCAATTTCCTTATGTGTTATGGGTCTGTTTAAGTTGTTAATCTCTTTTAGCTTTGGTGGTTCCCATGCCATTAGGTACCCTTTCATTTCTTTTAGGTTTTCATATTTAGTAGCATATAAATTTTTAAAGTATTCCCTTATAAGCCAGGCGTGATGGTGCACACCTTTCATCCCAGCACTCGGGAGGCAGAGGCAGGCGGATCTCTGTGAGTTCAAGGCCAGCCTGGTCTACATAGTGAGTTCCAGGCCAGCTGGGGCTACAGGGAGACCCTGTCTCAAAAAGTCCAAAAAAAAAAAAAAAAAAAAAAATGTATTCCCTTATAATGTTCTGGATCTCTTTCATGTCTGTTGTGATGTTCCCCCTTTCATCTCTGATTTTGTTGATTTGGAGGTGCTCTTTCTTTCTTTTGGTTAACTAGGCTAGTGGTCTATCAATGTTGTTTATCTTCTCAAAGAACCAACTTAGATTTGTTGATGCTTTGTATTGTTTTCTTTGTTTTTATTTCATTAATTTCTGCACTGATTTCATTTCTTCTTGTCTGCTAGGGCCACTTTCTTACCTGACCTTGTTACCTCCTATGTGCCAATGCCATCAGATATCACTGTATGCCTTACCTTCCTACACTGGTTAGTTGTTTTTTGTTTTGGTCTTTTTGAGACAGGGTCTCCCTGTAGCCCCAGTTGTCCTGGATTCACTATGTAGACCAGGTTGGCCTCGAACTCACAGAGATCCGCCTGCCTTTGCCTCACAAGTGCTGGGATTAAAGGCGTGTGCCATCATGCCTGACCCCGATTTTTTAATGTAGGTACTTAGAGCTATAAACTTCCCTCTAAGGACTGCTTTCAGTGTGTCCCAGAGGTTTTGTTGTGTTGTATTGTCCTTTTTGTTTAGTTCCAGGAATACTTTATTTCTTTCTTAATTTCTCCTTTGACCCATTCATCATTCAGGAGTGTGTTGTTTAATTTCCATGTGTTCATGTAGTTCCTGGGGATTCTTCCAGTGTCGATTTTAAGTTTTATTGCATTGTGGTCTGATAGAGTGCATGGAATTATTTCAATCTTTTTGTATTTGTTGAGGTTTGTTTTGTGCTCCAGTACATGGTTGATTTTGGACAAGGTTCCATGGGGCACTGAATAGATAGTATATTTTTTGGTGCTTGGGTGGAATATTTGGTAGCTGTCTGTTAGGTCCTTTTGATGTACGATATTGTTTAATTCATTTGTCTCTCTGTTGATTCTCTGTCTTGTTGACCTATCTAATGGAGGCAATGGTGTACTGAAGTCCTCTACTATTAATGAGTTGGGATTAATCTGGGTCTTAAAGTCCTGTAGTACTTTTTTTATAAAGTTG
>NW_008359093.1:1098439-1121115 GCF_000622305.1 Nannospalax galili | reverse complement strand
ATGTTCATGATTGTAATATCTTCTTGGTTTATTGTTCCTTTGATTAGAATGAAGTGGCCTTCTTTGTCTCTTCTGATTAGTTTTAGTTTAGAGTCTATTTTATCAGATATTAGAATTGTAACGTGCTTTTTTCTTAGTACCATTTGCTTCGTATATTTTTTTTCATCCTTTCACCTTAAAATAGTGCCTGTCCTTGGAAGTGAGATGAGTTTCTTGCAGACAACAAAAAGATGGGTTTTGTTTCTTAACCCATTTACCTAGTTTGTGTCTTTTGACTGGGGAATTAAGGCCATTGATAGAGTTATTACTGAATGATGTGTATTGGTTACTGTCATTTTAATTTGTTTGTGTTCTTGGCCCTATTTTGTGTTTCCATAATTATACCTGCCTTGGTTTTCTTTCTGTAACATCTTGGGTATGGTCATTCCTATCTTCTGCCCTTTGTATTGCTTTGATTGCTCCCAGAACTCTCTGAAGGGCTGGTTTTGTGGACAAGAATTCTTTCAGCCTATTTATGTCATGGAAGATTTTTCTTTCCCGTTCAACTATGACAGACATTTTGGCTGGGTATAGTAATCTGGGTTCACATCTTTGGTTATTTAAAACTGGGAATACTTTGGTCCAGGCTCTTCTGGCTTTCATAGTTTGCATTGAAAAGTCAGCTGTAATCCTAATGGGTTGTCCTTAATATGTGATTTGCTGTTTTTCTTTCGTAGGTTTCTGTATTGTCTCTTTGTTCTGAATGTTTAGTGTTTTTACATTGATGTGCCATGGAGAGTTTCTTTTCTGGTCCTAACTATTTGTTGTTATATGTGCTTCTTATATTTGTATGGGCATGTCTTCTTTTAATTTTGGGAAATTTTCTTGTACAATCCCATTGAAGAGCTGTTCCATACCATTATCTTGAGATTCTTCTCCTTCCTGTATGCCTATGATTTGTAAGTTTGGTTTTTTTATGGTGTCACACAATTCTTGCATTATTCCATTCTTGTGTTTTTTAAATTTTTCATATTCTTTGCTTGAGTGGTCTAATTCGTCCACTTTATCTTCTAGTCTTGATATTCTGTTTTCCATTTCATTCATCCTATTGGTGAGGCTTTCTCCTCTCATTTCTAATTGGCTTACTCAGTGTTTCCCTTCCTTCTTCATTTCAGCCTGAGTATTCTTCAATGTTTCTAACTCTTTTCTGAATTCATTCAGAAGTATATCCCTGTCTTCCTTCAGTTCTTTGATTTCTTTGTGTGTTCTTTAAATTCACTGAACTCTTTTATCATGTTCATAATTGTTCTTTTGATTTCCATCTGCATTATCTCTAGGGGGTTCTCATTGTACTCCTCTAGAGGACTATTGGTATTTGGTGGGGATATGTTATTTTGGTTTTTCATGTTATTTTTTCTTTGTGACTTTGACATGTGAATTTCCTTCATAGTTTCTGATTCTTGTGTGAGACTCAAGCCTCCCTTTGTTGAATTTAGATCTGCTTCTTTTTGTAAACTTTATGTGCCTTTGTGGTTTACTTGTTGGGCGTGAAAAGCTGGTTGGTCTAGGCTTCAGGTTCTCTCTTTTGATTTTGTATTGGAGTGGCCAGGTTGCTTTTGTCTACAGGTGTTCACAGAGGTCCAAGTGAGATGAGGCTCAGATGATACCAGGCTTTCTCCTAAAGTATGGGTCTCTCTAGGAAAGATGCTGCCCTTAAGAATTTGGGGGCTGGGCTGGCTTGGGAGAAGGGCCCAGGATAGATGCTGGTTTCAGGAAGCTGGTGGCTGTGCCACCCAGGGAAGTAAAGGGAGGTGAGGGTGGGACCAGGCCTAGAGGGTTCCTGGGAGCTGCAGGGAGGAACTGGGTTGGTCCAGATGTAGAGGATCAGGTAGCAGTGGTGGCTCTGGGCCGAGAGATTGGCCTCGGTGTCTGGGGTGCCAAGACAAGAAATGGGCCTGTACGCAGCCTAGGAGGAGAGACACTGCGCTGGAGCTGGAAGGGTGAAAGAGGCTAGTGGAGTCAAGGGATGCGCTGGACTTACCCAGGGAAGGTGCCAGGACCTGGGAGGCTGTGCAGCCCAGGAAAGTAAAGGGGGGTGAGGGCGGGACCAGGCCCGAGGGTTCCTGGGGGCCTGCAGGGAGGAACTGGTCCCCATGCAAAGGATCAGGAAGTGATGGCGGCTCCGGGCCCAGAGGTTAGCCCTGGTATCTGGGGTGTCAAGACAAGAAATGGGCCGTTGTACCCAGCCTAGGAGGAGAGATTCAGTGAGGGGAGGGGGGTTGGGAGGGTGAAAGAGGCTGGGGGAGTCAAGGCACGCTAGGCTCGCTGGACTTACCCAGGGAAGGTGCTGGTACCAGAACACTGAAGGCTGTGCAGCTCAGGAAGCAAAACGCTTTTATTCTGTTTTATTTTACAGAAAATTTAGATGTTGATGTCAAATTTGTTAGTCTTTGTATGGTTTTTGCTTTGTCTATATGGTTTAAGCTTCATTGTTCACTGTGTGCCCTACCCATGAAGGCATCCTATGTAATTTAAACTTTCATTTTATGTGGAAGCTCTTATCAACTTGAAATATGTGTTCTGGGTTAATGATCTAATTTTACTTTAAAAATTATGAAAATATGGCCAGGTGTAGTAGTGCACACACCTCAGCAATTGGGTGGCAGAGACAGGCAGATCTCTGTGAGTTCAAGGCCAACCTGGTCTACATAGCCCAGGCCTGCCAGGACTAAGTAGTGAGAGACCATGTCTCAAAAAAAAGACCTAACTAACTAACTAACTAACTAACTAAATAAATAAATAAATAAAGCAAATCCATTTCTCTTAAATTATGTATTGCTTGCATGTAGGTAGGTACACCTGTGTAGTGCAATGCCCGAAGAGGTCAGAAGAGGGCGTTGGAGTCCCTTGGAACTGGAGTTAAGGACAGTTGTGAGCTGCCATGTGGGTGCTGGGATTTGAACCCAGGTCTTCTGCAAGAACTGTCAGTGTTCTTAACCACTGAGCCATCTCTCCAGCCCCCCTATTTATTATTTTTTAGTTTATGTATATGAGTATATTTTCTGTGTGTATGTAAGTGCATCTGTGTCGTGCAGTGTCCATGGAAGTCAAAGGAAGGCGTTAGATTTCTTGGAACTGGAGTTACAGATGATTGTCAGCCACGTTGTGGGTGCTGGGAATTGAATCCAGGTCTTTTGCAAGAATAGTCAGTGCTCTTAACTGCTGAGTCATTTCTCCAGTCCCCTAGTTGTCTTTTTTTTTGTAAATTTAATTAGTTTTTATTTTATGTGTATGAGTGTTATGCCTGCATGTGTGTAAGTGTACTTGTGTCATGGAGTGCCCATGGAGGACAGAAGAGGGTGTCGTATCCTGTGGAACTGGAATTATGGATGGTTGTTCGCTACTGTGTGAGTGCGGGGTTCAAACCTGGGTCCTGTGTAAGAGCAGCCAGTGTTATTAACTGTTGAGCCATCTCTCCAGGCCCCAGTTGTCTTTTTAAAAGTTTTTACACTTACTCATTTTGTGTGTGTGTCTGTGACTGGGAGTCTGTATATTAGCCCGAATATGTGTATGTATGTGTACCATAGCACATGTGTAGTGTTTAGACAACTCATGGGAGTCAGTTCTTTCCTTCTGGCATGTGGAACCCAGGGATCGAACTCAGGTTGTTAGGTTAGTGGCAAGTGCCTTTACCTGCTGAGCCATCTCACTGGTCCCTAGTTCTCTTAATAGTAGGAAAGTTAGGAAGAGCAAGATTAGCAATGATGAGACTCGAGGCTGTTTTCAGAATGCTTTCCATCCTTATCCTTGGACCTTGCCTTAGATGGGATCTAATTTTTTTAAAAAGATTATATTTTTAATTGGACATGCAACTTTATAAAATTTTAAATAACATTTTTATTAGAAATAGAATTAAAAAGAATGCCCACAGTCACTGCTTCAAAGGGGTAACATATACTGGATTTTTGTGGAATTCTGAAATGTTTCTTATTCCTTCAATACTCAGAAAGTTAAATTCACATGTTCACCGTGGGAAAAAAAAATCGAAACTGCTTTTAAAAAATTACCCTTTCATGGGGCTAAAGAGATGGCTCAGTAGTTAAGAGAACTGACTGTTTTTGCAGAGTACTTGGGTTTGATTCCCAGCACTGATGTGGCAGTTAACAACCCTTCATAACTCCAGTTCCAGGGTATCCAACACCCTTTTCTAACCTCCATAGGCACTGCATGATGTGGGTGCACTTACATGCATGCAGGCAATACACTCACACACATAAAATAAAAATAATAAATACATTTTTTAAAAAAACGAACATTGACTGTTCTTGCAGAAGACCTGGTTTCGAATCCCAGCACCCACACGGCAGCTAACAACTGTCTGTAACTCCAGTCCCAGGGGATCCGACAGCCTCTTCTATCTTCCGTGGGCATTGCAGGGCACAGGTGCACTTACTACATGCAGGCAATACATGCATACACATAAATAAAAATAAATAAAATATACTCACATGCATTTGTTTTCAAATGTACATGTATAATTTATAGACTAGGCTGGACATAAGAGAAAATATGCAGTTTTTTTTTACTTTCTGTGGCTGGGTGACCCCAATTAATAATTATACATTCTAGATCCATTCATTTTCTTGTGAATTTTGTGATTTCCTTTTTCTTAAGATCTGAATAATCCATTTTAAATATGTACCAGATTTTTCATTACTCATCTGTTGATTGAATAGTTATGTTGGTCCCATTTCCTTGTTGTAGTGAATAGAGCATCGATAAACATGGGGGTGCAAATATATAGTAGAGTGTGGGATTCTCTGGATATATCCCTAGGAAGGAGATAGTTATGCCATGTGGTAGCTCTGTTTTTAATTTCTTGAGGAACCTCCAAACTGATTTCTATAATGGCTGTACAGTCAATAAGGCTTCCCCTTTCTTCCCATCTTCTCCAGTATTTGTTGTTGGCTTTCTTGATGATAGCCATTCTGACTGGGATGAAGTGTTCTCAAAAGTAGTTTCAATTTGGAGTTCCCTGGTGACTAGGGATGTTGAACTTTTTTTTTTTTTTAATATGGAATGTATTGGGGCTGGAGAGATGGCTCAGTGGTTAAGAACACTGGTTGTTCTTGCAGAAGACCCAGGTTTGAATCCCAGCACCCACATGGCAGCTAACAACTGTCTATAAATCTATAACTCCAGTCCCAGGGGATCTGACAGCCTCTTCTGACCGCCACAGGCATTGCACGATACGGGTGCGCTTACCTATATGCAGGCGATACATGCATACACATAAAAATAATAAATAAAATTATTTATTTACTGTTTCATGAATTTGCTTGTCATCCTTGTGCAGGGGCCATGCTAATCTTCTCTGTATCGTTCCAATTTTAGTGTATGTACTTTTGAAGTGAGCATGGGATGTTGAACTTTTTAAGATAGTTGTTAACCATTTGTATTTACTTTTCTGAGAACTATTCAGTTTGTTAGCCCCTGTTTTGAGTCATGATCTGTTTTTCGTAGCAACCTTGCACGATAGTCTCTAATAGATCTAGAGTTAGACCAAGGCTTCCTGGTCATCTGGCCTATGCTATCTTCCCATTCGTGAAGGCAGAGCGTTGGTCATAGATGGGGTGAGAACTGCTTATTCTGTGCTTTTGTAAGTATCTTGTGAAGTTGAGGTTTGGGTAGTGTGTATTGATTCTTGATGCGGGGCATTGGTGATGGAGACAGAATGAGGTAGCCAAGATGGTATTTCAGAGTGGGCATAGATGCCTGACTTCTCATCTCCCAAGCTAATTACTGTGGTGATGTTTATTCCTATATAGTATTCCTTCTGTCTGTTCTCTGTTGGGAGACCTTTGTTGTGCAAAAGTCGAAGCTTCTTCACGCCGGATAGCTCATGTAGCTTGGGATGTGCTGCGGGCTCCTTTACATGACAAAGTGCTTCCCGGCATCTTTCCTGCCTCTCCTTTTGAGGTGTCCACCATGAATGCCCTAAACATTAATGTGGCCTTTGACTCTGAAAAGGTATCATACCTTCCTGTAAATTCCTAGCAGACAACTGTCTGGCAGAAGCCCACTTTTCACATGCAAAAGCATCTAACAGCCAAGGCTTTTACCACAACCCCCATGGTATAAAAATCTTAGTCTTCTCTCAATAGCCGGGAATTTAGGGAAACCGGGCCCAGGAATTCAGGGAGATCAGAGATATCAGAGAACTGGGTCTCAGATAATAAAGCTGTACAGACTAAAACTAAGCCTTGAGCCTTTGAGTCTTGTGTACCGACGACCTAACTCCTCCAGAGGGCAGCACCTTCCGTTACCGACCCACGGATACTCTAGCTTCGCCGTCCTCGTGCCTCTTCCCTGTGGGGTTCAGTGGCCAGGAGCCCCACTATCCTGAGGAAAGGTATATGGGTGTATTAAGGGACGGGATTTCGACTGGACAGATGCTCCAGTAGCAGGGAAAGCTCAGCAGCAAGAGAAACTGCGGTAGTCGTCAGCTACCGCCACTCCCAGAGACGTGGGACCCGAGCCGCCAGGAAGTCTGTGGAGCCGCAGGGAGTGAGCATACGGCTGCGCCCAGAGAGAGAGCGCAGCCGCCCATAGTTCTCAATATTAAAATGTGGTGTTACTTCTTTTGGATGTGCTCTTGACTTCACCTCTTGGCCTGCATTTTATTTTATGATGATGATGATGATGATGATGATTTTTTTTTTTTTTTTGGTCTTTTTGAGACAGGGTCTCCCTGTAGCCCCAGCTGTCCTGGAACTCACTATGTAGACCAGGCTGGCCTTGAACTCACAGAGGTCTGCCTGCCTCTGCCTCCCGAGTGCTGAGATTAAAGGTGTGCGCCACCATGTCCAGCTTGGCCCTCATTTTAACTCTCCATTTTACAGATGTGTAATTTGGAAAAAAAGAGCAAGTAGGGTATCTAGCCCAACATCATTTTCATTTCTCTTCCAGATACATTTCTGTGTACTTAGCATGCTTTTTTCTTTCTTTTCAGTGTGGAACATGAGACTGAGAATGATACCACAGAATATTCCTGATGAAGAAACATCCTATGAGGTAGAAATGGAAGGATTTACAAGGGAGGGTCCCTGTTTCCCCATTCTAGGTGAGAGTTGGAACTATGAGAAGCAGGAAAGACGTTTGAGGGAACCTCCTTTAACTAAGGAGAAAACAGTGGCTCAGGAAGCAGGTTGTGAATGTCTTGGTTTGGGGGAGCATTTGAGTGCAAACCCAGTCGTTCTAGCATCTCAGAGAGCTCCTACAACAAATGGTTTTCATGCTCATAACTCAGATATTAAAGCTTTGGATTGTGGCCGAACCTTACACATTTGTCCCCAAAATTATGCATCTAAGAGAACTGGTGACAGTGATGCTTGTGAAAAAGACTTCCCTCCTTCCATGGAAGTCACACAACCTGTACAAAACCAAATGAGAGACAAGCCCTATAAATACTCAGAAAGTATTAAATCTTTAAACCATTTTACTAACCCCCTTTGTGGTAAAAAAATAATGAAAAGAGGTATGAAACTTTACAAAGGTAAGGACTTTGGGGACATTTTTGCCCTGAGCTCATCTCTTAATGAAAAAAGAAGTTACTCCATTGAGAAACCCTATAAATGTGATGAATGTGGGAAGTTCTTCAAAGAGAACTATTCTCTTGTTTTGCATCACCGAACTCACACTGGAGAGAAACCTTATACCTGTACTGAGTGTGGAAAATCATTCTCAAAAAACTACAACTTGATTGTGCATCAAAGGATCCATACTGGAGAGAAACCCTATAAATGCAATAAATGTGGGAAAGCTTTTAGTAATGGGTCTGCTCTAACACAGCATCAGAGGATTCATACAGGTGAGAAACCTTATGAATGTCTAGACTGTGGAAAAACTTTCAACCGAAATTCATCCTTGATTCTGCATCAAAGAACTCATACAGGGGAGAAACCATATAGATGTAATGAATGTGGGAAACCCTTCACTGACATCTCCCATCTTACTGTTCATCTCAGAATCCACACTGGTGAGAAGCCCTATGAGTGTAGCAAATGTGGAAAGGCTTTTCGAGATGGCTCATACCTCACCCAACATGTGAGGACCCACACTGGGGAGAAGCCTTTTGAATGTATAGAATGTGGGAAATCCTTCAATCGCAACTCTCACCTCATTGTGCATCAGAAAATTCATTCTGGGGAGAAGCCCTATGAATGTAAAGAGTGTGGGAAAACTTTCATTGAGAGTGCATATCTCATCAGGCACCAGAGGATTCATACTGGTGAGAAGCCCTATAGTTGTAACCAGTGTCACAAACTTTTCAGGAACATTGCGGGACTCATCCGGCACCAGAGGACTCATACTGGTGAGAAGCCTTATGAGTGTAATCAGTGTGGTAAAGCTTTTAGGGACAGCTCCTGTCTGACTAAACACCAGAGAATTCACACTGAGGAGACGCCGTACCAGTGTCTGGAGTGTGGAAAGTCCTTCAAGCAGAACTCTCACCTGGTGGTACATCAAAGACTCCATAATAGGGAGGGTCCCAGCCAGTGTCCTCAGTGTGGGAAAATGTTTAGAAAGAGTTCATTCCTTGTCCGACATCAGAGAACACACCTTAAAGAGCAATCCATGGAAGCATAATGAACACGGACCACAGTCTTCCTCCATAATAGGGAGGGTCCCAGCCAGTGTCCTCAGTGTGGGAAAATGTTTAGAAAGAGTTCATTCCTTGTCCAACATCAGAGAACACACCTTAAAGAGCAATCCATGGAAGCATAATGAACACAGACCACAGTCTTCTTCCAGCTTTCTCAAAAATGTATGTCCACAACATGTGTGTTTAGGTCTGATTCTTCCCTTGTCAACAGAAAACAATTTTTTTATGATGAGAATTGATGAATATGAGATAGTCTATAACCCCATTAAATCTATTATTAAGGAATTCTTGAAGAAAGTATTGAATGATAATGGGTAAAAACTTCAGGGATGATTCAGCCTATACCAAACATGTAATGCATACACTGTAATAAAATACAAGAAAGTGAGCAAGATCTTTCCCTGGAGATACCTATCTTCCTTTATTATCAGGATGCTTAAATTGGAAAGAACCCATTAGTTTAGTAGATAGTCAGTTAGGAGGCATCTTTAATAGTGAGTATCCACCTTATTGTATATATTTAAATGGTTATTAGAATCAAACTTTGTAATTGTAATTAGGAACTGTCACGCCATCTCTAATGAAGCCCACGTGAGATCCTCTGTGGGTTAAGGCTTTGAAAGCCCTCATCAGAAAATTCCAATGGACTTTAAGTGTTTCTTCTGGTTCCCTGTCTAGAACTTTTCTGTATGAAACTGTGTATTTTAATAATGAAATGGAGATCTTTTTAAAAGCTTAAAACCTCATCCAATTTTATATCTTATAGGGTTTATACTGAGTACAGTATTGTATAATGTAACAAGTCAACAATAAACCTAAAAATTTACAGTCAATTTTGAAAAAGATGCATCTTAGCTCAGAAAATTTGTTATTGAATATGTCAATGCTGTTGTAATGAAATGCTTCTTCTAAGTATGCAGTTATTAGGTACAACAGTGAACTTAAAAATTTTATAGCCACTTTTGAATGAGATGTATCTTTGCTCTGGAAACTGTTATTGAGTATGTTAAAGCTATAATGAAATGCCTTTTTTAAAAAAAACTTAATTCTTATGTTCTCCTTCTGAATAATAAAAACTGTAACTGGATCCTGGAAAGGACCCAGCATTCTAATAACCTTGGGAAGAGGATATGCATTTGTGTTTCCACAGGATGCTGAAGCTCCCATCTGGATTCCTGACAGGCTCATTAAGCCCTACAATCAAGCCCAGGGAAAGGAGGAATCGAGGAAGACTGAAATCTGTGATGCATAAACTACAGAAGCTGAGTGTGTCTCCTCCGCAGGCCCGATCAACACAGGAAGCCAGCCTGCCCACCTGGAGACAAGTGAAAAAACTGACACATGAAGCAGAGAATGCTGTGGTTGCTGCAGGGCGACCTTTGACAAAAGAAAACATGTTTCTTACAATTCTTGCAGTCCTGACTGTACAGATGTCAACTGTTTCAGGGGAAATTTATTGGGCATATGTACCTAATCCGCCTCTTTTGCATCCTGTAGGATGGGGAGATGGATCACAAATTAAAATAATGACTAACTATAGCCAACTTTTAGGTGGGTCTGAAGATTTTAGGATTTCTCATTTAACTTGTGAAATTATTAACTATGTGGGAATGTCAGATACCACGCCCATTTGTGTAAGTTTAATAGGACAAGTGATGCCTGGATGCTTACCCATTAATTATAGAACTTTCTACACAGATGCTCCTGATCGCAGCTCTGATTCTGGTAAAAGATTAATGTGGGAACTGGGTACAATAACTTTGGGGTATTATAACTATAATGAAACCTTTCTAGATCCTGACATTAACATGCCTTTAAAAAACTGTTTTCAAGAGTATCATGATAAAGATCAATTTTGGAATTCCTTTATCACTTATCCAAAATGGTTAAATTGTGGATTTCCTTCTAAAGTATCTAAACATCAGCCCCCAGGATCTAAAGAGTCTTTATGATTTCTCTATTCCAAACCCTAATTATAATTATACTGAATATCTGTTAAAAAGCACAGATAAATTTAATAACTTTAAACTTCAGACTTATGGAGAACCAGTTAAAAGATGGTTTACTCCCGGATGGGTGGCTCCCATATACATGAGTCACTCTCCAGAGCATAATACAAGTATTCATCCCAGTCTCTTCCGGCTTTTTGCACTCCCCAGAGCATAATGATACAAATATTCATCCCAGTCTCTTCCGGCTTTTTGTGGCTGCAAACGTGCTGCTGCTTAGGAAACCAAAGGAAAACACACCTACTCCGGTGGGGGTACGAGCTTGTATTAATTGTCATTTTAGAATCTTGGCAGAGAAGCCTAGTAATTTTAGTATTTCAAATTATAGAAAATCCTATCATGTAAAATGTTCAAATTGTATGTTTACCAATTGTCTCACTTCTGCTTTGGATAAAGATTACTGTTATTATGCTGTTAAAACGACCTAGTTTTGTTATGTTTCCAGTAGATTTAGGATCAGATCCTTGGTATGATAACTCAGCTTTACAGACATTGAGGAATTTGAATGAATTAATCAGGCCAAAAAGGTTCATTACAGCATTTATATTGGGCATAGGCGCATTGATCACTATCTTGACTTCGCTTACTGTTTCCACTGTTGCTCTAGTGGAAGAAGTCAGAACGGCACATTTTGTAAACAATCTTAATAAAAATATTTCATTGGCTTTAACAGATCAGTATAACATTAACCAAAAGCTAGACATGAGAATAAATGCTTTAGAAGAAGTGATTTTAGCTTTAGGACGGGAAGTGCAAAATTTAAAGGTACAGCTCTCTACTAAGTGTCATGCTAGTTTTAAATATATTTGCATGACTCCTTTGAATTACAATACATCCTTAAATTGAAATGCTACCAGAAACCATTTTTTAGGAGTATGGAAAGACACTTATATTGAATACAATTCGTAGGAAACGGGTTTTAAAACAAAATGCTTCTGTTCATTCCTTTTCACTATTATAAACGCATTGTTAGAACTCCTGTTCTTTCTACAGAAAGCAAGCACTTAGATTCACAACTGACATGTATTTCCTAAAGCCAAGAGACTAACACTCATGGAAATACTCTTTTTCATGCAATTCGCGGGAGACGGGTTTTGACACAAAATGCTTCAGGTCATTCGTTTTCTGTCACGCCATCTCCAATGAAGCCCGCGTGAGATCCTCCGTGGGTTGAGGCTGGAACTTCAAGGAAGGTTGCCTCTTGGAATTGGCTGTGCTAAAAACATGCAGTGTACTTGGCATGCTTTTACTTGCTATTATCTTTCTGCCTGTCACTGTATCATGGACTTTCAGGGGCCCAGAAAGCACCTGGTGTCCTTGGCACCGCTGTCACTGCCTTTATTAAAATCTTTCAATTATCCTAGTATGCAGGAAGAGTTCTCAGGAACTCAATCGCCGGAGACAACTTTGCCTCCAGATGCATCACTATTAATGAAAGCTATTTTAGATGCAGCAAGAAGTAGTCAAACAAAATCAATGCTGGAAAGTCCAGGGAATAACAAATTTCTAGAAGAGAGACATAGATGAGTAAATATAGATAGAAGAAGGGTTTCTTGGTATTCATTACAATTCATGGATAAATTGACAAGATCAAGACCACCTTAGTGTCTTTTGATAAAAGATCAACAAGAGAGCATTAAAAGGCAACTGCAGACTGTAGTTAAAGATTGGAAAAATAGCTGGGAAAGATGGTTTCATAGGTCCCTAATATGGGATGATTTTTTAGGATCTAAGGGGTTAAGGAATGACTTAGAAGCCCGATGGCCCACTACAAATAAGCAAGGAATGTTATCAAATAGTTAAAAATATAATATCATACACAGTTGATATTAAAAGTACTTGGTGGTTTAAGGTCATTCTGACCTGAAAACACAAAACTAAGCAGAATTCTGAGTACGTAATAAAAACTGGTAGTAGAAACCATAGTATCATAAAGTAGGAATTTGCTGACTGGTACCAGGTTGATAAGATAAAGAAATGTGTTTTGGCTATACATGAGGGTTGGCAAAATTGTTTTACTTTTACTAAAAATCTTAGGAGGTGACTAGAACAGTCTCGCTGATGATGAACTTTCACAATCTTTGCTGTATATATTTCAAACCTTGCAGCTGCAAAAATACACTCAGACTTTCATCAGGCTCCTTTGTGTCTGTTTGTCATTTGCCGACTCCTTGTCCACCCTCTCGACGACCCTGTTCCCGTCGGACTGAACTGCCCGGGTCTGGGCTGGTCCATCACAAGGAACAGAAGTCTTCAGCAGGAGCTTTTACTTTCTTTGACATATTGGTAAGAGGTCCCACCCAATGTCTGACTCCACAGCAACCACAGGATGATAGTTGATTTTGCTCTTTGAATGCATATCTATATTTTAGTCCTGCCTGAACACTGAGGACCCATTTAAGGAGAAATGGATATAGAAGTTGCTTGTGATTGGAATGAAGTTGTCTCTTAAGACTAAAATACTCTCTGTGATGGAGAGGGTTGCTGACTGGTACTCAGCAATATGATCTATTGCTTTAGTTACTGAACAAGAAAAGACCAAATTTATATATTTCAGTTCTCAGGTATCCTCACCATTGTTGTTCATTTAGGACACTTTCAATTTGTTCAGTCGGGCCTCTGAATCAAAATGACAAAGGTTTAGTTTCCATGCCAAAAATACTTATAAGGTTGCAAAAGGCAGGCATAAAATAAGAGATTCATTGTTATTACAATTGTATAAATGTGCTTGTATTTGGATGTAGGTTAGCAGCAAATGGTGAATAAATAAGTAGATTTTGGAGGGGACTATAATTGTGTATTTTTCATTAGTCATATACTGCTGGTATATTTTGAAATGTATATAAAACTGAAGAGTGAGTTTGGGGTCTTTGTATCTTCTTTACCAGTAGACACTAGAACAGAACTACAGGAAGCCATAAACATCTAAGGGTTTAGCTAACAGAAGCTTCTTTGGAGTCAGAGTATCCTACAGCCTAGAATAATTCCTCTAGGGACTTGGATTATGAGGATGATGTCATTGTGGAAGGAGAGGGTTTTAGGTCTAAAGATAGGGAACAGGAAGCTACAGAGAAATCTGAAATAATCCCAGTGTGACCTCTCTCAGGCTGATTGAAAGCACAACAGTTTGACAACTTCAAAGGCCTGTGAATAGATCCCCTGGTAATTCTGATTGACCCTGTCTTCTGTCTCCTGACTCCTGTGGAGGGAGAATCAGAAAGAAGTCCATTCTGAGATAATAAAGGCTGTGTGTAGCATTTATTAGGAACCAAGCCAGGCACCTCTGGCTATTCTGTATAGAATCCCTTCTCACAGGAAGAACCATTATATGAGCCCCAGAGAGGAATGATGAGCCTTTGTCCCCATGTCCCTGCATTGTAGCCCACTGTAGTGCTTTAATGCACGGACAGAATTTTGTTGTGAAGATTAGTTGCCTGCTATGCTTATATGTCCTGTTATTTCTATGAAAGTGGTCCTTTCATCAGATTCTTACAGAATGGTTAAAATTCCTGGGTTCCAGGGGCCTGGAGAGATGGCTTAGCGGTTAAGAGCACTGGACCCAGGTTTGATTCCCAGCCCCCACATGGTGGCTAACAACTATCCTTAACTCCAGTTCCGGGGGGGGGGGGGTTGATGCCCTCTTCTGACCTTTGTGGACACAGCATGACATGGGTGCACTTATACACATGCAGGTATTACATTCATAATCATAATAAAATATTTTTAAAAATTTGTGGGTTCTGAAATGCCACCTGAGGATATCATATTCTTGGGAAAGAGTGTATTGTGCCTCACCCATGCCTTTCTGTGCTTGTTGCATGGACTTCTTCCCAGGTAGAAAGTAGAAATGTCATATGAGTTTATTCAGCCTATGAAGTTCATTCCCCTCCAGAGTATTTCTTGGGTGTTTCCTGTGTGACTTGGAATCTAGAGAAGGAAAAGGGCAGTAGTATCTGTGGATATTCCTGGTCTCAGGTCATATGTCTGCAGGCAGGTGTACTTAGCGCCCAGCAGTATGTCTATTAGGCTCATCCATGTTGCTGCATATTGTTACAGTTTATTTTCACTGCTACATAATTTTCCAGGATGAATTCACCATTCTACTAGAAGCAGTGGTTCTCATTTGGTTATGGTTTTGATGTCCGGGACATGTGGAGACATTTCCCAGGACACAGTCATGACACAGTGTGGTAGAAAAGCTATTGGTACTTAGTAGATAGAAGCCAAAGATGAGGTCAGGCATCCTACAAAGATAGACCCTACAACAGTTACTGATCTCAGAATTTGTTTTGTTTTTGTCTTTTTGAGATAGGGTATCCCTGTAGCCCCAGCTGGCCTGGAACTCACTATGGAGACCAGGCTGGCCTCAAACTCACAGAGGTCCACCTGCCTCTGCCTCTCAAGTGCTGGGACTAAAGGCATGCGCCACCACACCCGGCCAGAATATTTTTTTAAAAAAGGTCTCATGGATGTACACAATCATTTGTGACTTACAGATTGTCTTTATGTTATGTGTATCAACAAGACATATGCAAACCCTTAGTGGACTGTCCAGATTACCTAAGGGCTGGAATGAACACTCCATGTTGGTGTCTGTTACTTTTAGATAAAATATGCCATTATTGTCGTGCTGGCAGCAGTATTCCTGCTTCTTGGTTCCACATTGCTGATTGTGGGACAGGAAGTCATCCCCAGATGAGTGATGGCCAGAGTGAAAGCACCTTGTTGAAGATGGCTCAACTCTGAAATGGAGTGAGTCCACATGGGTTCTGTGTGACTTGTTTCCCCTCAGTCTTTTTTTTTTTTAAATGGTTTTCTTGAATAAGTAGAAATAACTGCTGAAATGAAAATAATGACATTATAGAGGATGAACACTTCTGACCAAAGAGGAAACTGAGATTTGTGTTGGGTGCATTCTAAATGGATTCCAGCACAGCCCAGGCAATTGTCAGTGTGAAGCCTGAATGATTGGAGAGGGGAGAATGGTCTGGGTTATCAAGATGGACCCAATTTAATCACACAACTCTTAAAAAGATGGAGAACTTTGGCTGGTATCAGATACAAAAGACATAGAGAAAGTCAAGGAATGAACACTCAATTATTCCTGGTTTTATTTTTAACTTTAATTTTTGAGGCAGGGTCTCAATATGTAGCCTTGGCTTGCCTGGAACTGGCTGTGTAGACCAGGCTGGCCTAGAATTCACAGAGATCCTTCTGCTTTCTACTTTTTGGGACTGAAGGTGTATGTCACCATGCCTGCCCTTATTTCTAGTTTTAATGAATCTTTAATTTAGTATTCCTGGTTTTAAGGCTGGAGGGTCCATGAGCCAGGGAATGTAAGTGGCTCCTTGAAGCCAGAAAAGGCAAAGAGATGGGTTCTCCCCAGAAGAGACTAACCTTGTCTGTATTAGTCCAGTGCAAGTGACGGGTTCTAACTGTGAGAGAACAAATGTGTGGCTTTAAGCCACAATACCTGCAGTAATTTGTTGTCATACATAGGTAGTATACTGCCCTTTCTAGTTCTTTCAAACTTTTAACTTTCCCTACTTTGAAGTGTTCTCTGTGTGGTCCTTTGTCCAACAAGTTAATAAACCAACCCCTTTTACCTCATGCCCCCCACCACAAAAGGGGGTACAAAGAAAAGGCTTTGTTGGTTCTGTTGGCCTGTGTCCTTTGAACATCCACACAGCCCTGAATTCTAGAACTAGTTTAGAAAATTAAATCGTATGGGGCTGGAGAGATAGCTCAGCAGTTAAGAACACTGGTTGTTTTTGCAGAAGACCTGGGTTCGAATCCCAGCATGCTCATGGCAGCTAACAACTGTCTGTAACTCCAGTCCCAGGGGATCCGACAGTCTTTTCTGATCTTTGCGGGCATTGCCTGACACAGGTGCACTTACCTACATGCAGGTAATACACGCAGACACATAAAATAAAAATGAGTAACCATTAGTGGAAAGAAATAGCAGAAAAGATGTTTCCTCCTACTTGGTTGGACAAGAAGGCATCATTCAGCATCGTAAAGAATGTCCAGGGCCCAAGAATGTGATACTTGGAACAGGTTCTCATGTCCCACATGCATACTGTGGAAACATAATTATGGCCACTGTGTTCCTAATTTCCAGTGATCCACATGCTTCTTTGTATTAATGAAGACTTAACATCAGAAAGGAAAGGAAGGGGGCTTGGAGTGTTATAGTGCCAGGTCATCTGTGAGGCATGTCAAAGACACGAGGAGAGGCAGACTTGTGAGGGGTGAGGGACAATGAAGCCCTCTTTGCCTGGGTCTTAATCTCAAACCTGCAAAAGCAGGGTGCCCTGTTGTTAGCTGTTCTATTCAACATGAGTAGGTGATTTCTTTGAAGATTCCTGATAAAGTTCAGTACTGCCAGTTTTCATTTCTCTTGAGTGTGACTGTTGGGCCGTGCAGTCTGGACCATGCAGCAGTAACTGGCAAACTGCAGCGCTTTCCAGAGCACATACCAGCCTTTGCTTTCCTACCAGCAACAAATGAGTTCTTGTTACTCCGCCTCCCCATGAGTTCTTGGTGTATTACTTTTTTTTTTTTTTTCAATTTTATTTCCTCTAAGAGGACAGCCATTCTAATAGTTTGTTTAGCTTAAGCCCAGTAAGTTATGCTGCAGAAACACATAGTAAGAATTTAAGAGGCTCCCACACTAAAGTGGCTCAGTTGCTGTTCTTCTGTGTGATGCCTTCACTCCAGGGCTGAGACACATTCCTCTCCTTGGATTGGTTACCTTATGAAGGAGGACAGGTGCATCTGAGGAGTATGAAGCTTTTACCCAGAAGTACTGTGAAAGGAAGTGTTGGACCAAGTCTGAAGACATGGGGATGCTGATGTGCAATATACTCAGGGAATAGTGTGGGAGCGGGGCACCAGATGCATTCAGTAATTACACAGGTTACCACAGTTTTCCTCATCATCTCTTTTGGCATGGCACCGTGCTTTAATGCCTCTCTGACACCCTGACCCCATCTCACACCATCCCTTCAGTCTGTCTTTTCCTGCCGTTCCTTAGATACAGTAGGCATGCTTTTACCTCCTTGTCCTCTATGGGAGCCTTCATTCCCTCACATTTCATAGGCCATTAAGCACCGTCTTAGTGAGGCTTGCCTGATCTGGTTTTAGAATTGTAATTACTTCTGTCACACACCCCATTCCCTTTCTCTGCTGTCTCTCCAAGGTGTCAACTCACCTGACATGAAGTCTCTACTTCTCTCCTCTGCTGAATTGTAAACACCTCATTCTGCTTTCTGATGGGTCACTAGCCCTTAGAATATTGCAGGTGTTCCATCTCTCCAGAACTAAGAGACATGAAGTTGGACCAGCATAGTGAACAATTGGCAGCCATGCTTGGAGAACCCACATTTGTTATTTTTTGTCTTAGTGGTATAAACTGTCATCTTGTGATTTGGGGAAAAGTTTTAAATAGTTGAAGCCCAGTAGTCATATATCATACTAGAGGTCAGCAATATTTTTCTATAAAGGGAAGATATTATTTATTATTATTTTATTATCTTTGTGTATGAGTGTATTCCCTACATGAGTGTAAGTGCACCCATATTATGCAATACCTGCAGAGGTCAGAAGAGGGTGTCTGATTCCCCTGGAACTGGAGTTACAAACTGTTTTTAGCTTCCATGTGGGTGCTGGGAATCACATCTGCATCCTCTAAGAGCAGCCAGTGCTCTTAACTGCTGAGCCATCTCTCCAGCCCCAAAGCCAGTATCTTAAACTGTACCACATCACATCAATTGATATGAATTGGTCACACAGTAGTTGTAATATGAAAGTAGCTATAAACAATTTGAGCTGGGCGTGGTGGCACACGCCTTAAATCCCAGCACTTGGGAGGCAGAGGCAGGTGGATCTTAGCAAGTTCCAGGCCCGTTGGGGCTACAGGGAGACCCTGTTTCAAAAAAGACCTGAAAAAACAAACAAACAAACAAACAAAAAAAACCCCAGCTATAAACAATTTGTGAGCAAATGAATGTGGATGTGTCCAATAAATTTTTACTTATGGACTCTAGAACTTCCTATACTTTTCACTGTGAATACAGCTGTTTTTACTGTTTTCAGTCATTCAGCAATAAGCCAGGTATGGTGGTGCTCACCAGTAATTCCAGCACTTACAGGGACAAGAGGATGGCCTAAGAGGCCAGCCAGGGTAACATAGTGAGGCTGTTTCAAAAACCAAAACGGAACTATAAACATTTGTTGGACCAGATACCAAGATGACTAGTTATTACCCAGGGGCTATATAGCTCTTGCTGTACCCAAACTAGGTTTCAAATGGGAAAGGCAAAATGACGAAACTTCCAGTTGAAAATGCCCAACATTTTTGTGATCTTTGCATAGGCAAAAATTTAAAAACCAAACTAAAGCATATTGAAGAACCTGGATGATTAGATAAATTCAGGTGAAGCAGAGTCATATTATGCAAGAAAAAAAAGGCAAGCAATAGAGACCATTACAATGCATAGATTCAACATAGGAGCAGCATTCAAATATAAAGGGTGTGGTGGTGCTCGCTTTTTATCCCACCACTGGGGAGGCAGAGGCAGGTGAATCTCTGTGAGTTTGAGGCAAGCATGGGCTACATGGAGACCCTGTCTGAAAAACAAAAAAACCTCAAAGCACAAATGCATAAAGGACTCAGCATCTCAAAAATAAAACCCAATGAAAGTGTGGGCAAATGATTTGGATCTGTGCCCTCACGAGTAAGGAAGTCCAAAGGCCAGTAAGTAGCGACAGTGCCCAATTTCATTACTTTAGTAACCACGCCATACTTCGTCCTTGGTCTACCATGAAAGCAAGTGCTCCCGAGGAGGATGCAGAGCAAATGGGCATCAGCAGGCACTAGAGGTGTCTAACGTGAAAAGACGGACAGCTGCAGTCCGAGGCAGTCCCTGGCCGATTAACAAAATGTTAGGAGTTACACTTTTCTTATTTTTAGAGAAGGAGGTTCACTGTACAGCCCAGGCCGGCCTAGAACTGGAGACCTTCCTGCTTGGGGCTCGGAAGTACTGGGATGGAGAGTGTAGGTACTGGGAGTGTGAACCATTATGCCCGGCGCGAATCTGGAAACAGCACTGATGTCCACCCGGGGAAACCGGGCTGTACGCGCTGGAAAATCTGGGGACCCTGGAGAGTGAGCCGGAACAGGCCCACTGCGGTGGCGAGTGGAGCGCTGTTCCGGGGGCGCCGGGAGGGGGAGACGCACAGCAGCACTTCCGCTCAGGCCCACAGGCGGGGCAGCCTGCAGGCATGGCTTCCGGCGAGGCCCCTTTCCGGCTTCCGCTTCGTGGCTCAGGCCCCACCTCCTAGAACTGCCTTCTAAAGACGCCGGGCGTTAGCGCATGCGCTTTGTATAGCGCGTTCCGGGTCTTGCTAGGGGTGCAGGTGAGTTGACTTCCGGCGGCGGCGCAAACTGATCCCGCCTGCTTGTCGCTGCTCAGCCAGAGGGTTTGAGTCGGGCATGGTCCCGGGTTCGAATCTTCCCCACCGCGTGGTACCGGGTGCGAGTCTCCTCTCTCCCACCGCGTAGTCCCGGGTTCGACTCTTCCCCCACCGCGTGGTCCCGGATTCGCGTCTCCTCCCCCACCTCGTAGTCCCGGGTTCGAATCTCCTCTTCCCCACCGCCTGGTCCCGGGTTCGAGTGTCCTTTTTCCCACTGTGTGGTCCCGGGTTCGAATCTCCTCCCCTACCACGTGGTCCCGGGTTCGAGTCTCCTCTACCCCACCACATGGTCCCGGGTTCGAATCTCCTCTCCCCCACCGCGTGGTCCCGGGTTCGAGTCTCATCTACCCCACCGCGTGGTCACGGGTTCCCTCCACCGCCGCTGCGCGGGTCCTCCCTGGCCCTTTGCCCTCATCCCCATGGGTTAGGCTCCCTGCTCCCCGCCCTCTTGAGGCCAAGTAATGCTGAGACCTTTGTTCCTGTCCTGGTGCAGACGCCCTTCCTCCTCTCATCCTGCAAAACCGGTTTTCGGTGTCCACTCCTAGGCGTCCCCGCCCCCCATCCTGCCCCCGCCCCGCCTCCATCGCTTGCCCTGTACACCTGCGTCCCTTTCTGCAGCTGCTGGGCTGTGGGTGCTCTCGGTTTCTTCCCTGAAGCTCTCGCTAGGCTTCCCTCCCTCGGTGCTGGGTGCTGCCCACCTCCACAGGTGACTAGGGGACTCAGCACCTGGTGGAGTCTCAGTAAATGTGACTCCTTTCTCTCCAGTCGGCATGTCTACCTTATCCCCCACTCCCATCATATCCAAACTGCCATGCCTCTTCCCTAAGAAATTCCCAGAATCCCATCCCCTCCCCGCTCCTGATCTCATTAGTGTGGGCAACTTCCCCTGGGCTCTCCTGCCTCTGCCTCTTCCATAGTCTGTTTCCCAGACACCAGGGGGAGCCTGTCAAAATCTTGACCTGAGCTGGGTAACTGCTGGCATCCCCCCAAGCCCTGGCATGGAGCTGCTGGCCCGGAACCCACTCATTGCTGTAAGTGATATGGAGCGTGCATCAAAGTGAAAGTCGGGGCTCAAGCTTGGTACCTCGGGCAGTGCATCCTCCGAGTTTGTTTGACTTAGTTGTGAGCAGTAGGTAGAGACTGGATCAGTCAGGGCCTCCAGCTCTAACTTGGGTCTGGGTTCGTCCTAAGTTTGCAGGTGTTTGATAGTAGCCAGTGTGCATTCTGTTGCCCCTCCATTAGAGTGCACCTGTCAGGTCGCTGCCCAGAAGAGAGGCTCGCACACAGTGATTGTTAGACTTAGTGAATGAAAAAGAGGCTGTCTCTGTAACTGAGATAGTACCTGTGCAGTGCGTCTGACAATTTCTAGTGTTCTCTGGCCAGGGTTCGAACTTTTCTATTTAGAATGTGTTCCCTGGAGCATTATGGGGTATGGTATTTAAATGTGTGCGATTAGTTTGGGTCTTGCCCCCTGCTTCTCTCACACGGAATTTTCAGCATTGTGGTTTTCCCTGCTCCATAGTATTCCATCTTGTGACATGGCATGTTAGCATCTTTGTCTTGCCTTCCCTGTTGTGACTATATTAGAAGTTTTCAGTTGCTTTTTTATTTGAGAATTTCGTGCAGTGTTTTGATCATATTCAGACTTCAGACCCCTCTCCTCTCACTATCTCCTCCCTCCCCAATTTCATGTCCTCTATTACTATTATTGTTATTGTTATTATTATTTTGCTTGTTTAATCTGTGTTTTCAAAATACTCTTGGGTGTGGGTCTATCCCTTGGAATCTGGTCAAAGGTAGTCTAGAACTGGTTGTGTAGCTCATGCTGGCTTTAAACACAGAATCTTGCTGCCTCATCCTCCTGAGTTCTGGGATTACAACTTAATACCACCATGACAGACAAGTTTCTGGGTTTTCCCAGCATTTCTAGCAGTGCTTGTGCCCTGTCTTTCTTTGCAAATAGCCTTGAACATGGATCAGTTGACAGTGGCTGGCCGGAGGTCCAAGTGTTTCATGTTCAGCCAGAGTAGCCTGTGGGTGGTTTGAGCAGTTCTGTTCCCTAATCTCCTTAGAGGCGCAGTCCCTGACACCCCATTTCTCTTCTGCAAAGGACTCTGCAGGCCACGGTGTCCTGGAGTGGTAGCTTCATGGTTTCCTCACATTTTCAACTAATGTATTTCTCATTACATCATTTATAACTGTCTCCCAAACACCTTATGAGAAACATTACTAAATTCATTTTTGCCAGGCTGTTGATGAATACCGAACCTTGACACAGTACCTCTCCCAGAAGTGTTTGCACGTCCCTGCCTACTTTGTGTTCAGACAAGTTTCTGAAATACTGCCACAGGAAAATTGAAAAGGGTGTGAACACCCATTGTCCACTATGTAAATTCAGTAACTAGTTCATGTAATTATTACAGTTGTATGTGTTGATAATACATATGTGTTAGTGTATGCTTATGTGTCTATTTGTGTGTATGATGTGTATATTTATGTGTGGGATTTATGCGTATTTTTGTACGAATATATATATATATATT
>NW_008359093.1:1091036-1098214 GCF_000622305.1 Nannospalax galili | reverse complement strand
TATATAAATATTTATTTTATAGATATTTAAGGATATATATGTATGTGCATATTTATAAATGTGTTTGAATTGTATTTATTTATATGTCATTATGTATTTGTATATACCATTTGAAAATAAGTTTAAGTATGTCACTTTACCTCTGAATATCTCTATATGTATTTTAGGGTAAGGCCATTCTTCTGCACTGAATCCTTAAGTACAGAAGTCTATTGATTTTTGAGGTCCTTTACCTGGTCTAAGGAAGTTCTTTGTGGGTATGTGATTTGCAAATATTTTCTCCCAATTTGTTGAATTGTTTTTCTGGATTCTTGCTCTCAAAGTTTAAATTTTTGATGGGGGTGGGCGCTTGGGACAGTATCTTTTTGTAGCCCCAACTGGCCTGGAACTCACTATGTAGACCAGGCTGGCCTCAGTATCACAGATCCACCTGCCTCTGCCTGCAGAGTGCAAGGATTAAAGGTGTGCACCACCATGTCTGGCATGGTAGTTTCATGTTTTTGACCACACAACGTTTTATATAAGTTTTTGTTTTAACCTTTTAAATCTTCATGTATGCCTGTGTGTATCATGTGCTGAGTTTTTATAGTTTTTGTATTTTATATTTAAGACCATGATCCATTTTGAGTGGATCCCTTACAGGATGAGGGTTCAATTTCATTCCTTTGTATTTGGATATCCAGCTGTTCCAGCACCACTGCTTCAAAGAGTCCCTCTTTTTCAGTGAATGTCTTGTCAAAAGACATTTAGCTGTATGTGTGTACAAAGTTTATTTTCAGGCTTTGTGTTCCCTTGGTGTGTATGCCTGTCTTCAGGGCTTTGAAATCAGCTGGGTGTCGTGGCCCACGCCTTAATCCCAGCACTCAGGAGGCAGAGGCAGGCAGATCTCTGCGAGATGGAGGCCAGCCTGGTCAACATGGCCAGTTCCAGGTCAGCTAGGGCTACAGGGAGATCCTGTCTCAAAAAAAGACCAAAACAATAACAAAATAGTTTAGAAATCAACAAATGTGAGCTCTCAATTTTTTTAAAAAAATTTATTTTTATTTATTTATTTATTTATTTATTTATTTTTGTCTTTTTGAGACAGGGTCTCCCTGTAGCCCCAGCTATCCTGGAACTCGCTATGTAGACCAGGCTGGCCTCGAACTTACGAAGATCTGCCTGCCTCTGCTTCCCAAGTGCTGGGATTAAAGGCGTGAGTTACCACACCCGGCTCTTTATTTATTATTTTTATGTGTATGTGTATGTGTGTATTGCCTGCATGTAGGTAAGTACACCCATATCGTGCAGTGCCCGCGGAGGCCAGAAGAGGCTGTTGGATCCCCTGGGACTGGAGTTACAGACAGTTGTTAGCTGCCATGTGGGTGCTGGGATCTTCTGCAAGAACTGGATCTTCTGCAAGAACTACCAGTGTTCTTAACTGCCGAGCCATCTCTCCAGCCCCGAAATCTCCAATTTTTAAAAAGATTGTTTTGGTGATTCAGAATTCCTTGAGATTCCATATGAATTTTAAGACGAACTTTTCTATTCAAGGAATGTTTTGGGGATTTTGACAGGGATTACATTGTAGAGTGCTTTGGACACTACTGACCTCAGAACACTTTGAGGCCTTCCAGTCCTTGAACATCATGACTTCCCACTTATTTGTATCTTCTTAATTCTATTTGGCAACATTTTGTAGTTTGCTGTATACAGATCTTGCCTCCTTGGTTACAGGTCTTTTATACATGCAACTTTTTTCTTAATTTGCTTCTTTGGATTGTTCATTGTTAGTGTATAAAAATGGAACTGATTTTTCTGTCTTGATTTTGTATTTTGTAATTCCTGAATGCATCAGTTCTAACGAACTTTTTGTGGCTATTCTTCACAGTTTCCTGAGTATATGATCATGCCATTCATGAACAGTGATACAAGTGCTCCTTAATTTACAATTGGGTATTATCCTGGTAACCCTACCATGTTGAAGATACTACACTAGAGTATCAGTTGTTGGCACTGGGTCTTGTATCTAACTTGGGGCTGTGGCACACTGTTACATCTCAGATTCACAAAAGAATATTATACCATGTTATCTCTGGCCAGGGGAAGGATGAAAATTTGAAACAGGTTCTACTGAAAGTGTTACTGCTTTTGGAGCATCATGAAGGTGAAGCTGCGGATATGGAGCCATTTTACATCTGGCGCTGTCTGGTTTCTTTTATCTTCTTGCTTAATTATCCTGGTAAAGACAGAAATCCTTATCTTGTCTCTGATCTCCCAGGGAAAGCTTTCAGGCATTCACCATTGAGTTTGATGCATATGTGGCCTTTATGTCAAGTCAATTTTCTTCTATTCCTAGATTATGGATTAATGCTTTTATTTACTAAATTAAAATTTTTTTCATTGTATTGTTTATACCATGAAAAGATATTTTGGCCAGTGTATTTTCTTTTCTTTTTCGTATTTTGTTTGTTTTTCATTTTTTGAGACAGGGTGTCACTATATGGCCCTGGATGACCCAGAGAACTACCTACGTAGACCAGGCTGGCTTTGAACCAGGCTGGGATCAAAGACGTGCCACCACGCCTGGCCTTCTAGTGCTTTTTCTACATTATTGGGTGACTGTATTCTTCTTTTATTCTGTTTAATTGATTTATTGCATTGATATATTTATGCCTGTCTGATTTTATTTTATGAGTGTTTGTGAAAATTCATGGAGATGTATTTAAGGATTCAGTGAGTTGAATTTATTGTCTGAGTTTTTCATTTTAACTGATAATTATATCAGTTAAAAATGACCAGGTAATTATAGTGTAGACCACAGTGGTAGAAGAGGTGTGACAGCACAATTCTGTAGGTATTTCAATGTCAGAGCTTACATATTATGTGTGACTTCAGAGACAAAGAGCAGAATAGAGCAGAATGCCTATGTTTCTGATCCTCACTGCTAAATAGATATTTGCTGGGATGGGGAGACTCAGGAAGGGAAGGCTGGGTTACATCATCAGGTTAAGACTCAGGCTTCAGTTTTCGGTTGGTTTGGTATGCACTGTCCTGCCTATCTCCAAGGATGAGGGAGGAATAGACAGTTCAGGACGTAGACCTGGGTTCTAAGGAGCTGGCAAAGGTGAGGTCAGCACTGTGTGAGCCAAGCACACTGGGCTTGGGAGGGTGAGGTGGAGGGAGAGGAGCTAAGGAGAATGCTTGTATTTGGACAGATATCAAGGCAATCAGGAGACTCCCAGAGAAACCTCTCCCGATAGAGGATTTTAGAAACAAGGCTGGGTCCTTTTTCTTAAAATGGAGTTACACATGAGTGTACTTACATGTAGAAACCACTAACTTTGCTGGTCGCACAGTTACTGTCTTGTGTTCTTAGAAATTTGATTCTGGCCTTCAATGAAAGTACCAAATGTAAACCCCATTGTGGTTATAGCGGGAGCTTCTTGAGATGTAACGAGGTCCAGGACCATGCTTTTACTGGCCTTGGATCCTCCAGAAACTTCTGTTGTCCTGCTTTTCTTTTCTATATTGAGTGTGTATTCTTTCTTAGAAGTGTGAGAATCTATAATATATTTTTAAATTTATTTTTATTTTATGTGTATGTGTGTTTTGTTTTCGTGTAAGCACAGTATGTCCATACAGTGCCTGCAGAGGCCAGAAGAGAGCATTAGATCTTCTGGAACTGGAGTTACTGACAGTTGTTAGCTGCTATGTGGTTGCTGAGAACTGAGCCTGGGTCCTCTGCAAGAAAAGCCAGTGCTCTTTAACTGCTGAGCCATCTCTCTAGCCTTAAGAATCTATAATATTTTAATAAATATTACAAGTTGAAATAAGCCCAATACCCTGGCTGGTATATTGTCTGCTGTGTTACACTTTCTGTCTCCACTTTTATTTATTTATTTACTTATTTTTATTTTATGTGTATAAGTTTTGCCTGCATGTGTGTGAGTGCACCACATGCATGCAGACTTTTTGTCACTGGACAAAATACCTGAGAAAATAATTATAAGGGAGGAAGTATTCCTTTTGACTCATAATTTTGGAAGCTACAGTCCTTGACTGGCAGCCGATGGGCCTGAGTCTGCTGTACCTGAGATTGAGAAGATCATGGTGGAAGAGTGTGGTGGAGCATAGCTGTTCATCTTTGGTAGCCAAAAAGAGAGAGGAAACATGTCCCTAGTGGTCCAGTCCTCCAACCCCCCACCCCCAAAGTTTCCACCACCTCACAAAACAGCCCCAGGAGCTGGGGAGTAAACCATCAAAAAGCAATCAGTTGGATATGTTTCACTTTCAAACTTCAACAGCCTCATAGACCGATATACCCAGCTGTTTATGCATCCTTGGTCTAAGGGGAAGACAGATGCATAATGTCAGCATGAGCTTGGCATGTTGGCCAAGAGACATTGTAGTGATGTGAAAAGAGGTCATGGGTTTGTGGGCAGATGGGGGAGAATTGTGTTTACTGATGGGGTGAAAGTGAGAGTCTGGGGCTAAGGATACTGTTGTGTTGTGTGTGTGTGACTTAGAACTGGGACAAAGGGACCAGATCTTCCTGAGGAACCGTGAATCCCTGTGCCTGTTTGAGAGGGCATGGGAGACCTTCAGTGCACTTCAGGGCTCCCTCCAGTACAAGTCACAAGGTAGTGGAGCCAGGGATATAACCATGATCCTGAGGCCAGTGAGGTACTGTGCTTCTCACCTGTTAAAACTCTCCTAGAAACAACTGTGAGAAATAGGCTGTTGTTTGCCAGTGGTGGGGAGCATGGGAACATGATCATGTGGGAACAGGTGGGACCAGATCTGATACCTCAGTGTCCCAGATCTGCAGCGGGAGACCAGGGATTGTGCTTGGGAGCAGAAGTCTCTTTCTCAAAAGTACCCCTCCAGGAGTTCAGGCTTCTTTCGTAGATATTATTCATCATTTGTTAAGATTGGAAATCTCTAAAGGTATTTTTTTCTTTTTTCTCTTTGAGACAGGGTCTCTCTGTAGCCCCAGCTGGCCTGGAACTCACTATGTAGACCAGGCTACCCTTGAACTCACAGAGATCCGCCTGCCTCTGCCTCCCAAGTGCTGGGACTACAGGTGTGCGGCACCATGCCCTGCAATTTTTTTTTTCTTTTTTGAAACAGGGTTTCACTATATGCTCTTGGCTGGCCTGGAACTATCCATGTAGATTAGGCTGGCTTTGACCTCATGGAGATCTGCTTGCCTCAGTCTACTCCAAGTGTCGGGATTAAAGGGATATACTACCATGCGCAGCCTCTGAAGCTGTTTTTATTTGTATAAATGACTCAGTCTTTCCTCCATCTTCATACCTTCCTATCCTGCAGGTCCATATCCAAAAAAAAATGAATCTATGGAGCCTGTCCAGTTTCTTATTTTGCTGGTGTATGTGTGTCCATGCTCATTTTCCCCCCAATCATTCCAGATATGATATACATGGTGAAAAATATATGCAAAAGCAGGTTTCAGAATTTTCACAAAGTAAACACACCGTGTTGGGTCTCCCTTTTTTTTTTTTTTTTTGTCTTTTTGAGACAGGGTCTCCCAAGTGCTAGAATTAAAGGCATGCGCCACCACACCCAGCTTTTAAAAAAATACTATTTTTATTTTATGTGTATGTGTGTATTGCCTGTATGTAGGTAAGTGCACCAGTGTCGTGCAGTGCCCATGAAGGACAGAAGAGGCTGTTGGATCCCCTGGAACTGGAGTTATGGACAGTTAGCTGCCATGTGGGTGCTGGGATTTGAACCTGGATCTTCTGCAAGAACAGTCAGTGTTCTTAACCAGTGTTCCTAATCCTTTTGCTGTGGTTTCCCCCATCTGGGATTATAGGGGTGTGCCACCTCACCTGTCCAATTACTTATTGTTGATGTATATAAATCAACTGCATGTTTTTCACTCGTCCCCTAGTTGGTGAACATTTGGATATGTTCTGAATAGTGTTGCTGTGAATGTGCGTACACATTTCTCCTAGGTGTGTTCCTACAAGAAAGTTGTGTATAAGGTAGTCAGAGGGTCGGGTAGTAGATACTTGTCTGGCTAGTTTAAATGCACACCACCATTTTTAACTCCAGCTTTTTATTTTCTGGTTTTTTTTTCCCCTGTAAGGATTCAAATATCCCCTCGAAATGTCCAATGGGGTCACCAACTCAGGATGTTTTTCAGGAAGAAGTACTCAGTTTTGTGACCATGGGAAGATTCCTGTTTATCTACATTATGAGAAATGTGGGACTATGAGGAGCAGGTAGAAACATACCACCGATACCCAGAGCAGCATGTGAGTTGAATGTCATCCACCAAAGAAGACCCAGAGGTCAGATGAAACACTGTCATTTTTATGGATTTGGTGAAAGAGTATGTCAGCTCAGTCCTCAGCTCATACCAAAGATGTTCTACAAGAAACACTCTGGGGACAAGACCCACTTGTTAAGTATTTCAGTTATATATTCACTGTCAGAAAAGCTTTAAAGAAAGCACGCTGGATAGGAATGAAGTGGTACCTTTAGCCATACTACACACCTCTGTGCGCAAGATGCAGTTGTCAGAGAACAGCAACCATACTACAGAGAAGGATGTGAGGTGTTGTTTAATCAAGGAACATACCCACCTGAAGGGAAGAGAAATGACTTTCAATGAATATCGTGCCTTCCGTGAATGTGAACCCTCCTTCAGTCAGAAATCTCATTCAGCTGGGCACTAGAAGATTCTTGGCGGAGAGAGACCTACATATAATGATTGGAAAATCCTTCAGGAATTATAACCTGATTGTGCATTAAAGCATCCACATAGAATAGTGGATGGAATAACTCTGGGAGTTACGGTAAATGTGGGAAAGCCTCAATGCCATTATCAAGCATGAGAGCACACACCTGGGAGAGAATGCCTATCAGCGTGTCCAGGGAGTCTTTCAGCACCCACTCTTCCCTTGTGCACTATAGAACTCTGCAAACTGGAGAAAGACTGTTCAAACGTAATGAGTGTGAAGAGCTCTTCTCTGGTGTCTTCCATATTGTTCATCTAAGAATTCATACAGGATAAAATCTTGGTGCTGAGTGGAAAGGCCATCATTGATGGCTCCTCCCTTATTAAACATAGGGGGAGTCACACTGCAGAAAAACCACAGTGTATGGAGTTGGAAAATCCACTATAGTGGTCACCTCATCATGTTTTTTTTTTTTTTTCTGTTTTTTTT
>NW_008359093.1:1080715-1090965 GCF_000622305.1 Nannospalax galili | reverse complement strand
TGGAGTTGGAAAATCCACTATAGTGGTCACCTCATCATGTTTTTTTTTTTTTTCTGGTCTTTTTGAGACAAGGTCTCCCTGTAGCCCTAGCTGGCCTGGAACTCGCTATGTAGACCAGGTTGGCCTTGAACTCAAAGAAATTCCAACTGCCTCTGCCTCCCCAGTGCTGGGACTAAAGGCATGCACTACCATGCCCAGCATAGTTTTCAAAAAATCCTTAATGGAGAGAAACTCTAAATGTGTAAAGAGCCTCATCCAGATACCAGGATGCATACTTCTGAGAAGCCCTTTGAGTACAGTCAGTGTGGCAAACCCTTCAGGAACTGCTACTGCACGACCAGGCACCAAGACACAACATGGAAAAGGTTTCCAGGGCATCTCTGCTCTACCTAGACACCAGAGCAGGCACCCTGGAGCTACTGGGGATTCAGTGCAATGCCTGCTTCATCTTTTAGTCCTTGGAACAGAGCTCATGAGACACTGCTAGGAAATTAGAATTTTTTTTGCCACAATCTAACATAGAAACATAATGAAGCCTTCAGGAGTTGCTTATAAGACCATGAAACCTTCTAGTGACAGTTGAGAGAAAGGAAGACTTCTGTGCCTTTCCTTTTTAAAAAATATTTTATTTTTATCTTATGTGTATGCGTGTATCGCCTGTGTGTGTGTGTAAGTGCACTTGTATCATGCAATGCCCATCGGAGCTAGAAGAGGGTGTCAGATCCCCTGGAACTGGAGTTAAGGACAGTTGTTAGCCGTCATGTGAGTACTGGGAATTGAGCCCTGGTCCTCTGAGTAGTGGCCTGCTCTTAACCACTGAACCATCTCCAGCCTTTCTGATATGCAACCCCCTCCCCCCCTGTCAGAACACTTAGTTAACACAATTAGTTTAAACTTCACTAGTATAACCTGGTGAACATATTTGGAATTAACCACAGAAGGATAATATAGAAAAACTCTAAGATGATGCAGATGTTTAGTCAAACTATTTTAGGACTTGGGGTATACTTTAGTGGCCAAAGCCTTTCCTGGCATTTTAGAATTAACCTATAGAATGATAATACAGAAAAACTTATGATGCATCCCTTAGTGTTTTAAGGAAACTCACACTAGAAATGGAAAGCACGCTTTACATTGAGGAAAGCATCCAGAAGGTCGATCCTCCAGAGTGATTCTGTCTTAGGAAAATAAAGTATGACCCACATGTGCAATTTCAAATGTTAGATTGGTCACATTAAAAAATAAGAAAAGTGTGAAGTATATTACCAATATTGTTTTACTTACCCTTTGTGCTCCTAAATAGTATTTAGTTTTGGTCTTTTGGGGACAGGGTTTCCCTGTAGCCCCAGCTGGCCTGGAACTCACTATGTAGACCAGGCTGGCCTTGAACTCATTCTTTCTTACTTCTTTGTCTTGTGGCTACTGCACTAGTAATACAACTCAAGTGCAGAACTCACTTTTCCCAGTATAACTCAATACTCGCGTTTTTAATAGATTTCTGTTTTAAAAAGTGTGTAGGTGCCAGGTGTGGTGGCGCACACCTGTAATCCCAGCACTTGAGAGGCTGAGGCAGGCAGATCTCTGTGAGTTCAAGGCCAGCCTGGTCTACATAGTGAGTTCCAGGCCAGCTGGGGATACAGGGAGATGCTGTCCCAAAAAGACCAAAAAAAAAAAAAAATGTGTAGACAGTCTCTGATTTACAGTGGTTTGACATGATGGTGCTTTGATTGTGCCTTAGTGTGAAAGCAATTTATACAAACATTCTATGTTTATATTTTCAGTACAGTATGCAGTGAATTTCATGAGTGATTGAAAACTTTATTATATAAAGATGGTCTATAAATTGATGGTTTTTGCCAATTATAGGCTAACTTAAATGTTCTAAGCATGGTATTGCCTGCATGTATGTAAGTATACTCATGTGTAATTCCCTCAGAGGTCAGAAGAGGGTGTCAGATTCCCTGGAACCAGAGTTACTGGTTGTTAGCCACCATGTGGGTGCTGGGAATCCAACCCAGGCCTTTGGAGGAGGCCTTAACTAACTATGAGCCAGTTCTCCAGCACTTATTATTTTATTTTTATGTGTATGAGTATAGTGTTTGCATGTAAGTGCACCAGTGTCTTGTAGTGTCAGAAGAGGGTGTTGAATTCTCTGGAACTGAAGTTGTGGATGGTCGTTCACTGCCATGTGGGTGCTGGGAACTGAATACAGGCTTTCTGTAAGAACTGCCAGTGCTTTTAACTGCTAACTCATCTCTCCAGTCCCAATTTTTAAATTTTTATTTATGTGTATATGTGAATGTATGCTACATGTGTACCCATGCCCATGGAGACCAGAGGTGGCGTGGGATCCCCTGGAACTGGAGTTACAAGCAGTCATGAGTCACCTGACATGGGTGCTGGGAACTGAACTCTGGTCCTCTGGAAGAACAGTAAGTGTTCTTAACTGCTGAGCCATCTCCATCTCTGAGCATGTTTAAGATAGGCTAGGCTAAGCTATCAATCATATTTTTGATAGATATATTTAATGCATTGTGTGTATGTGTGGCTGCTTATGATGAACCCATGGATTCACACATGGTAGCCCACAGTGGTGGTGTGGAGATCAGAGAACAACTTTGGGAAGTCACTTCTACCATGTGAATTCTGGGGATTGAACTCAAGTCACCAGGCTTGGTAGCAAGTGCCCATATCCATTGAGCCATCTGATGAGGCCTTAACTTGCTCTTTTTTTTTTTTTTTTTCTTTTTTGAGACAGGGTTTAATAATAGCCAGGCTGGCCTGAAACTCACTATGTAGCCCAGCTGATCTCAAACTCAAAAGTGCTGGGATTGCAAGCATTAGCCACCATACTTAAGTGTATTTTTTAACTTAGAATATTATCAACTTAAGGCATCGGAATTACTGGGGCATAGCCCATTGTAACATATGGGTCACCTGTATCTCTTATTTTAACCTGCCAGTGAACTGTGGTTTAAATTGGCAGTTTTCTCTTAGTAACATATAAAGTATGTGTGTTCCCATCGGGTATATTTAGGATTTGATGAACTAGTATCATCAGAAGGAGGAAGCAGATGGCTAGTCAGATATGTCCATTTGAGAATTCTTGAGAGCCCTGTAATGTTATAAATGTTATAAAAAATAAATGTAGGACAAAGTATGAATTGAATATGAATTTACCTGATTGGGGAATTCAAGAGCATAGCAGGTCAGCTCTTGAGACGTGCTTTGTTTCTCATCCTCAGAGTGTTTCTGTACTAGGTAGCCATCTTTACCAGGTCGTACTCAAGCATGCTGCTTCAGGAAGCATAAATCTCTATTTTTTTTTTTTTGAAGTCACAGAATATATTGCTGTGCTGGCCCAACCAGTATCAGCCCCACTGACCCCACTGAAACGCCACTGAGACAAGACCACTGAAAAAAGGAAGCAGTGTGATTGTCATCAGACACAAGAGACTGGGGCCTGCTTTCCTTAGGTGGCACCCCAGCTGCCTAGCCAGACTGTCAGGAGAATGAGAGCACCTGTGGGCCTTCTGTACCACCGCCACCCAGTTCAGCCTGTTGGCTCATTTTCCTTGTGGGCTTCACTAGGGTTCCCAGGGCCCTGTGCCAGCCAAACTTGAGCTGATCCATCTGCAGTAAATGAACTTTGGTTAAAGGAACTTTGGGTTCCATGTTGTCTTGTAGTAGAAAGTAGGGAAACAAGGCTATTCCCACCGGATAACTGGGGAGCAGTGCTCGTAAAGGTGTACCTGGGCATCGAAACTTGAACACATTTTGCCAAATTATCAAATAGTTTGAACAGAACATACCCTAAGCAGCAAAATATTTTCCCACACTTTCATCAATGTTTAGTACTTTTAAACTTTATTATTCTATTCTGATATATAGAAGATGGTATTTTCTCTTATTGCTGTATGATCTATTTTGAAGGAGGTCAAACATCTTTTCATAGAATGATAAATAGTATTGCTTTTTTGGAAAATTAACTAAAAATCATAAGCTTAGTTCATTATTCTAGCCTGGATTCCTAGGGTGGTGGAGTTTTGGTTTGCTTGGTAGTATTTATTTTTCTTGAATTTATGAGCACTCTTGGTGTATTAAAGGCATTCAACTAGTACCAGTTATACACCTACAGATTGTAATTTGCTTCTTACCAACAGTTTTGCTTATGTTGTTGTTGTCGTTGCATGAGAAAGTTATTTGTGTTTTATCTTTGTTTTTGTCAATGCTGGAGAAGTTTTGAAATTCAAATGTCTCGCCATGTTGCCAGAGTAGATGCAAATTCAGGGTCCCTCTCCTCCCTCTGCCTCACAAGCTAGCTGGGATTGAAGGCCCTTCCCACTCCTGCCAGAGTCAAAGTTTGCTTTTAATTTATCCAGATTTGCCACTTTTATTTTTCACTGTGATTTCTAAAATATTTTAAAATACTTTAAATTTGATTTCTCACTTAAGTCTGTACACACCTGTATAAAAAAAACCGCAGCCATCATCTTAGCAGGAATTGTCATTTATAATTCTTTGGACAGCTTCTGCCAACGTGGAAATGGTGATTCATGTAACCTCAGCTGGAGCTGGATGTTGGGACTCAGGTTTGCTTTGCTTGGCGGGGGACCTACTGGCTTCGGGGCAGAGTGTCTGATCGGTGACAGAGTCATAACTCTGGGACCTGTGTCTTCCCAACAGGACAATTTATTTTAAAATTCAGATGGTTTTTATACATCCCAAGGAACTAGCAGTCACGTGGGATATGGCAGTCACATACAAAGATTTAGGGTACAAAGAAACAGGACATTTAGTCTGTTAGTTGGCACCAGAAGGATTCTTAAACTTTTACTCAGGTTATCAATGCCCATCCAGTAATTTATTGGCCACAATGCTTTCTTTCTTAGAGCTAAGAGCGTGGTGAACTTTTAGCTTTTAGCTCAGGAGTAAACCTTTAACCTGGCCTAATCTCTTAGCCAGGGATAGCTGAGTTATTTGTTCAGGACAAGGAGATGAGCTAAGGGTTGTTGACCAAGATGCTTTCCCACAGATCAAGGAGCCTGCACTTATAACCAGGCCACTTTCTCCTGCTGGTCCCTGAGTGTTCTGCAAGACAGGGATTATCAGAGCCACTGTTTTCAGTGCCCCTCCCTTTAGCAGAGAATGCAGCCTGGACCTATAAGTTTAAGGCTCACCTCACCCTAGGGCCTGGCATCCTGGTTTCCTACAGCTGGAGCCCTTGGAGCTTTCCCCTTTGCCTCTCTGACTTCACTTTGCTCAGTGGGTAAAATGAGATCCATATACCAGGTTCTGAGCCAGCACAGCTTAATCAGTTCTTAGGTATGTTTTCCCAAAAGGAGCCCTTGAAAATGGCATGTGATGGTGTTTGGATTAAAATCTCAAGGAAAGATTAAATAAAGCCCATACTGAGACTTAAATTTTCTCTAAGCCTTTATTGTGGTTTAATTTTATACATTCAAATCTCAGGTCCTTCGGGAGTTCATTTTGATTTAAATTGTGAGGCCCTGGAACACCCCCCCCCTTCACATTTGTTCCAGGAGAATTTATTGAGCAACTGATCCTTCCTAGTAGGCTGTTGTAGTTTGGTTTCTGTTGCTGTGATAAACACCATGACCAAAAGCAGCTTGGGGAGGAAAGGGCTGCAGTCCATCACTGAGGGAAGCCAGGGCAGGAGCTCAAGGCAGGAACTGAAGCAGAGACCACAGAGGAAGCTGCTTGCTCCCAGGCTCACATTCTGCTACCCTTCTCATACAGCCAAGGCCCATCTGCCCAGGGATGGCACCACCCACAGTGGTGTGGGCCCTCCATCAATTACCAATCGAGAAAATGTCCCACAGACGTGCCCTTAGGGCAGTCTGATAGAGGAATTTCCTCAGTTGAGGTTCCTTCTTCCAAAGTGTGTTAAGTTCACAATACAGATCACAGCTTTAATTTAATTTTTGATACAGGACCTCCCTGTAGCCCCAGCTGGCCTGGAGCCTGTTATGTAGCCCAGGCTGGCCTCACTCTCAAAGAGAGCCACCTGCCTCTGCCTCCTGAGTGCTGAGATTAAAGGCATGTGCCACCTATTCTATACCATATTCTGATACATGTTTTCATTTTTTTCTGGACTTGTTCCATTGACCTATTTCACTGGTAGATATCATTTATAATTGTAACAGCTTTATTTTATTTGAAAAGCCTTGCTATAGCATATCACATAAAATTTAGTTGTAACTATACAGAAGTCTGTAGAAATAGACATTCTGTTACTCTGATGCCCTTGTTAAAACTGATAACTGCTTCCTGTGCACCATCCATAATTTCTTGCTCACAACTACATACTTCATAGGTGTGCTGTGAAGGTTAAATGGTATACATGGGCTGTCTCTAGAACAGTTCCTGGCACTGCTATGTAAGTGCTATGTAAGATTTTTGGAACTGCTTCTGCTGTTATTTCTTTACTAATATATACATACATATAAGACATTAATTTTCAAAGATATTTTTGCACTGTACTTTGCAATACAGTGTTTTTAGTTGTTGTTAGTATGTAATTAAGAGATCAATAAAATGGATGAACTTGTAGTCAGTGGGACCAAGACACAATTTACCAAGATTAAGAATAAAAAGTGGGAGCTGAGCTGGGTGTGGTGGCACACACTTTTAATCCCAGCAGTCAGGAAGCAGAGGCTGGTGGATCTCTGTGAGTTCAAGACCAGCCTGGTCTACATAGTGAGTTCCATGACAGCTGGGGCTACAGGGAGACCCTGTCTCAAAAAGACAAAAAAAAAAAAAAAAAAAAAAAAGGAGCTGAAGAGATGACTCAGCAATTAAGAGCACTGGCTGCTCTTGCAGAAAACCCTGGGTTTGATTCCCAGCACCCAATGGCAGCTAACAACCATCCATAACTCCAGTTCCAGGAGAAACCCTCTTCTGGTTTCCATGGGCACTATATGACATGGGTGCACTTACATACATGCAGGCCTAGCACTCATGAACATAAATATTTTTTTACGTAAGAAAATAAAAGAACGAAAAGGAAGTGTGGTGGTTTGGATGAGAAATGACCCCCATGGGCTCAGGTACTTGAACATCTGGTCCCCAGTGTGAACTGTTGGGGAGGTTAGATTGCCTTGCTGGAGAAAGTGTGCCATTGGGGTGGGCTTTGAGAGTTTATAGCCTCTCTGCACTTGAAGTTCTTTCTGTGCTTGATGTTTGCAGTTGAAGATGTGATCTCTCAGCTTCCGGCTCCTGCTGCCTCCTGCCATGTCTCCTACATCATTATGGACCCCCAGCTCTGGAACCGGAAGCCAAAGAAACTTTTTTGTCTAAGTGCCTTTGGTCATGGTATTTTATTACAGCAACAGAAAAGTAACAGAGTTAGTACTATAGATCCCACAGACACTAAAAGGATCGGGGTATGGTCTTAGTCTTTTCAGTATTTCACAAAAATACTGTAATTTATAAACAATGGATAATTTATAAAGAATGGAACTTTGTTGCTCACACTTTTGGAGGCTGGGAAGTGCAAGATGATGGCTTCAGGAGCTCAGTGCCTGGTGCCGGCCTGTTCTTCATATGCAGTGCCTTGCTGTGTCCTCAGACTGTACGGGAGGCAGCAGCAAGCTTCCTCAAGCTGCTTTTATTTATTTTATTTTTAGGTATATGAGTGCTGTGCCTGAATGTATATAAGTGCACCCATGTCATATAGTGCCCTTGGAGGTCAGAAGAGGGTGATGGGTCTCCTGGAACTGGAGTTAAGGACAGTTGTAAGCCACCATGTATGTGCTGGGATTCGAACTTGGGTCTTCTGCAAGAGCAGTCCGTGTCCATGCTCTTCACCACTGAGCCATCTCTCCAGCCTCTCAAGCTGCTTTTATAGAAGTACTAACCCTGTACATGAGAGAAGAGCCCTCCCAGTTCATTTTGTTAAACCAGCGTTACCTGCAAACTACAACCAAAGATAGTACAAGAAAACTGAAAATTGATAATGCCTATGACTGTATACACACATTCTCGAAAACACCACAAAATCCAAAGCTTGCAGTATATGAAAACAGCAATGCAAAGTAACAGTTTATCCTGGCTGTGCAAGTCTGGTTCAGGATTTGGAAACCATGGTAATCCGTCTGGTAACAGACTAAAGAACAAAATTACACGATCTTATCAATACGTATATTCAGAGAACATTTGGCAAGTTAGGAATAAAGGGGAACTTCTTAAACCTAAAAAGAATATATGTAAATAATATAATGGTGAATGTCTGTTGTTCCAACTGTTACTGAAAGTGAAGCTAGAAACTCCTAGCCATTGAAGTTAGGCACAATGGAGAGAAAGTATGCATAGTGCAATCCTCCCTAAGTTTTCACAAATGTTTTTTGCTTAGTTGATTGGGTACTTGGCTTGAAACAGTCTCACTGTGTAACTCAGGCTGGCTCTAACTTCCAAGTTTTTTATCGACAGGGATGGGGTGCTCTAAATAGGCCTTCAGGAACAAATAGTATGCAGATCAAAGGACATTTTTCTACTGGAGCTCAGGAAACAAAGCAACAGTGTGACCTATTTGTAAGGTACAGAGCAGATATTCATTCACACAGCAGTGTAAATAAGGCATAAGTTATCTAATCTAAACATAAACCTAAGGGACACTGCCCTTCAGAACCCTGAGTTGGCATACATGCCTATCTGGCTTTGCCAGCATAGACAGTCTTGGCTACTGGTGACTTTGCATGTGAGGTCTAACATGCTTTCTGTGAATTCAAAGAGGGCAGTTGTCTCCATCAGATTCCCAGCGCCCACATGGCGGCTAACTGTCCATAACTCCAGCTCCAAGGGAATCTAATGATCTCTTCTGACCTCCATGGGCATTGCACAGCACAAGTATACTTACATACATTGCAGGTAGTACACTTATACATACAAAATAAAAAAAGCATTTTTTAAAAGGTGGGAGAATTAAGTCTATCTAGTGTTAAGACTTCCTGTGTGCTAAAGAGTGTGCCAGTGGAACAAACCAGACAACTCAGGGTGGATTCACAGTTAACTTCTCTACAAATGGTACTAGAGGAATCGTTCCTCTGTGGTATAACAGATGTCCATGTTTGCTAGCACAGAGCTATGCCTTTAAATTTCCTGATAAAAGTGTCATTTGTTCATTAGGAATCCCTTTCAACCACATTTGAGCTTAATGAATGACTCAGGCTAGGGTCCCTTGATTGCATCAGTTATGGGGTTGGTCACGAGGGTGGTGGTTTGGTACGGTGGCCTAACCGCCTCCCATTCTCCCATTCAAATGTTACCCTATATGCCACTTCCTTTTGGCTGTACCTGATTTTTATCCTGTATAATAAACTGGCAAACAGAAGTGAAGTGTTTCCTGTGTTCTGTGAATTCTTCTAGCAAATAGGGAGATGGGGACATAGGAGCTCCTGAACTTGTAGTTGGCCTAGCAAAGTGTGGGTAACCTATAGTTGGTATTAAAATAAGACTGAGTTTTTTGTTTTGTTGTTTTGCATTTTTTGAGACAGGGTTTCCGTGTAGCCCCAGCTGACCTGGAACTCGTTATGCAGACCAGGCTAGCTTCGAACTCACAGAGATTTGCCCGCCTCTGCCTCCCAAGTGCTGGGATTAAAGGCGTGCACTACCATGAAGGACCATGACTGAAATTTTGACCTGATTAGTAACACTAGTTCTAGGTAGTGTCTGAACTGGATTGGATTTTGGTATACTTAGTTATTACTGAAGAATTGGTTGGTGTTGAGGAGGACCCATCTATATTAGAAAAAAGACATCCCAACATCCATGTGGGGATGGAAGGAACTTCAACATTAACATCATATCATACTTAAAATTGATGATGGGCTTAATGTAAAAAGTAAAACTATAATACTTTTAGGAAAAATACCCATGAACTTTACTGAAGAGGATACACAGATGGCATATAACCAAGAAAATATGTTCAACTGTAGGAAATCAGGATGCCAGGCCCTAGGGTGAGGTGAGCCTAAAACTTATAGGTCCAGGCTGAATTCTCTGCTAAAGGAAGGGGCACTGAAAACAGTGGTTCTGATAATCCCTCTCTTGCAGAACACTGTTGGACTGGCAGGAGGAAGCGGTCTGGTCATAAAAGTGCAGGCTCCCTGCTCTGTGGGAAAGCATCTTCGTCAAAAACCCTTAGCTCATCTCCTTGTCCTGAACAAATAACTCAGCTATCCCTGGCTAAGAGATTAGGCCAGGTTAAAGGTTTACTCCTGAGCTAAAAG
>NW_008359093.1:1063480-1080652 GCF_000622305.1 Nannospalax galili | reverse complement strand
TGTGACTGCCATATCCCACGTGACTGCTAGTTCCTTGGGATGTATAAAAACCATCTGAATTTTAAAATAAATTGTCCTATTGGGAAGACACAGGTCCCAGAGTTTATGACTCTGTCACCGATCAGACCCTCTGCCCTGAAGCCAGTAGGTCCCCTGTTAAGCAAAGCAAACCTGAGCCCTGACATTCAACATTATTGGCCATTAGGAAAATGCAAATTAAACCACAATATTATCACTGTTCATAAAATGGCTATAAAACTGATAACACCAAATAATGGTAAAAATATAGAAAAGTGGAATCATACATATACTGGAGATAGAATGTAAAATGGTACGACTCCAGAAGAGGGTAGGGCAATACTTTTTTTTTTGAACATTAAGCATGTGCTTACATTATGGCATAGCAAGTACATCATAGGCTTTTGTCCCACTAACCCCCTAAAAGTGAAAACTTACGTTCACACAAAAACCTGAACATGATTTTTTTTCATAGTATTTTTGAAATATTAAAATTTTGGAAGCAAGCCCAAGATCCAACTGCTGAATGCTTTATTCTTCTTTATCATTGAAAACTAAGCAACTACAAGGAACAAAGTATTCTTGGCTACAAAGGAGGTATGAAGAGTGAAAAAAACGGATTTCAAAAGGCCACCTACTGTAGGATTACATGTGTAAGACATCCCTGTAGAGGAGGCAGAGGCAGGTGGATCTCTTGAGATTGAGTCCAGCTTGGTCTACATAGCAAGTTCCAGGCCAGCTGGGGCTATAGGGAGACCCTGTTTAAAATAAAAAAGACGGCGTGGTCATGTTTATAACATTCTTTCTGTAGGGGAAAATCTGAATTTAGGGACCACACATCGGGGGTGGTGAATGGTGGAGGGTTTGACTGCCAAAGCGGGCAGTAAAACTGTCCAGATTGTGAGTTAAAAGTCCCAGTACTGAATAAAAAGTGTTTTCTTTTATGCAAATAAAGAATGAAACCTCTGTAGTAGAAAATTTTTCAGCTACACATTTTAAGAATCGTTCCAGACAATCTGTTCTGGAACATGCTGGAGGTAAGGCTTCCTGCCCGGTCTACTCCTCAGGCCCCAACTCTCTCCTGATCCTCCCGGTGGTGCCTATCAAAGGTCTGGCAGAGTCTTTGAATGCATTTTGCTCCTTGAACTGTAGCTCTTCCCAGCCAGTCTGGTCTTTTCATTCATTGTCTCTGCACCTGTCTGTTTCGCCATCCTGGATCCCTGCCTTGATGTTTCTTTTTAGAGCTGTCAGTTCTGGGCCTGCGCACTGGTGTCTTCTTGGCTCTTGAGTGTCCCTAGTCTTCATCCTTGCGTGTGTTCCCATTTTCTGGGTCTCCATTTTTGTGTGTCTGTCTGTAGGTCTCCCCACCTGTCCTCAGTTTCTCTTTGTGTGTCTGATGTCTAGACTCCCCGGGATGCATGCGCATTCCAAGTTTTATGGTGGCTGTCACCCTCCCACCGCCTGCGTCTTTCTTAAAGTCTGTCTTTTCCCGTCTTTGTCTCCGCCTCTCAGATTCTGGTGGTCCTAGGCTACTTTTCAGTTTCCGCTTGTTTACCTCGTTGCCATGGCATCGGAAGTGACGCAGGTGCAAATGAGGGTGCAATGAAGACGGATTTCCCTCTGATTGGTTGCCTGCTCTGTCCGAGCGGCTCAGGACCCCCGCAGCATGCTGGGGGTCGCAGTTCTTCAGGCAGCCCGGCGCGCACGCGCATTGCAGTCAGCCGCCATCGCGCCGCTTGGGGTTCGAGGCTGCGGGAGCCCGTGGGGCGTCACTGCGCAGCAGGTGGGTCGGGCCGCCTGGTGTCGACCTGGATGGGCATTCGGCCCGTGCACCTGGGCGAATGAGGGCGTCTCGGGTGGGGTGGAGACCTAGAGGGGAGGGTGCGGGTCCCAGGTGTGGAAGTGCAGCCCCGGGGTGCTGTGCCTGGAGGGGAGTGAAGCCTTAAGGCCCTTGGGTAGGGATGTGGCCGCGGGGTGCTGTGTTTGAGTATGGGACCGGGAGAGGAAGCGTTAAGGATTTCCCACGTGTGGAGCCTGGAGGGAAGGTCTCAGGGCCCGGGTGCCGTGCCTTGGAGGGGAGTAAAGCTTTAAGCCCTTGGGTGGGGATGTGGTCTTGGGGTGCTATGAAAGGTTTCTCACGAGTGGAGCCGGGAGGGAAAGTCTCAAGGCCCTTGAATGGGGGTGTGGCCTTGGGTTGCTGTGCCCCGGAGGGGAGTAAAGCCTTAAGGCCCTTGGGTGGGGGTGTGGCCTCTGGGTGCTGTGCCAGAGTAGGTGGCTGGGAGGGGGAGAGCCAACGGTTTCCAGGAGTGGAGCTGGGAGGGAAGGTCTCAAGGCCCTTAGGTGGGGGTGTGGCCTTAGGGATGTTGTGCCCTGGAAGGGAGTAAGGCTTTAAAGCCCTTTGATTGGGAGGTGTGGCCTCTGGGTGCTGTGCCAGAGTATGGGGGTGGGAGGGGGACAGTGAAGGGTTTCCCACGTGTGGAACCAGGAAGGAAGGTCTCAAGGCCTTTCAATGGGGGTGTGGTCCCGGAATGCTGCAGCCCATAGTGGGGTAGGGAGGGGCAGTGAGGGAGAGGGCTATCAGGTGGGAGCATGGAGTATGGTTTGACTGGGAACTGGGGTGTAGTTCTAACTTGTGGGGCTAGGAAGGGAGGTCTGGGAGTCCCCGTGTGGGATTGTGGCCCCGGAATGCTGTGCTCAGGAAGGGCCCAAGTGTGGTGCTGGGAAGGGCCATCTGGAGGACCCATCTGATGGGAGTTTGGAATGGTATGAACTAGGATCCTGGAGTGTGGTTCTAACGTGTGGGACCAGCAAGGGGCAAGGCTGAGAGAGCTTGGCCCAGTGAAGGCTTCTTAGGTGTAGACTGGGTAGAAGCTAGTGGACCAGTCTTGAGGCTGGGAGACTGCAGCAGAGGGGGAGGGGAAGGCATTAGGAGAGGGTGAATGGGGACCTCTGGATGCAGATCCAGGCAGGGCTAGGAAGTCCAGGAGGGGGAAAGATGAGTACGTATGAGTGGGGCAGGGAGGGCTTTCGGTGTCCCTGTGTTTGTGTCCTCCAGAGGCAGGATTTGAAAGTATACTTAGGTTGGGGGAGGAAGGGTGGGAAGAGATTGGGAAAGTTGGGGGAGAGTTCTAGGAGCAGTCCTCTGGGCAGAGTGATAATAAACTGCTTAGGGGTGTGGGGTGTCTGCTGAGTTGTTGGGGCACCTGGAGACCTTTTGGTCTCTCTGCAGCTCCCTGCAAATGGGTTCTGTTTGAGTTAGGTGCCTCGCTCCTGCCCAAAGACCCCTTTCATAGCCTAGGGATGACAGCCGTGGCTCTTAGATGCTGTCCTGACCTGGAGGGCTTGGGGAAGAATGGAGAGTATTAGTTTCCCCAGTACTAGCTGTGGAGGGGCAGGCAAGGGGTGCTGTGAACCACTGGGAGTTAGTTTTTAAAAACTTAGAGAAAAGTTCTGAGGTCATAGGAACCCTGCCTCCATGCCCTCTGCCCAGGGTCTACCTCTTAGTATTTGGCCTCCTTTCCTCCCTTCCCACTCCACAACTGTGTCCACTGCAGGCACAGTCAGTTCCAGCTCTGAGGAGGTCAGCCCTGAAGGGCCCACTCAAAGATCCACTGCCTATCTCAGGGAGTCCCTCCCTCCCTCCCTCCCTCCATTCTCTTTGACCTTGCTCCTGTATGTTGACTGTATCTCAGCCAGCCTCTTGGCCAAGTCAGATGTTACAGGCTCATCCACCTACAGTGCAGATCCTTCCACTTTCTGACATGCTTTGGAAGTTCCCTTTCCTACCCTGGAGCCAGAACAGGGCCCCATGTTACTTACCATGAGCCACCTCACTTTTCTTGATCTTTGGGCCTGTGATCTTGAGTTTTTTAGGAAGCTCAGGCCAGTTTGTTCAGGACATCTGTGTCTGGCTATGCGTGGTCTCGTGTGAGAGTATTTCTTGGCAGGGACCACAGAAGGCAACTATTTTAATAATGATCTGTCTCACTGTGCTTTTGCACTCTTCTAAAGGTGTATTCTCACCTTTTGTAATATATAAGTAATTTGTGCTTGAGTACAGGGGAGACCTTGTGGCCATTTCCCGCTGACCTAGTGAGTTTAGTTTTAGTGTTTATGGATTATAATAATCAGGCCCGACCACAGAGGTTAGAAAAGGTGGTATTTTGTTTACAGGGCCTGAGGAGGAGTTGGTGTTGTTTGCAGCTAAGGCAATAGCCAGCAATGAGGTTTCCTTAGGTGCTTAAGAGGCCTGGAGGAGGTACTTGAGTTCTATGTCCAGCCAGCCTTGGGATTCCCCCACGTCGGCCACCTGTCCAGCCACCTCCTGTAACTCTCTCTCTCTTTCTCAGCTTCAGCATCCCAGGCCCCAGGAGAGGATAAACCCTGGTCAGGCTTGACATGCCCATTCTGTTCCATCTGGTGGAGCCAGTGGGCTGAACTCCAGGAAATCTATCTAAACCAAATCTTGGACAGCCCCTAGGGGTTAGGATTAACCTGCATCATAATGTGCTACAATCCCTGTGTCTTCAGTGCTGGGAGGAATTCAGGTGATGAATTGTGGCCTTACTCAAGCTATTTGATCCCATTGGATATGTGTAACAGGAAAAGTCCTTGTGACAGTGCAACCAGGTATTGGCCCAAGGGAAGCAAACAGTGTGTTTATGACTACAGTCTTTCGAGAGTCCAAAGATGGCCTCTTGCTGGTCTTAACTGCCAGGGTTGCATTATGAAGGGAGATGGTTGTCTAGGGCAGACTGTTGCCTCCTGTGGCCATAGACATCTAGTCCTTTCTGTTAGCCAGGCCCCCTTACCTCTTCTTTTTTTAAACTTTAAAAAAAAAATTTATCTATTATTTTTATTTTATGTGTATGCGTGTATTGCCTGCATGTAGGTAAATGCACCCGTGTCATGCAATGCCCGCGGAGGTCAGAAGAGGCTGTTGGATCCCCTGGGACTGGAGTTATGGACAGTTGTTAGCTGCCGTGTGGGTGCTGGGATTTGAACCTAGAGCATCTTTTGATGTGGAGTAACATCAGCTCCAGCAAGAAAACACAGCTACATTTTATCCCACTGGGCACTGAACACACAGAGCTCTATGTGGCACATGCAGGTATGTGGTCATTTGAGCATGTAATTTTCCTTTCTTTAGACAACATCAGATATGTTCATCCTACACAGAACTTGTGTCCGTGAAGGTAACTGTGAACTTGTTAAGATGTCCACACACAGGCCCCACCCACCAGATCCCTGGGAATTCATGTCATCTCATGGTCTCACAAGCCCTGAGGGGTAGGGACAAAGAGCAGGTGGGAAAACAGATGCAGAGTGTAAAGCTAAGTCCTGGGCTTAGGACTCTATCTGCCAACTGATAGCTGCTTGATCTTTCTTGCTTCAGTTCCTCATTAGTGCTCCCTTCCTTCAGCCTCTGACTGGTCCTCCCCACATTCCCTTCACCACTGTGGTCATCACACATAACCATCACCTCTGTTTCTTCTAAGGTCAACCTTTTGTGACCTTCTCTTCCACTTTCCAAGTTCTGAACATAGAAGAGGTAAGGGCGGGCTGGAGAGATGCCAACGGTTAAGAGAACTGGCTGCTCTTACAGATGACACAGGTTCGGTTCCCAACACCCACATGGTGGTGGCTTACAGCCATCCTTTTAGCTCCAGTACCAGGGGATCCAACGTCATCTTCTGGCCTCTGTGGGCATTGCATGTATGAGTGCACTTACTTAGATGCAGGTATAGCATTCATACACATAAAATAAAAATAAAAAAATCTTTTTGAAGTTAAGAAAAGAGGGGCTGGAGAGAATTGGCTCAGTGGTTAAGAGCACTGACTGCTCTTGCAGAGGAACTGGGTTTGATTCCCAGCACCCACATAGCAGCTAACAACTGTCCTAACTCTAGTTCCAGGGGATCCAACACCCTCTTCGACCTCTGTGGGCACTGCATGACATGGGTGCACTTATACACATGCAGGCAATATACTCATACACATAAAATAAAAATAATAAAATATTAAAAAGAAAAAGATGTTGGGTCAATCAAAGAAAAGTTGAAAGCCTGGACAGAGGTTGGCAAACCAACTTAGAGGCCAGCTGATAGCTTGCCTTTGGAAGGATGTTACATGGAAGCATGTCGGGGGCATAGGACTCTCATTGCCTTATTACAAGGCAGAGTTGAGTAGTCACCACCAAGATTGACTCCGGGGCCTAATCTATTACCTGAGTCTTTGCATTTGCTGTCCTTTTTCTAGGAGAATGCATTTGTAATCCTGAGGTAGGGATGGAAACCCAAAGTTAATCAAGTTTCTGAACTCAGAAATTTATTTTTGTTGAACTGATAATAAGAATCATTAGAGCCACTGGGCGGGTGTGGTGGCACATGCCTTTAATGCCAGCACTTGGGAGGCAGAGGCAGGCAGCTCTCCACAGAGGTGAGTTCAAGGCCAGCCTGGTCTATATAGTGAGTTCCAGGATAGCTGGGGCTACAGGAGACCTTGTTTCAAAAAGACCAAAAAAAAAAAAAAAATCATTAGATCATTAGAGCCAGGCATGGTGGCTGGGGTGGGAGGGAGGATGGGTATGCTGCCAGTGTGGGCTGTAGGGGTGAGGTTGCCCCTATAGCCCAGGGGTTTTTATGTCTCCATTTAGCCTCCAAATATGTCCCATATTTGACCCCAGTAGATGGTCCTGAGGTTCATACTAGGCATCAGGCACAGATGGCATGTCCTTCAACAGAGATGTCTTGTTAAAAGGTATAGTCAACAAATACTGAACCAGGAACTGCTAGGCCCACAGTGACTTACCTGTAAGTCCCTGCTTTGCTAAGACTTGTGTTCCAGTAGGGGAGGCAGGCCATGAGCAGATACAAAGCGGGTGTAGTTGAGGTATGTGAAAATGTGCGGGGACTGTGGAAGGAAAGTCTTGAGGGACCAGCTCTGTAAGATGAAAATTGATTGGAGGGGAGCTGGGGTAGGAGAGATGGTGGTACAGCTGTGGTCATGGACAGATTTTTCTTGAGTTCTTCAAAAACAGTTTTTAAAAGAAAATTTGGTTCCTTTCTGTCATTCTGTCAGCCACATTGCTTGCATTGGGTCTGGGTGTTGTTTTCTTCTTATGCTACCTAGGGGAACCTCCCTCCTGCTGGCTTTAAGGATCTTTGGACCCAGGTGGACCCTGGGAGTCACAATGATGACATTATAGGCCTAAGGCCAGGCGTGGTCTGCCTGGGTCCTTTTAGCTAGCTTGTTTTTTAGCCATTAGAATCAAGGAGCTTCACCTTAGCATCCCTCATTCTAGTTTCTCTCCTTCTATAGGTGCCTGACCTGTGTGTAGGGATGCAGCCAGGGGTGGGGAGATTGTTGGTGAGGACCAGAGCTTTCTCTTCCAGACCCTGTTTGATTCTTTATACCTGGTCCTATGGAAAGATAAGCCCACTCACATCCAGGTATTTCCAGAAACAGATGTTGGTTATCCGCCAACCTTCAGCATGGGTTACACTCTTCTACTTTTTTTTTCTAAAGACATACTTTATTTTAGGTGTTTAGGTGCACCTACATCCTCCATGTCTTGGGGACTAAAGTTGTCCCAATAATATATAGTTATATGTTAAACTGGCTTTACATTTTGGGCATAAATCCAATCTAGTGTGATGTGATGTATACATCATACAGAGTAAGAATATTTACTGATATTGTAAGGCATTTTCATCTAGATATATAACTAAAATAAATTGTCCTGTAATTTTTCATCTTTATCTTATCCTTTTTTTAAAAAAAATATTTTATCATTTTTATTTTATGTGTATGCATGTATTGCCTGCATGTAGGTAAGTGCACCCATGTCACGCAATGCCTGCAGAGGACAGAAGAGGCCATCAGATCCCCTGGAACTGGAGTTACAGACAGTTGTTAGTTGCCATGTGGGTGCTGGGATTCGAACCTGGGTCTTCTGCAAGAACAGCCAGTGTTCTTAACCGCTGAGCCATCTCTCCAGCCCCTGTCTTATCCTTTTTTTTTTTTTTTTTTAAATAGGGGCTCACTATGTAGCTCCATCTGCCCTGGAACTTGTTATCTTAGACCAGACCAGCCTGAAATCCACCAGCCTCTGCCTCCCAAGTGCTGTTATTAAAGGCGTGTGCTACCATGTCTGGCTTATCCTTAACTTTAAAAAATTCTATTATTACCAGTCTTATAAAATTGCCCTTTCCACATACTTTAATTTTTATCTGTACAAGTAAAAAGTTAGAGTTGTACTGACAGTAGCAAGCAGATTGCTTAGAAATAATTTGGCATAGTATCTGGGGATGGTGCATACAGGGTTGAGCTCAGACACTTTCCTTCCTTCTTTTCATGGGTGTCCCATGGCTGGGGTCTCACCATGTGGGCATCTGTTTTGTTGATGTCCCCTGTTTTTCCTCAGGTCCTGGCACTGTTGACTTCCCTTGGGCACCTTGTTATCATTGGTATCTCTGCTAGACACAGTTGCATTTCCGTGGAGGTCTGGTAAGATGCTGCCTTTGGAGAAGGTGTTGGCTTCCCCCAGGAGCTCCCTACCCCCTCCACAACCACCTACTCTGGGGTCAGAAGATACAGCCCAGCAGGAAGAGTCCAGGGAGCAAGAGAAACCCAGCCGGGGGGAAAAACTCATTGAGCACCCGGAACCCAGGCAAGAGGAAGAACCCAGCCAACAGGAGGAACCCAGCCAGCAGGAAGAACCCAGCCAACAGGAGGAACCCAGCCAACAGGAGGAACTCATTCAGCAGAGGGAACCTAGCCAGCAGGATGAACACTTAAAGCAAGATGAATGCAGCCAGTGGGATGAATCCACTAGACAGGAAGAAGCCATCCAGCAGGAGGAAGCCATCCAGCAGGATGAGCCCATCCAGCAGGAGGAACCCATCCAGCAAGAGGAAGTCATTCAGCAGGAAGAAGCCATCCAGCAGGATGAGCCCATCCAGCAGGAGGAACCCATCCAACAGGATGAACCCATCCAGCAAGAGGAAGTCATTCAGCAGGAGGAAGTCATCAAGCAGGAGGAAGTCATCCAGCAGGAGGAGCCTATTCAACAGGATAAACCCATCCAGCAAGATGAGCCCATTCAACAGGAGGAACCCATCCAACAGGATGAGCCCATTCAACAGGAGGAACCCATCCAACAAGATGAACCCATCCAACAGGTTGAACCCATCCAGCAGGATGAGCCCATTCAACAAGATGAACCCGTCCAACGGGATAAACCCATCCAACAGGATGAGCACATTCAACAGGAGGAACCCATTCAACAGGTTGAATCCATCCAGCAGGATGAACCCATTCAACAGGATGAGCCCATTCAACAGGAGGAACCCATTCAACAGGATGAACACATTCAACAGGAAGAATCCATCCAACAGAATGAACCTATCCAGCAGGATGAACCCATCCAGCAGGATGAGCCCATTCAACAGGATGAACCCATCCAGGGGGATGAACCCATTCAACAGGAGGAACCCACCCAATGGGATGAGCCCATCCAGCAGGATGAACCCATTCAGCAGGATGAACCCATTCAGCAGGAGGAACACATTCAGAAGGATGAACCCATCTCACAGGAGGAACCCATCCAGCAGGATGAACCCATTCAACAGGATGAGCCCATCCAGCAAGAGGAACCCATCCAGCAGGAGGAACCCATCCAGCAGGAGGAATCCATTCAACAGGATGAATCCATTCAGCAGGAGGAACACATTCAGAAGGATGAACCCATCCAGCAGGATGAACCCATCCAGCAGGAGGAACCCATCCAACAGGATGAACCCATTCAACAGGATGAGCCCATCCAGCAAGAGGAACCCATCCAGCAGGATGAGCCCATTGAGCAGGATGTGCCCATCCAGCAGGAGGAACCTGTCCAGCAGGATGAGCCCATTGAGCAGGATGAGCCCATCCAGCAGGAGGAACCCATCCAGCAGGATGAGCCCATTGAGCAGGATGAGCCCATCCAGCAGGAGGAACCCATCCAGCAAGAGGAACCCATCCAACAGGAGGAAATCATTCAGCAGGAGGAAGTCATTCAGCAGGAAGAAGTCATTGAACAGTATGAACCCATTCAACGGGAAGAACTCATCCAGAAGGATGAGCCCATCCTACAGGTTGAACCCAGCAGGAAGGATGAACCCAGTCAGGAGGATAAAACCAGCCAACAGGAAGAGCCTAGCCCACAACCAGAACCAGAGACCATCCCTGAGAGATCTCCTGCTGACCTTGAGTTCTCCCGCCTACGCTTCCGGGAATTTGTCTACCAGGAAGCAGCTGGGCCTCACCAGACTCTGGCTAGGCTCCATGAGCTCTGCCGCCAGTGGCTGCGGCCTGAGGCCTGCTCCAAGGAGCAGATTCTGGAGATGCTGGTTCTGGAGCAGTTCCTGGGTATCTTGCCAGACAGGGTCCGTCCCTGGGTGGTGGCCCAGTATCCTGAGAACTGCAAGAAGGCTGCCTCCCTGGTGGAGGGTCTCTCTGACATCCTGGAGGAGCCAGGTGAGGCTGCCACCCCAGAAGAAAGCATGCCTTAGAGGAGACGGGCAGGAGGTCCTGGAAGGATTGAAGTCTACAACATAGAGTTCAAACCCCAGCTGTGGCTTTCCTGAGAGTTTAGTCACCCCATGTGTTAAGAGGCACAGAAACCAGCATCCCTGAGATGGTAAGGGAGCTCCTCAGTCAGCAGGGATCCACGCCCCCACCGCTCTGCCCAGTGGCATCTCCACCAGGCTTGCCTCATGGACTAGGACAGCTACTTGGGCTCCTGCCCTCACATGTGCTTTCCAGGTGTTAGGAAGCAGGAGAAATGGAGGGCAGTCAAAGGCAGGTACCAGGCTGTTAAAAACTAGGTAAATATTCTGGGTGCTGTATCGCTGGCTGGAGGTTTCCTCCATGTCTAAGGGTGGGGCCTGAGAGATGGGTGGTGATGGTGTCGGGGAGCCTAGGTGCTTTGGTCATACCATGGGTCCATAACTGGCCCACTGTGGATTTTCTGTGTGGTTGTTGGCTCAAGTCTCAATCTCTTGGAATCACTGTTGCCTTGATTGTACACAGGGGTGATGTTGTGTTCCCCGGGTGGGTCATCACCTTCATCCAGCGAGGGAGTCTATGAGCGGTGTGCCAAGCCCCTGCTGCTACCACGAGGGCTGCTGAGTCCCAGCAGAAACCTAAGATCTAGGGACATCCTGCTGTACCGTGATACCTGTGAGTAGCAAGAGTCCACTAGCCTCTGGCTGGCCTTCATGGGGAGGTGGCTGGGTGTATGTGTGTGTGTGTGTGTGTGTGTGTGTGTGTGTGTGTGTGCACGTGCGCGTGCATGTATGTGCGCTTGTGGTTGGGAAAGAGGAGAGTGTTCTGGAGGCAGCAAAAAGCCAGGGGGAGGTCAGGTAACAGGGCATTGATGTCTGTGCTGAGCAGTGACTTACTCATGTAGGGCCTTGTGAATATGAGATGTGTTACTTTTTTTTTTTTTTCTCAATTTGCCATCCCTACATGTTTATCAAACAAGGTATCATTTCATTGTGAATATAGTTTAGTGGTAGAGTACTTACTTGCCTAGCATGGATGCAGCTCTAAGTCAAAACCTTAGTACTACCAAAAAATAATATGTGTGTGTATTTTTTTCCTCATGACCCCATCATACCCTCTAAAAATAAAATTGTGTCCTAGTGCATATATATCAGGTGAGTCAAAGGTCCGTGGGCTGTGGTGGACTCATGCCCTCTCACTTGTTATTCAAGTCAGGCAGCCCTTCCAGGATGGTCAGAGTTTTGGCCCCTCGTGTGCTCTGCCCTTCCAGTAGTTTGCCCTTTTGAAGAGGCTACAGTGACATGGCCTTATTGTGGGCAGTCTGGTGTGTGGCATGGATTCCTCACAACTAGTGGACAAAGGCCATGTGCACTTTAGCATTCATATACTGCAGAAACATTCACGTGGCTCTGAGAAAACTTTGTGCTGCATTCAGTGCCAGCATAGGAGGCTGCTTACTTGCCCTGACAGCACTGTGATATATATATATAAATAAATTAATTAATTTATTTTTGGTCTTTCTGAGACAGGGTCTCCCTGTAGCTCCAGCTGTCCTGGAACTCACTATGTAGACCAGGCTGGCCTTGAACTCACAGAGACCTGCCTGCCTCTGCCTCCCGAGTGCTGGGATTAAAGGCGTGCGCCACCACGCCCAGCTTATTTATTATTTTTATTTTATGTGTATGAGTGTATTGCCTACATGTAGGTAAGTGCACCCATGTCATGCAATGCCTGCGGAGGACAGAAGAGGCTGTCAGATCTCCTGGAACTGGAGTTATGGACAGTTGTTAGCTGTCATATGGGTGCTGGGATTTGAACCCGGGTCTTCTGCAAGAGCAGTGTTCTTAACTGCTGAGCCATCTCTCCAGCCCCAGCACTGTGTGTTTTGTTGAAGATTTCTACCAATCTAGTTGGCACAAAAAGAGCAAAGCCCCGTTCATGACTTGAGCTGGCATGTCTGAGGTCTGCTGAGCTTCAGTGTCTTCCCTCCTACCGGTCCTCCTGGCTTTGTCGATTGCAGGCAGATGCAGTGTCCACCCGGCTTTGGGAAGTGTGTGTGAAGAGGTTTTTCTTTCCTCATCCTGGGGCCTGTGTGGGAGGCAGTGGGATTTGTTTGTTTTGGAGATGCCCAGCCACTAAGAACTTGTCTCCTCAGCCCCTCTTCTCCCAGCCTGGCCAACTCTGGAATCCATGCTTCTCGATCATGGGAGAACAGGGGTGAAGAATGAAGAGGCCAACTCTGCCACAGCTGAGCAGAAGGTAGGTAAAGGGGACTACTGCTGGCCCAGGGGGGCTGATCTTGTCCAGCAGCTCACAGGGTCTGTCCCTCCATGACAGCTGACATGCTCCCTCTCCCAACATGAATACTCTGCCACAGGAAAAAATTATGGGCCCAAATATCGTGTTGAGGCTGAGAAACCTGCCCTTGTGGAAACTCAGGGGTAGAAGCCTCAGGGCACCGTGGGGTGGGTCAGAGCTGCTGTTTCAGAAACATCATTTCCACAGGGGCCTCTACAGTCAGAATGGGACCACTTGGATCCTACAGAAGATAACCTGACCAGTTACAGCAAGCTGCTCCTGTGGGGTGAGACCCACCTCCCACTGGCTCACGCTCTACCCTGCATCCTCTTCAAGAGCTGTTGGCGTGGAGGATTCTGACCCTGTTCCAGGGACTGTAGTTGGGACACCAAGGGTGATTTAAATGTGATAAACAACATGTTTTAAGTGTCTTTGAACTTGGATTTGTTTACCAAGTTCCTTACCTGTCCTGGTCTGTACTTCTACGTTCTGCCTGGGTCCTGGGGCTTTCTGTTTGCAGACCGGGCCTCTGGATTTAGAAAGGCCTTCTGGCTCCAAGGCACCTAGATTCCCACCTCACTGGTAAAGAGTCTTTTTTCATTTAAGTTCTTACTCCAGAATCTTCCATTGTAGGGAGGCTCAAATATAGAATCAGCTCTGTTTTGTAGTTTTGTATCTTTTTTTTCCTGGCGTTGGGGACTGATCCAGGATCTCGCACATGCTTGGCATGTGCTGCACTACTGAGTATACACAGTCCAATTTTGTGTTGCTTTTGACTTCCCTTCCCTCTGGACTCCCCACATTTCCCTCTGGCTCTACTTATAACCTCCATCTTCACCCAGGAAGATCTGCCTCTGCCTCTGCTGCCCTTCTAGAACTCTCAGCTGTCCAGGGGTTCTGACTGGAATGAGCTTTGGTGGAGATGGTGGTGGAGGGATTGTCCCTATACAAAGACTGCAACCTGGGTCCCAGATAGCCAGTGGGACATGGAGCCTCTCAGCTGTGTAGATGCCTCTTTTACTTTTTCTTTTTCCTCCAAACCTCAGGGTATCAGTTTTTCCAAGCTGGCCCAGCCTCCACGATGGAGACAGAGGAACCTCGTGCAATGGAAGAACTGCCTGGAGGGAGCCGCCCAGGTGAGGTTGAATTAGATAGTGTTGGTCAGGGATCTGGTGGGGGTAACTATGGTAGAGTACATCTCTCTTTTTTAAGATTTGTGGGGCTCCTCATACCTCCGTCAGCCTCAGCAGAGACCCCAGCTTTGACTTAATTTATTCTCATACCCACTGTGTAGGGGCAGGAGGCTGGAATTCAGGCATTTCATTATCTCTTGCTGAACAAACTCCACTAAAACCTGTCACCTGAAAGAGCACACTTGTGATCTGTTGGTTGACTGGGCTAAGTCAACTCTCTAGCCCTCCTATTCCTTTCTGGTGGCTCTAAGGACACACCCACACTCACAGTCATGCAGAGGCCTGCCCAGGTTCCAGTGGCCTCACACACTGACAATTGGCACTGGCTCTCCACAGACTTGAGCTAAGGCTGTGAAACCAGGTTATTCTTTTTGCTTCTCCAAGTGGCTGACTTTGACTTCCTCACAGGATGCACCTGGGATTTGGGGGGGCGCATTCATGGGTAAGCACTTACCATACTACTGCTTGCTTTGTGTATGCCAGTGTCCCACTGGCTGCAGTCAGTCCCAGGGCCAAGTGAGTGAGGGAGACCGTCCCAGGGCACAATTCCTGAGATTATGGTTCATTACTACCCATCAGGGTAGCCAGTTGGCCTACTACAGGGTTCATTTCTCCTTCTCGTGACAGACTCGTTCCCCTCCTCCACCCCGCAGTTCTATGTGATCTGCACTGCTAAAGTCACCTCAATTGCAGCTTGAGATCTCAAACAGAGCAGGAAGGAGTGGCTCCTCCTGACCTTTCATATTTCTGACCAGAATCTAGTTCCATGGCCACCTTACCAGCAGAACAGCCTGGGAGTTACAGTCCTTCCAGACAGCAGCCCAAGCTCAGTGGGTACTCAGACTGTCAAAGAAGGGCATGCAGATTCTGGGGGAGGATGATGGGTCTCTGAGGCCTGTGATACTGCACTTAGCTGCTGTGAGTCATAAAGAGGGTTAGGCTGTGCATGTCAGAGCTTGTCTGATGCCTCTTCCCCTGTGCTCAGGCCTTTGGGCCTCACTTCATTTTCCTGATTCTGCTCAGGAGGCAGTTTCTGTCTCAGAGCAGGAGGTAGGACTGCTCACATTCTGACTTTGTTCCAGATGGTGGCACACAGCAGGAAAGCAAAGGGAACGTGTGTGAAGACGTCTCCATGTGTGAGACACTGACGGAGAGGCTTTCAGGGGATGTTCCTGTTAGTCCTTTGCTAGATACTGCCCAGGAAGAGGAACAACAACCTCAGAAGGTTCTGGATGCTGAGGAAGAGGATTCAAGCTCCACCAGTCCCCATAGGCAATCAGTCATCAGGCAGTCAGCCCAGGACAAAGATACCCCACAGCCGGGCACTGGGAAAAAGAGGCCCCATCCAGACGATGAAAATGACGATGACCTTGGGTGTCCCCCTAGCACAAGCAGCCAACCAACATTTGATGTGGGGAAGGAGCTTGGTGCAGATGGCCATGACTCTGGGCAGGACCCGGGCACTTCTGCTCTGGGCTGCCCTGCAGCTGATGTGTATGATGCACCCCAAGGGAAGCCCTACACCTGCAGTGAGTGTGGGGAGGCCTTTGATTGGCTCTCACATTTTATGGAGCATCACAAGAGCCACAGCCACAAGATGTGCTATGTGGGCCAGGACTGCTAGGAAACCTCTCAATTCAGCTTGGCTCTGGTCAAGCACCACAAGAGCCACAAAAAAAGAAAAGCTGTGCCCAGAGCTCTCTGCCACAGCAAGGCTCACTGGTTGGAGGATCGGCAGCTTAGTGTGTGGGTGGTTTCTTAGTTGGGGTAGAGGTGAGCCGCTCTGCTGTGTCCGGTGAAGTGACCATTTTGGTTGGGCATCTCAGTGATGTGTGCTCCTAAGCTTGTGTGGTGGTGGCTTCCTGTGGTGTCTCTATGGGCGCATCTGTGCTTACTTTCTGAATGCTAACATGGCTTAAAGCACTTGGAAATGGGAAGGGTTCACAGAAAGCCCTCATCTTATAAACCTACCTTGGGCTGATGTTCACAGCATGTAAGCCATCAGATGTGAAGGAGACTCACTTCTGCAGTGTTTTAATTCTCATATGCTGATCATTTGACATTGTACAGTGTTGAGTTGCCTTAAAGTATGTGATCTGTTGGTGCTTCCTTCAAGTCATCTTTGCCTCAGTTGCTTTTCCTTGAGCTCCCTGTTTGTTCAAACAGAACGTTCCATCTGTTTTGGCCTTTTATAAATACGTGATGTCAAATTTGTTTCTGAATTTTCCAAAGTGAAAACTGTTTCTTAATTCAAGTCACACGTCTTTTCATATATGGATTGGCTTACAAAGATCACAAAAATGAAGTTTTAGAGTGGATTTCAGCCCATTAGTGAATGGTGGAATCAAATTAGTGGGTGGCCACTGGCATTGCAAAGCAACGATGTAGAATAAAGTAGGTCAGAATGTATCATGTAGTAAATGCAAGTATTGTTTTGTGAAACTTTTCAGCTGTGTATCTAAATATGAAAGCTGGATATGATATAAAATTATTTATTAAGGGAATGTACCTAAAACAAGTTAAAAAATACTAACAGAGGTTGAAGAAATGATCTGAGCAGAGAGAACCAAACATCAGTGATCTTGTGATTTTTGCATTTCACCTCAGATTATGGCATTGTTTCTGCTGCCTTATCATAAACTTAATGCTCCGTGTAGATACAGAAAGGCTGTCTCTTTCCCTCAGTGCTTGAGCAGGTAACTTGTGTCATCCCCAAATCACAGGTTTACCGTAATAAAGCATTTATTTCTTCATTCATATCAGAGCTCATCGCTTTGACTGTGCTGCTTGCTTGTGTATTGGTAGTAGGGACTCCGCTCCCTGCAGTGATCTGAATCCAGGCTCCATCTCTACTGTAGTTTGCTTCCTACTAGAGTCTTGGAACAAGAGGGGAAGTTTGGCAGAGGACAAACCACTTCCACTCATATATCCTTAGAGAGATGATCCCATGGCCTTGGCACCCTAAGGATCTGGGAACTGCCTGCCTATCTTAGGTGCTTTTCTCTGTTAAGTTGAGCTAAATTTTCCTTTTTTTAAAAAAAAAATTATTTATTTTTTTTTGGGGGGAGGGCAGATGTGTTAAGGCACAGATGTGGAGGCGGTCAGAGGATAACTT
>NW_008359093.1:1060840-1063126 GCF_000622305.1 Nannospalax galili | reverse complement strand
AAAAATTATATTGGCCCCTTTAATCTTTGGTTATACTTTCCTTTTGGGTGTTTAAGGCCATACAGTTGGCCAAGATAAACTAAATTTATTTTTACTCTTAAGGTCGTTTGAGGATCTGTTCGTCAGGGATCACATGGGCTTGGGAGGAGCCCCTGGCTCCTTTCTTTTACCAGTTCCACCTATGTGAAGATAAGTCAAAGGTCCTGCTTGACCATGGCTAGCTTCGCTTGGAAGCATGGAGGAAATGATTCCTCTGTGTTGACCTTCCTCTTTGTAGACTGGACACTGGTTCAAGTCCATCTCGTGGGGTCTCCTTGGCCTCCTTGATCAAGAGGACAGGTGACCTACCACAACTACAGGACATTTTGGGAGATGCTCATAGTCCCCTGGAACTAGTCGACCTAGGAGGGCAAGGAGCAAAAAGTGTCCTTTATGTCCCTCTGACCAAATTATTATAGGCCTCAAAGTATGTCTGTTAAACATCCAAGAAGGTTAGTTCCACCAGTCTGGTACTTTTAATTACTGTGTGCCATGTAGATAAATCTTGGGCAAAGACCAGTTGTTCTCAGATAAACCTTACCTAGACACATATTTCTTGATCTGCTATGTATAATTTGTCAGTAGGTTGTTGGACTAATATGGTTCCCTCTGGTTTTTAAAACTAGCTAGGCATTATTTATCTCTCACATTGTCTAACCCCTCCATCATGGTTTCCCCAATTAGGGTGGCCCCATTTTCCCCGTTTCTCCCTTAATGATACCCTTCTCCTATGGTCCTACCTCTCTTGAGCTCCTTTCCCTTTATCCCCTAGGTTCCTTGTATACCCTTCCCTCCCCCCTCCCTTGAATGAACCCAATTTTTATCCATATCTCCCTTATTAACGCCTGTTTCCTACTGTTCTTCTCTTTCAGGTTCTTTCTTTTCCTTTACCTCCCTGGTTCCTTTCCATTATCCTGGTTCCTGTAGTTCTGTCTGGATACATACTCATCAGGATTTGATTCTAGGATCCACATATGAGGGAGAACATATGTCCAGTTTTTTTCTGAGTCTGTGTTACTTCACTTAGTATAACAGTTTCTAGTTCCATCCATTTACCTGCAAATTTCATGATTTCACCTTCCTTTACTGCTGAGTAAAACTCCATCATATAAATGAACCACATTTTCATTATCCACTAGTCAATTGAGGGACACTTAGGTTGCTTCCATCTCTTAGCCATTGTGAAAAGAGCAGCAACAAACATGGATGTAAGAGTGTCTCTGAAATAGGATGAGTTCTTTGGGTATATGCCAAGGAGTGGTATGACTGGGTCACATGGTAGGTTCATTTGTAGTTTTTTAAGAGTTCTCCACACTGCTTTCCATAGGGGTTGAACAGGTTTGCAGCGCCACCAGCAGTGGATAAGTGTTCCCCTTTCCCCACATCCTCTCCAAATGATACATTTGGTATCATTTTTTTTTCTCTTGATCTTAGCCAGTGTGACTGGAGTAAGATGAAATCTTACAGTGGTTTTAAATTGCATTTCCCTAATTATTAGTGATGTTGAACATCTTTTAAGATGTTTATTAGCCATCTTTACTTCTTCTTTTGAGAACTCTTTTCAGCTCCTTAGCCCATGTTTTAATTGGGTTACTTCCTGTCTTGATTCTCTGTTTTATGAGTTTGTTATATATTCTGGATGTTAAACCTCTGTCAGATCTGTCGCTGGTGAAGATTTTCTCCCATTCTGTGGGTTTTCTCTTCACTTCCCTGGTTGCCTCCTTTGATGTACAGAAGCCTTTTAGTTTAATGAGGTACCATTTGTTGATTCTTGACCTTGTTTCCTGGGCAATTGATGTTTGGTTTAGAAAATCCTTTCCTACACCTTTATCTTTTAGGTTTTTGCCAATGTTTTCTTCTAACAGTTTCAGAGTTTCAGGCTTTACATTGAGGTCTTTGATCCATTTGGAATTGACTTTTGTGCAAGGTGGAAAGATGGGGTTTAGTTTCACTCTTCTACAGGTGGAGATCCAGTTTTACCAGCACCATTTGCTGAACATACTCTTTCCTCCAGTGAATGTTCTTGGCCCCTTTGTCAAATATCAGGTGGCAGAAATTGTATGTACTCATATTTGGGTCTTCAATTTTGTTCCATTGGTCTATGGGTCTATTTTTGTGCCAGTACCATGTTGTTTTTATGACCACAGCTCTGTAATGCAGCTTAAAATCTGGTATAGTAATCCGCCCGGCATTGCTCTTAGTGGTCAGGATTGCTTTGGCTATCTGAGGTTTTTCGTGCTTCCATAT
>NW_008359093.1:1060658-1060776 GCF_000622305.1 Nannospalax galili | reverse complement strand
ATTGCAAAGGAGAGTGTTTCCATGTGCTCTTTCTCTGATTGCTTGTTATTGGTATATAGAAAGGCTACAGACTTTTGCAGGTTAATTTTGTAGCCTACCACTTTATTGATCATGTTAG
>NW_008359093.1:1059082-1060060 GCF_000622305.1 Nannospalax galili | reverse complement strand
CATGCAGATCTTCTTTAAATATCTGGTAGAATTCTGCTGTAAATCCATCTGTTCCTGTGCTGTTAGTTGGGAGGTTTTGTATTACTGTTTGAATTTCTTTTAGTGTTATGGGTCTGTTTAAGCTGTTAATCTCGTCTTGGTTTAGTTTTGGTGGTTCCCATGCATTTCTTTTAGGTTTTCCAATTTAGTAGCATATAGGTTTTTAAAGTATTGCCTTATAATGTTCTGTATCTTTCTCATGTCTGTTGTGATGGTTCCCCTTTCATCTCTAACTTTGTTGATTTGGAGGTACTCTTTCTTTCTTTTGGTTAACTGTGCTAGCAGTCTATCAATCTTGTTTATCTTTTCAAAGAACCAGCTCTTGGATTTGTTGATTCTTTGTATTGTTTTGTTTCGATTTCCTTAATTTCTGCCCTGATTTTTGTTATTTCTTCTCGTCTGCTGGGATTGGGTTTCACTTATTGTTGCTTTTCAGGTGTCTTGAGTTGCAATGTTAAGTCACTTATTTGTGTTCTTTCCTATTTTTTGATGTAGGCACTTAGAGCTATAACTTCCCTCTAAGGACAGCTTTCAGCAAGTCCCAGAGGGTTGTGTGTGTGTGTGTGTGTGTGTGTGTGTGTGTGTGTGTGTGTGTTGTATTCTCCTTTTCATTTAGTTCCAGGAATACTTTTCTTTCTTAATTTCTCTTTTGACCCATTCATCACTCAGGAGTTTGTTGTTTAATTTCCATGTGTTCATGTGGTGACTAGGGCCTCTTCCAGTGTTGATTGTAAGCTTTATTGCATTGTGGTCTGATAGAATGCATGGAATTATTTCAATCCTTTTGTATTTGTTGAGGTTTGTTTTGTGCCCCAGTATATGATCAATTTTGAAGGTTACATGGAATGCTGAATAGAAACTATTTGGTGCTTGGGTGGAATACTTGGTAGATGTCTGTTAAGTCCATTTGATATATGGTATTGTTTAATTCAGTATCTT
>NW_008359093.1:1058472-1059032 GCF_000622305.1 Nannospalax galili | reverse complement strand
TTTAAATCCCTGTAGTACTGTTTTAATGAAGTTGGGTGCACCAGAGTTTGGTGCATATATGTTCATGTTTGTAATATCTTCTTGGTCAATTGTTCCTTTGATCAGAATGAAGTGGCCCTCTTTATCTCTTCTGATTAGTTTCAGTTTAAAATCTATTTTGTGAGACATTAGAATTGCAATGCCTGCTTTTTTCTTAGTACCATTTGCTTGGCTTTTTTTTTTTCCTCCATCCTTTCACCTTAAGATAGTACCTGTCCTTGAAAGTGAGATGAGTTTCTTGCAGACAACAAAAAGATGGGTTTCATTTCTTAATCCATTCACCTAGTCTGTGTCTTTTGACTGGGGAGTTCAGTCCATTAATATTTAAAGTTATTAATGAAAGATGTGTATTGAATTCTGCCATTTTTATTTCTGTTCACATTCTTGATATACCTGTATGCATTTGTCACGGTTCTCCAAAGAAAGAGAATCGGTAGAATGAATATATATGTATAGAGATTTATCAACTTAGCTCACAGGATAGAGCCCGAGTAGTCCAACAATGGCTGCACCACACTGGA
>NW_008359093.1:1051468-1057774 GCF_000622305.1 Nannospalax galili | reverse complement strand
CACCTCTGCAGGTCTTGGCACTTTCTCTGGAGGAGTGACCCATACTTTCATCCCAGAAGGGTCTGTCTGGATTGGGTTGTTGCAGTTTCCCATTGACCTTAATCACAGGACATGGTAACACCAAAAGTCCCCCTAAGGAATCTCCTGCATTCCAGATATAATCTTCATTACCTCCATTGTTAATCAGTCCAATGTCCCCCTGGTAGTCTGGGTGAATCACCCCTCCTAATACTGTTATTCCTTTCTTATCCTGCTGACTTAAGGGCATCAGAAGCCCAAAGTGTCCAGGGGGAAGTCTTATCTTCCAGTTCAGTGGAGTGTTTGTTGTCTCTCCTGACAGAAGCACTCCCTCCTCTGGAACCAAAACATCCAAGGCAGCAGAGTGCAAAGTCAAGGGTACAGGAAGCAAAAATTTTCCTAGTGGGTTACCAGGGATGATAGTGGAATCATTCCCACTTCCACCCCTTGATTCCTGGACCCGTGAATCCTAGCTATAGAAGAAACTACCATATACTGGATGCTGATTCAAAGCATACACTGCCTTCTGGAGGACCCTGCCCCAGCCCTCCAATTACAAGGTATTGCCTCGTAATTGGCACTGTAACTGTGTCTTTAAGAGGCCAGTCCATCGTTCTATCAAGCCAGGTGCTTCAGGATGGTGGGGAACATGGTAAAACTAGTGGCTTCCATGACCATGGGCCTACTGTCATACTTTTTTTGGCTGTGAAGTGAGTTCCCTGGTCAGAAGCGATGCTGTGCAGAATACCATTTTGGTGGATAAGGCATTCTGTAAGTCCCTGGATAGTAGTTTTGACAGAAGCATTACGTGCAGGAAAGACAAATCCATAACCACAATAAGTGTCTATTCCTGTAAGGACAAAATGCTGTCCCCTCCAAGATGGAAGTGGTCCAATGTAGTCAACCTGCCACCAGGTTTCAGGCTGGTCGCCATGGGGAACAGTGCCATATTGGGGTCTCAGTGTTGGTCTCTGTTGTTGGCACATCTGGCACTCAGCAGCAGCTGTAGCGAGGTCAGCTTTCGTGAGTGGGAGTCCATGCTGTCGAGCCCATGCATAACCTCCATCTCTGCCACCATGTCCACTTTGTTCATGGGCCTATTGAGCAATGACAGGGATAGCTGAAGAAAGAGGCTGACAATCCACAGAGTGGGTCATCCAATCTACTTGATTATTGAACTCATCTTCTGCTGAAGCCACTTTTTGATGAGCATTTACATGAGACACAAGTATGTTCACATCCTTTGCCCATTTGGAGAGATCTAGCCATATACGTCTTCCCCAAATGTCTTTTCCACCAATTTTCCAATCATGCTCCTTCCAAGTCCCTGACCATCCAGCCAAACCATTGGCTACAGCCCATGAATCAGTATATAATCACACTTCTGGCCATTTCTCCTTCCAAGCAAAATTCATGACCATGTGCACTGCCTGAAGTTCTGCCCACTGTGAAGACTTTCCTTCCCCAGTGTCCTTCAGGGTTGTTCTAGAAATGGCTGCAATGCCACAGCTGTCCATTTGTGAGTGGTGCCTGCATAGCGTGCAGAACCATCTGTAAACCAAGCCTCAGTCTTCTCTTCCTCAGTCAACTGATCATAGGGCACACCCCATGAAGCCATAGGTGCATGCTTGAGAACAGGAGGCATCATAACAGTAGAAACCATAGGCATTTGGGCAACTTCTTCATGTAACTTGTGCCCTCTGGGCCTGCTTGAGCCTGATCACATATATACCACTTCCATTTGATAATGGATTGTTGCAGTGCGTGGCCTATTTCATGGCTTGCGGGGTCAGATGACACCCAGCTCATGATGGGCAGCTCCAGTCGCATGGTGACTTGGTGGCCCATTGTCAAACATTCAGTTTCCACTAAGGCCCAATAGCAGGTTAAGAGCTGTCTCTCAAAGGGAGAATAGTTGTCCACAGATGAAGGCAAAGCCTTACTCCAAAATCCCAAAGGCCTCTGCTGTGATTCCCCTATGGGGCCTGCCAGAGACTCCAAACAGCATCTTTATCTGCCACTGATACCTCAAGCACCATCAGGTCTGCTGGATCATATGGCCCAAGGGGCAGAGCAGCTTGGATAGCAGCCTGGACCTGTTGAAGGGCCCTTTCCTGTTCCAGGCCCCACTCAAAGGTAGCTGCCTTCTGAGTCACGAGTCACTTGATACATGGGTCATAGTAACACACCCAGATGAGGACTGTGCTGCCTCCAGAATCCAAACAGGCCCACCAAATGTTGTGCTTCTTTCTTGGTGGAGGGAGGGGCCAAATGCAACAACTTATTCTTCACCTTAGAAGGAATGTCTCTGCATGCTCCACACCACTGAACTCCTAGAAATTTCACTGAGGTAGAAGGCCCTTGAATTTTGGTTGGATTTATTTCCCATCCTCTCATGCTCATATGCTTAACCAACAAGTCCAGACAGTCTGCTACCTCCTGCTCACTGGATCCAATCAGCATAACATCATCAATGTAGTGGACCAGTGTGATATTTTGTGGAAGAGTCAGGCAATCAAGATCCCTTTGAACCAAGTTATGGCACAATGCTGGAGAGTTAATATACCTTGAGGCAGGGTAGTAAAGGCATACTGTTGGCCTTGCCAGTTGAAAGCAAATTGCTTCTGGTGGTCCTTATGAATTGGTATCAAGAAGAAAGCATTTGCCAAATCAATAGCTGCATACTGGGTACCAGGAGATGTATTAATCTGCTTGCGTAAGGAAACCACATCTGTACAGCAGCTGCAATTGGAGTCTCTACTTGATTAAGTTTTTGATAGTCAACTGTCATTCTCCATGACCCATCTGTCTTCTGCACAGGCCAAATAGGAGAGTTAAAGGGAGATGTGGTGGGAATCACCACCCCTGCATCTTCCAAATCCTTGATGGTAGCACTAATTTCTGCAATCCCTCCAGGGATGCAATACTGTTTTTGATTCACTATTTTCCCTGGCAGAGGCAATTCCAGTGGTTTCCATTTGGCCTTTCCAACAATAATAGCCCTCACTCCACAGGTCAGGGAACCAATGTGGGGATTCTGCTAATTCCTAAGGATATCCCAATTATACATTCTGGTACTGGGGAAATAACCACAGGATGAGTTCGGGGACCCACTGGACCCACTGTCAGTTGGACTTCAGCCAAAACTCCATTTATCACCTGACCTCCATAAGCCCCTACTTTAACTGGAGGGCCATGATGCTTTTTAGGGTCTCCCAGAATCAGTGTCAGCTCAGAACTAGTATCCAATTGGCTGCGGAAAGTCTGATTATTTCCGTTCCCCCAATGTACAGTTACTCTAGTAAAAGGCTGCAGGTCCCTCTCGGGAAGGGTGGGTGAGAGGCAGACAGCATAACTCTTTGGTACTGTAACAAGGTCCTTCCTCAAGGACACCTGGCCTTCCCATCATTCAAGGGGTTCTGGGTCTGTAAACTGTCTCAAATCTGGAAATTGGTTGACTGAGCAAGATTCTCTATTGCTATGATCCAATACTGACTTCCTGTCATTCATCCTAGAGCTTTTCTGCTTATACAGATCAAATAAAAACTTAGTAGGCTTCTTATGTATGTGGTCCCTGGAAACACCATGATTGATTAGCCAGTACCACAGGTCCATTTGAGTCATTCCATTGTATGTATTGTTTTGCCTTTGCCGCCCATTATGATAAGTATGCTCACCTTGTCTTTGGTAATTCAATACTGCCACCTGACCCCTACTCCGAGGTCCTGTTACACATATTTACATTTAATTTATGCAATTGAGCAGCAGCATCTCTAACTGTAAGATTCAGCATAAAGAGCAAAAACAAAGCTCTTCAAACGTTCTGGTATCTCTCTCAGTACTTTCCATCTTATAAAATCAGTAAAAAGCATGTCCTTTGGGCTCTCCCTTTGTGGAGGATTTGGTGTTGCACTGCGAATCCACTTGAGCATACCAATTTGCCTGAGCTTTACAATTCCTTCATCAACACTAATCCAAGGGATATCAGGTATCTCCAGGTGTCAGTAGGCCATCTTACCTCAGCCAACCAATCAAATAAACTTTTAACACCTTTTTTTTTTCTTTTCTGCATGAGCTTCCATATTAAACCTAGAATCTCCAGTCAGGGGGTCCATGTCAATAACTAATTAAATAAATTTTAACACCCTTTTAAACTACACGTGCTTCCATATTAAACCTATAATCTTTAGTCAGGAGCCCAATGTTTATAAACTCAGGCTGATCCAATTTTATATTCCTTCCACCATTATCCCATACTCTTAAAATCCATTCCCAGACATATTCATTAGACTTCTGCTTGAATGAATTAGCAAATTCACTAAGTTCTTTAGTGGTGTAGTGCACCTCCTCATGGACCACACTTTCTATCTCTCCTCTAGGGGCCTGCTTAGCCTTGAGTCTGGTTATCGTCTAGAGGCAAGAACAAATGGGCCCTGAGGGACATCGGCTTCCTCTTGCTGAATAGTATTAGCTTCCTCAATGGGATTAGTTTCCTCGGGAGGGTGGGTCTGCTGACGGTGGGACAGTTAGTTCATCAGGTGAATAAAATTCCTCAGCATCTGAGGATTCTAAATCTTCAGCCTCCTCAGGGTTCTCCCACACATCTCCATCCTACCTGTCAGGATTCCAGTCTTTTCCTACCAATGCCTGCACCTTTACTGCTGACACTCTTTGAGGCTGGGAATTCATTTGCATTGTAGGTCAGTCAAAATAGGGGCTAGGGGCTCCAGCTTGATTTTCTGCAGCTTTAGCTCTCTGGCTGCTGGAGAGAAGATTCTTTTCCAGGGCACACTTGGAAACTTTTAAACTGTTGGTTTGAATCTGGAGCTTGTCAATTTTATCATTAAGCTCATTGTTTATCTTCATCACTTTATCCAGAGATGCTAGAAGTAACCAGACAGCATCATCATTTTTCTTATTTTTCCACAAATTGTCAAATGTTTTATGTATAGAGTCACTAAACTTCTTGCTCCTCACAAGAGGTGAATTGGAAGATTCTATCACCATAATTGTTTCAAATAGTCTACACCACGGATTTTCAGTGCTGTCCATGCTATCTGAAGACTCTAAGTCAGAGAGCATGCTCCAAATACTAACAAGCCCATTAAATAAATTCATCTTTTCAATTCTGTTTCTCTAGAACCACTCCTCATACCACAATCTGTATTAGTCAGGGTTCTCCAAAGATATAGAACCGGTAGAATGAATATATATGTATAGAGATTTATCAGGATAGAGTCCGAGTAGTCCAACAATGGCTGCACCACACTGGAGAGGCTGGGAATCCGCAGTCACTCGGTCCACAAGGCTGGATGTCTCAGTAGTCCCAATCTGGCTCTGAAGGTCTGACAAATTCCAAAAGATCAGCTAGTCTTCAGTCTACAGCAGCAAGACAAACTCACCAGCGAGACAGAAGGCAAGCAGCAAGAAGCCTGTCGTTCTCCTTTGCCTTGGCCTTTTATACGGGCTGCCACCAGAAGGTAACACCCACATTTGGGGTGTGTCTTCCAGCTTCAGATGATCCAATCAAGAAGATCTTTCATTTCAGTTAATCCCAGATCCAGTCAAGTTGACACTCAGGATTAGCCATCACACTGTACTTTTCCACAGTTACACCTTCATTGAATTTCTTTCCACAACCCCTTGTGTATAGTCATTCCTTTCTTCAGCTCTTTGTATTGCTTCCAGAACTCTCTGAAGGGCTACTTTTGTGGACAAGAATTTCTTCAGCCTATTTATGTCATGGAAGATTTTTCTTTCCCCTCCAATTATAATAGACATTTTGGCTGTGTATAGTAATCTTGGTTGGCATCTGTGGTCATTTAAAACTGGGAATACTTTGGTCCAGGCTCTTCTGGCTTTCATAGTTTGCACCGAAAAGTCAGCTGTAATCCTAATGTCTTTCTTTAATTTTGGAAATTTTGGAAAATTTTCTTCTATGATTCTGTTGAAGATTTGGTCTATGCCATTATCATGGGATTCTTGTCCTTCCTGTATGCCTATGATTTGTAAGTTTGGTTTTTTTATGGTGTCACACAATTCCTGCATATTTCATTCTTGTGCTTTCTTAAATTTTTCATAATCTTTGCTTGAGTGGTCTAGTTCGTTCACTTTATCTTCCAGTCTTCATACTCTTGTTTTCTATTTCATTCATCCTATTGGTGAGGCTTTCTCCTGTCGTTTCTAATTGGCTTACTGTTTCACTTCCTTCTTTTCAGCCTGAGTAGTCTTCAATATTCCTAGATCTTTTCTGAATTTATTCAGTTTATCCCTCTCTTCCTTCAGTTC
>NW_008359093.1:1022782-1051001 GCF_000622305.1 Nannospalax galili | reverse complement strand
TGGCCTGGGAGCAGGGCCCAGGAAAGATGCTGGTCTTGGGCAGCTGGTGTCTGTGCCACCCAGAGATGCAAAGGGAGATGTGGGCGGGAAGAGGCCCCAAGAGCTCCTGGGGACTGCAGGGAGGAACTGGGTTGGTCTGGATGGCTGCTGGGCTGTGCAGCCCAGGGAAGCAGAGGGAGGTGAGCCCCCCCCCCTTTTTTTAAATGTGAGTGTATTGCTTGCAGGTATGTAAGTGCATTGATGTTGTGCAATGCCAGTTCAGAGGTAGAAGAGGGCATGGGACCCCCTGGAACCAGAGTTGGTCGTTAGCTGCCATGTGGTGCTAGGAATCAAACCCGAGTCCTCTGCAAGAACAGCCAGTGCTCTTAACCCCTGAGCCATTTCTCCAGCCTGTTAGGTTTTTTTTTTTTTTTTTTAAGTGCTTTCCTAGCCAGGAGTGGTGGCACATGCCTTTAATCCCAGCAGAGCAGAGTGGGCAGAGGCAGGCTGATCTCTGAGTTCAGGGCCAGCCTTATCTCCATAGTGAATTCCAGGCTGGCTGGGGCTACAAAGGGACCTGTCTCAAAAAAAAAAAAAAAAAGTGCTTTCCTAACTTCTTGCCAGGACAGGCCTGTTAGCCTGCTTTCTTCAAATGCATCTCAGCACTCCATACGCTGTTTCTTTTGTCCAAGTGAACCAGTGGAGGTCGATGCCGTTTCTTTTTTGTATTCTAAAACTAAATTTACAGGAATGGCACGAAAATAGAGCACAGAGGACATCTGAGCACTCTACCCAGACCTACTGTTACATTTTACCAACATGCTTGTACTTTGCATGCCATGCATGTATACTGTGTCTCTCTGAGGTGCAGTGTGCTTAAACCTCCTGGTGTGATGCCTCTTTGGCTTACCTCGTCAAAGTGTTCAAGCAGCCTGTGGGAAGATGCTTTATGATGAGGCAAGGATCCTACTCTTTATCAAAATTCCAGCCCTATACTTATCCTTCATTGATGATTCTTGCTTGAATCAAGTCTTTATCACGGTGTTTACAAAGTCATTTATCTACACAAGCCCTCCCCTCCATGTTTATCAGGGAAGCAGGGATTTCTTAAAAAGTGTATTTTTGGTTAGATTTGGGACCAGGAACCCATCAAATCACTTAAGCTGATCTTTCCTGCACATCTGTAGATGCCCAAGGTAGCAGAGAAAGGAAGATCCATGTAACAAAGGAGGCCAGAACAAGTGACCAAATGACAAGCTATTGAACTGCCATGTCCAGGACAGTCACTGGCTGGCTCCATGTGAACACTTGAAATGAAATGTAGCTCCAACACGACATGTGCTACAAGTGTAAAATACACACTAGATTTTAAAAGACACAATTTTTTGTTTGTTTTTTGTTTTTCTTAGACAGGGTCTCCCTATAGCTCCAGCTGGCCTGGAACTCAGTATGTAGACCAGGCTGGCCTCAAACTCCCAGAGATCCCCCTGCCCCTGCCTCCCGAGTGCTGGGATTAAAGGCATGGACCAGAATGCCCAGCTGACACAGTCTTTACAAATTGGACAGTCATATGTTTTCTGTCAGAAGAAATGGTAACACGTAACATAGGGGGTGCATTAAACTTTTGTTTCTTTGATTTCTTTTTTCTTTTTTTTTTAGTGGTGGTGGACCCAGCTCAGCCTGGTTTCAAACATAGGAAGAAACTAAGGATGACCTTGAACTCTTGATCCTCCTGTCTCCACCTTTCCAAGTGTTGGGTTTATAGGTGTGTGTCATCACCTGGCTGGTTTTTATTTTTAAATTAATTTTCTTTTTGAGACAGGATTTCTTGTTATGTGTCCCAGGCTGGCCTTGAGTTTGTGATATTCCTACCCTACCTATACCTCCAGAGTGCTGGGATTATAGGCACACATCATATGCAAACTCTTGTTGATGCTTTGTGTAAGTAGTTTCATTTAAAACAATTTTTAGGTTAGCATATCAAACGATGAATTTTATCATAGCATCTTCATTCATGTGTCATAGTTTGTCTAGGTCAATTTTTTTTTTTTCCTGTTCTGAGGCTCAAACACAGGGCAGTGTGCATGTTAGATCAGTACCCAGACTGAGCTACATTCCCAGCTATTATATTTTTGGAGACAGGGTCTCAGTACATAGCCCTAGTGCTGGGATTACAAGTGTGTGACATTACATCGTACTTTTAAAACTATTTCAATTCCCAAAAGGCAGCCCCCAAGCATACCAAAGAACAATACTGGAAGATTAAAACATGACCCACCCCAAGAGAACTTTCAGGTTAGAAATTTGTATCCTAGCACTGTGATTAGAAAAACAAAACAAAACATAGCTAGTCGTGGTGGCACACCCAGCACTTGGGAAGCAGAGGCAGGTGGATCTCTGTGAGTCTGAGGCAAGCCTAGTCTACATAGTGAGTTCCAGGCCAGCTAGGACTACAAAAAGACTAGAAAAAAAGAAACATAAACACTGCTGATGGTTAAGGACCAAAACTAGCCAATATACTTTCTAATGAGTGTAGCAAGTCACCACAGATTGTGGTTTTTAGAAAGCTATTTGTGGATTTTGGGTTCAGTGATACTGTGGGCTTTCATTTTTAAGTTAAATATATATAAAAAAAAGCTTGCTGGGCATGGTGGCACATGCCTTTTATCTGAGCACTCTGTAGGAAGAGGCAGATGGATCTCTCTACAAGTTCAAGGTCAGTTGGTCTGCATAGGAGTTCCAGGCCATCTGGGGTACAGGGAGGCCCTGTCTCAAAAAAAAGGCAAAAGCTTTCTGGGTGTGGTGATGCACTTCTGTAATCTCAGCACTTAGGAGATGGACACAGGAGGATCAAGAGTTCAAGGCCATCTTAGCTACTCAGCAAGTTTGAGGCTAGACTGGGCTACCCGAGACCATTTGTTTTTTAAGACAAAAAACAAACAAAACCCCCCAAAACAAAAAATCCCCAATCCCAATAAATTTTAAAAGTTAATGAACATCAGGACTAAGATTATTCTACTCAGGAGAGGATTAGTGTGTACATGTCCCAGAAAAGAAATCTTAGAGAACACAGGGCTCCATGTGAAGTTCTACTTCTCATGAGATGACAGCTCAATGATGGAACGAGCCTTTCCCTTTCTGTAAGACAGCAGCAGTTGCATTTCTAATACTTCTGAGTTCTGCAGAAAAATTTATGAGAACAAAGTAAAGTCATCTAAGAATGTGGGACTTCATATAAGTATTTTCATATCGAAGTCTTTCCATACAAGGCTTTTAAATGCTACTGTGCATAAAAGCTAATTTATTGTAAAACAATTAAGATACCTACCTTAAATTTTGTTTGTAGAAGGCTGATACTTTGTAATATGGAACTGAAGTCTGGGATTGGCTGCCATATACTTTGATCAACTTATACACAAAACAGCTGTGCACTGAGACAGTCAAGTATTCATAGAAATTCCATGAAGATGCCATTTATTTTGGAAACACTTTGTTATGCTATTTTCTAAGACTATCAAAGTCAACTTAAAACTACTCATAAGCACCATTCCAACAATATAATGTGCAAGAACAAATTCTGACTTCACTTGGTTCCTTTAAAATTTTCACTTTAAACAGCTGATTCAGAGTATGTGAATCCTTGGGTAAAAGCATTTGTTCAGTTTCTTTTTTGTAGGCTCTAGAACACAACATGAATGGATATTCAAAGTTTAAGGACCTCATTATTGATTATACCCACATTTCTTACTGTTAAGATTTAGTTTAGTGGTCCCAGTCATTTGTAAAAACTGAGGAAAAGTGAGGTGTGTGAAAGCTTATGTGTAATTAATTTCTCATGTGTTCTTATGAGAACTACAAAGTCTAGTACAGTACGGGCTATGGCTTAGTGCTTCCCCCTGTGGAGTAGATCTATTTAGTATGAATTCTCTGGTGTTTGGTAAGAGAGGAGCTATGTGTAAAGGCCTTGCCACAGTCCTTGCACTCATACGGCTTCTCTCCTGTGTGGGTCCTCCGGTGCTGAGTGAGATGGGCGCTCTGCCTGAAGGCCTTCCCACAATCCTGACATTCATAGGGCTTTTCCCCAGTGTGTGTCCTTCCATGCTGGCTGAGTGATGAGCTACGACTGAAGGATTTCCCACATTCGTTGCATACATGGGGTTTTTCCTTGATGTGAATCCTCTGGTGTTCTACGAGAAGGGTACTCTGGCTGAAGGCACTACCACACTCACTGCATTCATAGCGCTTCTCTCCTGTGTGGATCTTCTGGTGCTGAATGAGGGCAGCATGCTGGCTGAAAGCTTTGCCACACTCACTGCATTCACAGGGCTTTTCCCCAGTATGGATTCGCTGATGTTTTGTTAGAGATGAGCTGTTATTAAAGGCTTTGCCACAGTCACTGCATTCATAAGGCTTCTCCCCTGTGTGGATTCTCTGGTGCTGAGTGAGGTGGGTGCTCTGCCTAAAGCATTTCCCACACTGACTGCACTTGTACGGCTTTTCTCCTGTGTGCGTCCGCTCATGCTGGCTTAGAGAGGAACTATTACTGAAAGCTTTCCCACACTCATTACATCCATAGGGCTTCTCTCCAGTGTGAATCCTCCGGTGCTGAGTGAGATGGGTGCTCTGCCTGAAGGCCTTCCCACAATCCTGACATTCATAGGGCTTTTCCCCAGTGTGTGTCCTTCCATGCTGGCTGAGTGATGCACTATGACTGAAGGATTTCCCACATTCGTTGCATCCATAGGGTTTTTCCTTGGTGTGAATCCTCTGGTGTTCTATGAGAAGGGTACTCTGGCTGAAGGCACTACCACACTCACTACATTCATAGGGCTTCTCTCCTGTGTGGACCCTCTGGTGCTGAATGAGGGGAGCAAGCTGGCTGAAAGCTCTGCCACACTCGTTGCATTCATAGGGCTTCTCCCCAGTATGGATTCGCTGATGTTTTATTAGAGATGAGCTGTGATTGAAGGCCTTGCCACAGTCACTGCATTCATAGGGCTTCTCCCCTGTGTGGATTCTCTGGTGTTGAGTGAGGTGGGTGCACTGCCTAAAGCACTTCCCACACTGTCTGCACTCATACGGCCTTTCGCCTGTGTGTGTCCGCTCATGCTGGCTTAGAGAGGAACTATGACTAAAAGCTTTCCCACACTCATTACATCCATAGGGCTTCTCTCCAGTGTGAATCCTCTGGTGCTCAGTCAGGAGTGTGCTTTGACTGAAGGCCTTCCCACAATCACCGCATTCATAGGGTTTTTCTCCTGTGTGGGTCCTCTGATGCTGAATCAGTGGTGTGATCTGAGCGAAGGCTTTCCCACACTGGTGGCACCCATACGGCTTCTCCCCAGTGTGGATTCGATGATGTTTGGTCAGGGATGAGCTATGGCTGAAGGCCTTGCCACACTCCCCACACAGATAGGGCTTCTCTCCAGTGTGGATTCGTAGATGTTGAGTGAGGTGGATACTTTGGCGAAAGGCCTTCCCACACTCACTGCACTCATAAGGTTTCTCACCTGTGTGAGTCCGTTCATGCTGGTTGAAGGAGGATCTGAAGCTGAAGAATTTCCCACATTCTCTGCACTCATACGGCTTCTCACCTGTGTGAGTTCTCTGGTGCTGGATTAGTGGTGCAATCTGGTTGAAGGTCCTTCCACACTGAGAACATTTATAAGGTTTCTCATCATTGTGGATTCTCTGGTGTTTGGTAAGTGCTGAACTGTTTCGGAAACATTTTCCACACTCATGACATTTATGAGGTCTTTCACCTGTGTGCATTCGGTGATGCTCAATGAGTGCTGAACTATGACTAAAGGCCTTTCCACAGTCCTGGCATTTGTAGAGCTTCTCTTTTGTATAGGTTTTTGGTTGAACATTTGAATCCAGCTTCTCTCTCTTTCCACGTGTTTCCCACATATGGCAGTCTTGTCTTTCAGGAGTCATTGGTTGAGCTGAGAGACCAGGGCTCAGACTCAAGTTTTCCCCAACGCTATTCCCTTCTTGCTTGTAAGTGGGCATCGTCACAGGAATGAAAACCATCTGCCCCACTCAGCTCTCACATCTGCATTCTCAGGACCTACACCATCCTCAGAGTACCAAACACCGTTCCCCAGTTTTTCCACCAGAAAAAAAAAAACTCTGTCTATTTCTCCAGGGATGCTTTGCTTTGGAGCCAAAAATCTTGTTTTGTCTGATTTTGAAATCTGAAAGAAAAAAATAGAAATGTCCTGTAAATGCTTTTCCAGGGGAAAAGAGTTTGTGGGATATGTGTGTGTGTGTGTGTGTGTGTGTGTGTGTGTGTGTGTGTGTGTGTTTTAAACTGATCCTTTTTTAAAAGTTTAAGGCACTAATTTAAAAATACAGCTTTTACCCTAGGTGGCACATGGTTGTCTTCCTAGTACTCAGGAGGCTGACACAACAGGATTGAGAATTTGAGGTCAGCCTGGGCTACATAGCAAGACCTGTTTCAAAACAATTATTTTATTTGCATGAGTATTTTGCCTGCATGTATGTTAGTGCACCCATGTTGTGCAATGGTCCTGGAAGCCAGAAGATGTTGTATCTCCTGAAACTGGAGTCATGGACAGTTGTTAGCTACCATGTAGGTGATGGGAACTGAACCAAAAATAGCCAGTGCTCCTAACTGCTAAGCCATCTCTCTTGCCCCCAAACAACAAGTTTTTAATATTTTGTAAACTGTAAAGAAACAGGATAATGGGCTGGTGAGATGGATCAGGAGGTAAAGATGCCTGCTGCCAAGTTTGAGTTTGATCCGTGAGACTCACATGTTGGAGGGAGAGAACTTACTTCTACAAGTTGTTCTCTGACCTCCACATATGAACCATGGTATATACATGCACACACAAAATAAATTTTCCTTAAAAAACTAGAAACAGGGCTGGAGAGATGGCTCAGCAGTTAAGAGCACAGCTGTTCTTGCAGAAGACCCAGGTTTGAGTCCCAGCACTCACATGGTGGCTAATAACCATCTGTATCTCCAGTTCCAGGGGATCAGATACCCTCTTCTGTCCTCCATGGGCACTGCATGACATGGATGCACTTACATGCAGGAAATACACTCACATACATAAAAAATAAAATAAGAAATAAATAACTTAGAAACAGGATGAGGAGGGGTGGTGGAGTTAGTAAAAGGGGTGTAGATGGAGTTTTCAAGGGGAACTCAGAGATGCTGGTTGTATACAGGACCCCACAGAGACAGTATTCATGGAAAACATCTACAAAGGAAAAGGAAAGCTCTGCTCAGACTTTACTAGCTAAGAGTCATGTGTTTTCTTTGAGGCATTTCACTATTGTGCCACCTCCCCTCTAGATCCCCAAACTGGATACAGTTGCAGTGTCCATCACTGGGAGGACAGATGAGTGACCTGTGGTGTATTAAAAATACTCTGACCTGGTTTACTTTGTCTTACCAACTGGGCTCCCTGGAGGGCTTCTGTCCTCTGGGCAACCACTGTTGACACTGTAGCCAGCTGGGGCTAGAGGGAGATACAGTCTCAATGCCCAACCCCGACCCCAAGAAAAAAAAGGAGCTTGGTAAATAAAATGAAGTGGTCAATTTTCTGCAAAGAACTAAAAAAAAAAAACAAAAACAAACAAACAAAAAAAACCCCATAAACAAAGTAACCTGGAAATGCAGGTGGATGGGTTCTTTCCAGCCTTGCAAGGCTCTTATCTCACCTGGGCATAAACTCTGAGCAACACAAGTCCACTGATCATAGCTCTGCCTTCTGTTCTAGGAGGGAGATGGTGAGGCCTAGGGAACCAAAGGGAGGCTCCTGGCACGAGCATTTGTATCCTAGGAACCTTCTGATCTCTGCCCATCCATCTGTAGTTTCCAGGTCCCAAGTTGCTGAGGCACTGAGTGACTGCAACTGTCATGTTAACCGCCCCTAATGTTCCTGAGACACTCCATGTCCACACTCTGTCCCTAACCCTATCCCTGCCTCCTCTCTTCTAGCTGGCAGCAATGACCACAGTGCAGATGACCTGGTAGCCCCAAACCAAGACAGCCCAGGGCTCTTTGACAGATGCTCTTTGACACATCTTTTCTGCTAGCCTACCCAAAAAAAGGTTCCAGGCAGACTCTGATCTGCGTTGTCATCTCTAAAAAGGTCCACCTGGAAACAGTAAAAGGTTGCTATCGTTTGAATGTTGAGTGCCCCCTAAAAAACATTTTTTTGTCTTTTTGAGATAGGGTCTCCCTATAGCCCCAGCTGACCTGCAACTCACCACACAGACCAGACTGGCCTCGACCTCACAGATATCCACCTATCTCTGCCTCCCAAGTGCTGGAATCAGGCATGTGCAACCATGCCTGGCCCAGCCTTCCCCCCCCCCCCAAATTCTTATTGGACCTAATGTCCAATGTGATGGTATTAAGGGATGGGGCAAGAGAATTAGTACCCTTACAAAAGGAGTCTCATAGGAGCTCCTCTGCCTTTCCTGTCATGTGATGACGTACCAAGTTGTCATCAGTGATGAAGGAGCCCTCACAAGACACTGGATCTGCTGGCCCCTTGCTCTTGGAATTCCCAGCCTCCAGAACTGCAATACATTTTGACTGTTTATAGGTTACTCTATTAAAAAAACAAAAAGATTTAAAAAACATTATGTGTATATGGGGTACATGTATTTGAGTGCAGCTGCCCAGAGAGGCCAGAAGACAGAGTTAAGATCCTTTGGAGATGGAGTTAACAGGTGGTTGTGAGCCACCTGCTATGGGCTGGGAACTGAACTCAGGTCCTCTTCAAGAGCAGTATGCTCTTTAAACTGTTATCACTGTACTTCATTACATCAGCCCAGATAGACTTAAGATGGAGGTGGAGAAAGTAAGGTGTCTTCTGAGAGCACAAAGGGAAGGACCTGGGTCTACCCTGGATTCTGCAATCTTCATGTTAGGTCTGTGACTTACTAATATCCTATTTGATATTTCCTACATTAAATAATCAAGTTCCTGAAGGCCAAGATATGTGGGCAGGTCATTAGGAATACGGATGTAGTTTTACCAACAGGAGACCAAGGGCCCAAAAGTCTGCAGTTTCACACTGTGGTACAGGGTCCACTGAGAAGGCTTGAGTTGCCCCAGTCCCTCTTGGGTGAAGTACACAACCATGTCCTCAAAGGTCGCTTGTTCCTGAAACCACACAAGTCCTCCGTTGAGCCCTCTGGCACTAGTTGCTGATGGGGCAGTTGGTGAATAGGAATACTATGCAGACTAGGTGTGGTACAGTTCTCTCCAGTCAGGTAGTCAAGGTAGGGTCTAGTGGTCTCTTAGAGTATGCATTCAGATCTCTTTCTCTCTCTCTCTCTCTCTCTCTCTCTCTCTCTCTCTCTCTGTCACAACCCTGCCTTTCAACAATTTAGATGAAGAAAAATCATTTAATATTTATTTTTGCTATTGGGTGTTGTGTATGTTGAGAAAGGGTCTCAGTATGTAGCCCTGACTGGCCTGGAACTTGTCATGTAGACCAGCTGGCCTCGAACCAACAGAGATCCGCCTGCCTCTGCCTCCGGAGTGCTGGGATTAAAGGTATGTGCCACCGTGGCTGGCCAAGCCAATCTATTTTTAGTTTTGTCTGTGGGGGGATATGTCCACATGTGTTCTGGTGTGGAGGGAGATCTGAGACATCGGGTCTCCCTTGAGTTGGGTTTACAGGTTGTGATGAGCCACCTGACCTGGGTGCTGGGAATCAGACTTGAATCCTATTCGAAAGCACACATACACATGCTCTTAAACCAGTGGGCCATCTCCTGAGCCCTAGAAAAATTTCTTGAAATAAAATGGTACTTGGGAGTCAACAATAAAGTGCTAAGGCATTATGGGCATTTTAGGGTCTACCAGAAACTTCTCTCCTGGAGGTACTCCCACAGCTGTGTGTGGGTAGAGGGGAAGGAAGCATCTGAAAAACAGTCAACCTGCATCCTTTAAAATTTTGGACATCCTTTACAAATTTTTTTATTATTATGTCAAGTGTGTGTATGTGCATGTACATGCAGGTGCCTGTAGATGCCAGAGGCATTGGATTTCCCTGGAGTTGGAGTTACAGGCAATTGAAAGCTACCCAACCTGGGTGCTGGGAACTGAACTCAGGTCCTCTAAAGAGCAGTCCATGCTCCTAATTGCAGAGCTATTTCTCCAGCCCCCACATTTGAACATCCTTATCTGAAGTGCTTAGACCAGAAATGTTTCAGATTTTGAGGAATTTGGAGTTTGGAATATTTGCCTAGATTTTGGCTAAAAAAGTTTGAAAATTTTAGATTTTCAGATTAGGGATGCTTTAACTTGCATATGTTTAATCTAATGAAACAAAGCCCTTGGGAGAGGGAGAGAGATTAAGACTTTTAAAGACATGTCTTGTGATAGGCTGAAGAAATGGCTTAGCGGTTAAGAGCACTGGCTGCTCTTGCAGAGGACCTAGGTTTGATTCCCAGTACCCAGATGGCAGCTAAGAACTTCCATAATTCCAGTTCCAGGGGATCTGATGCCATGGGCATTGCACGACAGAGGTGCACTTACATACATGCAGGCAATACATTCATACCCATAAAATAAAAAAACAAAATGTTTTAAAAAGTGATAGCTGGACCTGGTGGCACATGCCTTTAATCTCAGCACTTGGGAGACAGAGGCAGGTAGATTTCTGTGAGTTCAAGGCCAGTCTGGTCTACATAGCGAGTTCCAGGTATAGGGAGACCTGTCTCAAAAAAGACAAAAAACAAAAAGACCCCCAAGAAAGTCTTGTGATGAGGATGCTAAGCAATTAATCAATACACAGAATGCAGGTCCTGCCTTCAGTTTGTGTTAGTTTTGTTTTGTTTTTGACAGAGTGGCACTCTGTATCTTAGGCTGACTTGGAACTCACTGTGTAGGCCAGGCTGAGCTCAAACTGGATAATCCTGCTGCAGCCTACTTAGTGTTGAGATTGTGGGCATGTACCACCACATCTGGTTTCCACCTGTGGTAGTTATCTACGGCTGCATAATAAATTACCCCAAAGATCACCACTTTTAAAGCAGCTTCATTTATCTTAGTTCTTAGGTCAGAACTTAAACATACTGAGGTTCACAGGGATAAAATCAAGATGTCAAAGAGGTTGAGCTCTTATCTGAAGACTCTGGAGAAAACCCTACTTCCAGCAGGACCTCAAGGGTCTGTCTCCTAGTCTTTAATTTCATATAATTAATTAATTAATTTTTTGGTTAGTTTTGAGACAGGGTCTTTCTGTAGCCCCAGCTGCCCTGGAACTCACAGAGGTCTGCCTGCCTTTGCCTCCCGGGTGCTGGAACTAAAGGCATGTGCCACCAGGCCCAGCTAATTTTATATATTTAAATAGTGGGTAACAACATAATTTTCAGAGAAGGGCTGGGCAGGTAGAACATGGGCATTTTCCATAATTATTACTCTTCTTATCTGAATGCTTTCTGTTTTGTTTTTGTTTTGGAGGGTTGACTTTTGACATACGGTACATGTGAGAGGCTGGTCTCCGCTAAGCTCATGGGCAGAATTAATGCCACTATCAAAGGGCAAGTTCCACCTCCTTTGACTCTATGATCTTTGCCTACAAGTCTTCCTCTCCCACTGCCCATTCAGGGTTCCAGGTTGGGATCAAAACTGTCAAACCTGTGAGCCCCTTGGGTTTCCTACCTCCAGAACTGTGAGTTAATTAATTATAAATCCCCCAGCCTCAAATACGCTGTTACAGGTGAGGAGGTGTCTATGCAAACTGGATGTTGAGATGGAACTGGCTAAAGAGTGTTCCTGGTTAGAAGCAGCCTTTAGTAACCCCAGGCAGGGCACTTATGAGCCCTGGAGGACACCACTGTGTGGATGGTGGCATACTTACTTGGGAACCCAGTAAACCATTCATTGCTTTCTAGTCTCTTATGAGAACATCTAGTTCCCATTCTGGGGGGTGGAGGTGGTGACATGAGAGGCTAGGTTTGCTCTGTAGATAAAAGCCTGTTGACTTTGAGATACTGGAACCCAAGATCTGGGCAAAACACAAGTTTCCCAAATGCTTACTATGTGTCTCATGCTGTTCCAGGTGTTGCAGGTTCTAGTGAGTGTGATGTCACATTTCCGGATACCATTCCACAGACAGGGAAACTGAGGAACAGGGTGGGCACGACCTCTAGTTGTGCATGTGATTTATAGATTCTATTACTGACAGGAAGTCAGATCGCTCTGGGGTCCCCAGGTGCTGTTTTCGTGTGCCTCAGTTTCCCCCATCCATAAAAAATGCTTTGTGCCAAATACATATTTCAGTTGTGTGTGTGTGTGTGTGTGTGTGTGTGTGTGTGTGTGTGTGTGTGCGGGCGTACCTGCCCGCAAAGGGGCCTCAGTTCCCTCCCCTGCCCCGCGCGTCATGACCTGTATGCTTAGGTACCTGCCCACATAAGGGCCTCAGTTCCCTCCCCTACCCCGCGCGCCATGACCTGTATGCTTAGGTACCTGCCCGCAAAAGGGCCTCAGTTCCCTCCCCTGCCCCGCGCGCCCTGACCTGTATGCTTAGGTACCTGTCCGCAAAGGGGCCTCGGTTCCCTCCCCTGCCCCGCGCGCCCTGACCTATATGCTTAGGTTCCTGCCCGCATAAGGGCCTCAGTTCCCTCCCCTGCCCAGCGCGCCACGACCTGTATGCTTAGGTACCTGCCCGCAAAAGGGCCTCAGTTCCCTCCCCTGCCCCGCGCGCCCTGACCTGTATGCTTAGGTACCTGTCCGCAAAGGGGCCTCGGTTCCCTCCCCTGCCCCGCGCGCCCTGACCTGTATGCTTAGGTTCCTGCCCGCATAAGGGCCTCAGTTCCCTCCCCTGCCCAGCGCGCCACGACCTGTATGCTTAGGTACCTGTCCGCATAAGGGCCTCAGTTCCCTTCCCAGCCCCGTGCGCCATTACGCTTAGGTACCTGCCCGCATAGGGGCCTCAGTTCCCTCCCCTGCCCAGCGCTGCCCGCCTACCAGCTCCCCACCACCCCCCAACCCACCGCCCTACACCCCACTTACCCACTGAATCCCACCACAAAGGCCACGGCTACCAGCTGCTTGTCCGCCGGCGCGCTGGACTACACCTCCCAGAGGCCTGTGCATTCACTTCCGGTCTCTCATGGTCTTCTCGACCCTCGAGCAGCGGAAGCAAGGCTCGGAGTCCGAACGTGGCTTTCCAAGCCCTACCTCACACAAACTTGGCTCCTCAGCTCACCAACCGGCCACAGCGGCCGGGGCTGCGGGTGCGCAGCTAGACTCAGAACTGCAACTCCCGGAAGGCTGCGCGCAGGCTTCGTTCTCTCTGTGCTCGCTTCGCCTCCTCACTCCCGCTTGGATTCTGGTGGTAAAAGATGGCCTCCCGCCAGTCTGTGCCTCCCGAAACTACAATTCCCAGAGGGCCGCGCGCGGGCTTCTCATTCAAAGATGATATGCCCTCATAGATTGAATGGACATGTTCTGAAAATTCACCCCAACACCAGGCTCTTGGCCCGTGGTGCAGCAGCAAAGCGTAGAATAGATGTGAACGCAAAGCCCTCAAAAATAATGCAGCCAAGGAAAAGAGTAGACAAAGACTTATTATCTGTTGCAGGTAAATATAGTCAGGTTTTTTGGGGGGAGGGCGTGGGGGGAGAAGAGTCACGACCGAGACAGCTCCACACTGCCATGCTCAGTAGCCCGAGTTCCCCGATTTTTAAAAAATTATTTTTATTATTTTTATTTTTTATGTGTGTGCATGTATTGCCTGCATGTAGGTAAGTGCACCTGTGTCGTGCAATGCTCGCGGAGGACAGAAGAGGCTGTCAGATCCCCTGGAACTGGAGTTAGGGACAGTTGTTAGAGAGACTAGCCTCCCAAGTGCCACGCCTGGTGGCACCCAATTAATTCTTAGCATTAGCCATATGTACCATTTTTGTGGCTCTCAAGTTACATCTCAAAAGTTTGCTAAGTAATCATTTTTTTCCCCTTTCTGTCTTTTGATGAGAAAGATAAGTGCCTTGGATGGAATCCTAATCTGATAAGGTAAAACCAGACTCCACTAGGGTTTCAAAAGGAATTTATCATTTACCTGTAAAGGGTGTTTCTGGTGAGATTCCTAGGAAATTGCTAGTTTTAAATTTGAGAGAAAGACCTTAAGCAGTTGTTGATTGGGCTAGAATTTTTCCTTTTCTGCTGGAAAAATACTTCAACCAGAGTCTGCAGTGAGGGGCTCCTTGCCTTTTCATATCCTCAAGATTTTCTGTGCTTTTCTGTACTGTCTCAGTATAGACAAGCACGCCAGGAGTGGGCGCATTCCTGAGTGTGCTTAAAGTTCAAGTTCAAGAAGGACGGGTGGGGACTAGAAAGATGCCTCACAAGAGCCAGGGCTGGAGTGATGGCTCAGTGGTTAAGAGCACTGACACTTGCAAAGGACCTAGGTTCGAATCCCAGCACCCACACGGCAGCTAACAGCCCTCCATAGCTGCAGTTCTAGGGGACTCCAATGCCTTCTTCTGACCTCTGTGGGCATTGCACAATATGGGTGCATTACGCACATGTAGCAATACACTCATAGGCATAAAAATAAATAGGTCAGGCGTGGTGGCACACGCCTTTAGTCACCAGCACTCGTGGTGGCACACGCCTTTAGTCCCAGGCAGATATCTGTGAGTTCAAGGCCAGCCTGGTTTACATAGTGAGTTCCAGGACAGCGGGGGCTACAGGGAGACCCTGTCTCAAAAAGACAAAAAAAAAATAAATAAAAAGTATTTTAAAAAGAAGTTAAGAGTTCTTGCTGCTTTTGCAGAAGACCAGAGTTCAGTTCCCAGCACCCACATCAGGCCACTTACAACCACCTGTAACTCCCACTCCAGGGGATCCGAAGTTCTCCTCTCCATGGATACCTGCACACATGTACACACACACACACACACACACACACACACACACACCTTAAAAAGAAGGGATGATGGGCACATTTTTGTTAGCATTTACTCAAGGTCATGGAGCACATGTTGGGAAGGCTAAAATGGCAAACAGGAATATTTTTGGATATGTTAAACTTGTCTTAAAGATGCCTGTCCTGACACCTTCCAGGCATGCTCATCTTTCTCCAAAAAGTTTTGGCTGAGAAAAGGAAAGAACACTTTGAAGATGTATTAATGTAGGACTTGCCCCTAATGGTGCCCACCTCACTTAGTGGCTAACTAACATCACCATTTTCCAGTTCAGGGTAGACTAACTTCCATCAATACACATCAAGCATCCATGGAACAGTGAACGGAGAGGATCTAAGCAAGCTGAGGCTGGGTCATGATTTCGCTCTTTCAAGAGAGGATAGACCGGGGACTGGGGAGATAGCGCAGTGGTTAAAGCTTCTGCTGGAAAGCATGAGGACTGAGTTTGGGTCTCCAGAAACCATGTAAATGCCAGCGAGGCATGGTGGCCTACCTGTAATTTCAGCTTCACAAGGCAGAGAAGGGATCCCCAGAGCAAGCTGGCAACTAAGACTAGATATACTGGTGAGTTCTGGATTTGTTGAGAGACCCTGCCTCAGTGAATAAGGTGGAGGATGATTCCTGATGTCAACTTCCGGCCTCCATATAAACATATGCAAGTTGAGGTATGTGCTTCCCATGGGAAAGCAGGGTCCCACAACATATGCCCATAACACATGCCAAAACATGCCTATATACAAGCATATCACATACACAGAGTGAGGGGGGATAGACTGGCTTATTTTGAAGCTGAGAAAAAGTTTCAAGACAGGGTCATTTTCTAACAGTTACATGACATACGTACATGAAAATATAATTAAGTCCATTATTTCAAACATTAATTAAAGGAGACTTTTAATTTACATTTTAAAAAGACATTTCATTTTATTCTGGAACTTTCTTTCACTAAAGCAACCCTGAAAACAGCAAAAATGGTAAGAATTGTCCTGTGAGGGAAAAGCAAAAATCTTCCTACGTACATTTTTTTCACATACACAAATGTCTGAAGAGATTTGACTGGGTCACACTTAGTCTAAGGATTTCATGAGCCCTAAAACAGTGTGATTATTGAAAGGTGGTGGCTATTGATTATACGGCATTGGTGTAAAGAGAGCAAAGATAATTTTATTGACTTTTCCTTAAAAGGAAAAGTCCTGTGCCTTCAAGGAAGAGGGGAAAAAACATGTTCGTCAGATTCTTAAGGGTCTTGACCAGCAGGAGAACAGCAGGGCAGTGACCTGGTTGCATCCTCCAGAGTTGCAGTTGTTCCTGGTTGGCTCTAACCTGCCTTCACCTGTCTGTGTGATTATCAACAGTTGAATGAAAACCCAGCAGCAAGCTGGGCGCAGATGTTTGCACCTGTTGTAGCAGGTTCTCCTGGAGGCTGAGGCAGGAGGATTGGTTGAGCTCAGGAGTTTGGGGTCAGTCTGGTGACATATTGAGTCCATCTTTCGAAAAATAAAACAAAAACATAGAGACAGAACCTGCCACAAGTGATACAGGAAAAGCTGGGTTCCTAGGATATGGTTTCTGAAATATGAGGAAGTTACTCTTTGAGTCACTTGGCAAAGCACAAACATTTGAAAAGACCTCTTGAAGCAGAAGTTATATGCTCAGAAGCAATCATGACTAGAGCAATCTTTGTAGCTGGAGTAGAGTTTCCCCAAGCATCTGTGAAGTGTTTAAGTGGCCAGTTGTCATTATGACAGTCCTACTGATCTTCAAAGAAAAGACTGCTCAACTGGCAGGTGATTCCCGACTCAAGGCAGATGGATGGGGCATAGAATCTAAAACCTATCAATCAAATGGGGGCGAGAATGGAGGAAATCAGCCGTGATAGTTACAATCATCCAAAAGGGAACTGAACCTGGGTCCTCGGTAGAGCAGCAAGTGCTCTTAAGAGTTGAGCCTTCTCTCCTGCTCCAAGGTGGTGATCAATTTAGTAACATTCCCTTTTTTGCCCTGCTTGGCTCTCAGGGCTGTGGAGGTTTCTACCACATTGGTTGAGGGCTGTGGCACAGGGGCTCCCCCAAGCAGGGTACGTTGCTTTCCAATAACTCTAAGGCTCTTTTAAACTGAGGATCTAAAAACATCTGATCATAACAGTTGGAGCCACCTAGGGATGAAAGGCTCCGCCTGACCCCAATGCACTAGGCAATGCTCACAGGCAATGAATGACTTGTTCCTTCTCTCCAGCCTCCTTTCTCTGGGATTCGGCTAGCTGTGACATTGACAACCCCCCTCTTGCCCTCCCACTGCTCCTGCAGTGCCTGAACTCCCTCTCCTCTCCCCATCCCACATCACCACAGCTGGCCCTTCCCATCCACATTTATAGCTTTCAAGTTCCAGTTTCTGCATGTTCACTTTTTCTTTGAGACAGGTTCCCCTATATGGACCAGGTCAGCCCTGATCTGGTGATCCTCCTGCCTCAGGCTCTCAAATTCTGGGATTACAGATATGCATCACCACACCATGCTCAGTTGGCCAGTTTTACTGAGGAGATAGTAGTTCTGTGGGCTGGGCCTGGAAGAGGTGATGCAATAATCCCAGTACCCAGGAGGTGGAGGTAGGAGAATTAAGAGTATAAGATCATCCTCAGCTACATAGTGAATTTGAGGCCAGCAAGCAGGGAGAAGGAGGAGGTGGAGGGGGAACAGGAAGGGGAAATTTTTTTTTGGTCTTTTTGAGACAGGGTCTCCCTGTAGCCCCAGCTGTTCTGGAACTCACTATGTAGACCAGGCTGGCCTCTAACTCACAGAGATCTGCCTGCCTCTGCCTCCTGAGTGTTGGGATTAAAGGTGTGCGCCAGCATACCCCGCCCAGGGAAAATGTTTTAAGCACAGATGTAGGCTATGGCAACTAGAGGTTTTCCCAGATAACCTTGGAAGCTGTGTAGGGCACTCACTCTCTAAAAGGAAAAACTTGGTTCTCTTCTAAGATGACTGTTGCACTGACTCTCACTTTCTTGCTGATGTGTCTATATGAGATTCTCCAGAAGGTTGCAGCTCCTGCTGGAGTCTGTGAATGAACCGAAGGCTACATCTTGTGAGTAAAGCAATCAGGAACCTGTTCAGTAGCAGCAGCTACAGTTACATATACTCAAGACTCGGTGCAAGCTCAGTGTGGTGGCTTGTATGTCTGTAATTCCAGCACTTGGCAGGTGGGGGCAGGAGAATAAGCAATCCAAGGGCATCCTTGGTTACATAGCAAGTTAGAGACCAATCTGAGCTACATTAAAACTGTGTACAGTAAGAATTAACAACATACTCAGGCAGTAGACTCCCGTCTCCCTCAGTCCCCTTCCCGGCCAGTATTCATGTCCAAAAGGAGGAGATGCAGGATCCCTTTCCGTCTCTCTGACACAATGCATACTGCCACCCAGAGAAATACAACTTGCAGCACCCTGCGCCCCCATGGGCTGGCCAGAATTGTTGAAGCATCATCCCTACCCCTGCCAAAAAACACCCCAATTCAACTCCCAGCACACCCCACGACAAGTGTGTACAACTCCCAAAGTTCCTCACCATAGTGTGGTTGGCCACAATCTCCAGAACTCCTTCTAAGTCCATAACTCCCAGTAATCTGTTCCCAGGAGGCCTCAAAGTAAGTCCCTACATGTATCACCCCCAAGTGCATCCTTCCCTACAAGGTCCTAGAGTAACTGTGGACCAGGAATTCAGTCGCCATGGGAAATGGGTCTTGCCAATTAAGAAAGTGTCCAGAAAGCTGAGCGTGGAATTCTATCTGCTGGGTAGCCTGTACCCGTAGGTGCCAAAGTGCAGAAATTCTTGATTGACAGTTTCCTGTAATTTTGTTTGTTTTTACTACACATGTTCTTGTGTGTTAAAATTTTATATATTTAGTACGGTGTGTCTCAGTATTGACCTGCCAGAGTTGGCTATTTAAAAATAGGTCTGTGTAGGAGCCAGAGAGATGACTCAGCAATTAGGAGCTGTTCTGCAAGAACTGGCTGTTCTTGCAGAAGACCTGGGTTCAAATCCCAGCACCCACATGGCATCTAACAACCATTGATAACTTCAGTTCCAGGGATCCAATGCTGTCTTCTGTCCTCCACGGGCACCGCACAACATGGGTGCACTTGTACACATCAGGGATAGCTCTCACAGACATAAATTAAAAATAAATAAATAATAAAGTATTAATAAAAATAAGCCTAGTTAGACCTGAATTTCAGATAACAGTGTGTTTTTTCTTTCTTTTTTGGAAATTTGAGTTTAAGATTTGGTATATTAAGTTTTTTCATACAATTATAGCAGAGTAAACATTTTCATATAAGTACTTTTCAGTGTAGCCTTGGCCTATAGTAGTCTTTCAAATTTAACTAAAAATGCAGAAAGCTGTTACATTTAAATTTCAGGTAAGCAATGAACACTTGTAGTATCTGTATGTACCATATTTAGCATATTTTAAATAATTTGTATCACATATAAGTAATTTAAACTATAAATGTTGGGACTGGAGAGATGGCTCAGTAGTTAAGAGCACTGACTGCTTTTGCACCCACAAGGAGGCTAACAACGGTCTGTAACTGTAGCTAACCCCCTTGCCCTTTAAGGACAATAGCACTCTGCTCACTAATAGTTAACAGGCTCCTGACACTTGGCTCACTAAGAGCTAACAGACTTCTTTGGACTTTGTTGATATGCAGGCTTGAGGAGGGGGCACTTTGCTCCCAGTATGCAGCGAAGACGACCAGTCAGTTGTCCTTGGGATGCAGGACAGGTATATCTGCCCCCCCCCCCTTCGTACTTCTGCCTATATCAAAGGAGGTCTGTGACTGGGTGAGCTGTGTTTGCTTTCTTCCTATTATGATGGGAAAATTTCTCTGTGTTTTTCACTGCTTGAGCGCTACATAGGCGTAAACTCTGTGTGGACTTAAAACTCTGAGCGTCCAGAAAAGTCTCTCAAGAGCGCAGTGAGAGTGCTCTTGAGCAGAAAAATACCAAGGGTCCCTGGTCTAATTTCAGTTTTTGGGAGTGGATGCTGTGGTGCGTTTCTACAGGTAATTTCGGTTTCAGGGTATCCGATGCCCTCTTCTGTCCTCTGGGGGTACTGCATGAAAGGTATAACACTCAAACACATAAATAAATAAATAGATGTTTAAAATGTAAATGTCTACAAAATATGTGCTAGATAGGGTTCCCAAATTTAGGAAATAAAAAAACAGAATAGTTTGGCATGGTTACAAATACCTGTAATTCTGAGTACCTGGGAGACTGAGGTAGGAGGATCATGTGATGGTTCTCAGGAGTTCCAGACCACCTTCTGCAACATAGAAAGACCCTCTTAAAACAAAACAAAATAACTATATTAGGTACTAAGAGTGAGTCTTATTGTAATTTTGTGCCAGTATATATTTAGAAGATGCATTGAATTCTAATACCAAGTCTGCTGTATGCTCCTATGGACGTTCCAATGGTATGTTTGGGACATGCACAAAAAATTATTCAAAAATATAAGCTGGGCATGGTATCACAGGCCTTTGATCCCAGAACTCAGGAGGCAGAGGCAGGCAGATCTCTGTGAGTTCGAGGCTAGCCTGGTCAACATAGCAAGTTCCAGGCCAGCTGGGGCTAGAGGGAGACCGTGTCTCAAAATGAATAAAAAATAAATAAATAAAATAAAACAAAAATATAATGTAGGGACTGGAGAGAGCCTGTTAAGAGCACTAGTTGCTCTTGCAAAAGACTTGGATTTGAATCCCAGCACCCATATCATCGCTCACAACTGTCCATAACTCCAGTTTTAGGGGACTTGACACAATCTTATGACCTCCTCGGGTACTGTATGACATGGGTGTACTTACATACATGCAGGCATAACACTCATACATATAATATAAATTCAAAATTTGAAATATATCACTTAGACCAAAATGGTTGTGCATGACTTAATCCTACTGTTCAGAGGCAGAGACAGGCAGATCTCTGAGTTCAAGACCAGCCTGGTCTGCATACAGAGTTCTAGACCAGCTAGGGCTAAATAAAAATATCTTTTATATGGGAGCTGAGAAAATGATTAAAGAAAGTTCCATAGCTCTGGATGGATCTGGGGATGGTTGGGACTGCTCAACATGGGAAGAGTACAGGGTGTGGGTTGAGGGAAGAGTTGAGGACCTTCTTCCTTGGGCCGAAAGCGAGCACTATATATACACCAGTCAGGTGGCTAATGAATGCCTGTGTATGGCAGATGTTCTAGGCTCTGAGGCTGGGACATCAGTGAGTGGACTGCATGGCTTTGGTTCATCAGGAGCCCACAGTTTGGCAGGCACAAACCAGTAAACAGAGCAGACATTTGTTAGAAGCGTAAGTGCCTAGGAAAAAATAAAACAGGACCTGAAAATAGAAAATCCCTGGAGCACAGGAAGGGCTGCCTTAATGGGGTGGTCAGGGCTGAGTTTTAAGTTGTCACCTGCTGGCTGCAGGTCTGTGGAGCGTTGCCTATGACTGTTCACTGTGAGACACAGCTGCAGGTGGGAAAACACAATGGAGGTGCCCAGGGCTTGTTATTCTCCTTACTGTAAATTAGACACTTGTAATGCCACAGGGTCATCTGGTTAATGTGCTTGATAGTTAAAACTGATCTGGGCCTTCAAGGCATCGATGGCTCCTTTATGCTTTTATAACTCTGTGAACCACTTGCAAAATGTCTCTTGAGAGAATGTTGACTTTATTTGCCCATAGAGTTATGATTAGCAATACCACCCATTGCAGGCTACCATAAGTCTAGATCCTTTGGGAGGCAACCTGGAGCCAGGAGGTTTCCAAACCATTTCTAAGCAGGAGAAACCTTTTCCCAAATGAAGTCTAACTCAAAACCCCAATTTCAAAAACAAGGCTTCTAAAAACTGAAGTACTGTGTGGCTCACAAGGATTAGGAATGGGATTCCTTTTTGAATGATGAAAACATTCTGGAATTAGATGGTGGGATGGGTGTGCAATATGGGAATATTCTAAAACCTCTGTCTTACTAGTTCCACAAGTCCAAGTCCAAAAGACTCCTGTGAGACTTGAGACAAACTCTGAGCTGTGAGCCCCTGTAAAACCAAAGAACAAGTTGTATACTTACAAAGTACAGTAACACAGAACAAATATTCCCATTCCAAAATGGAGAAATGGGGGCATAGAAAGGAGAGATGGGCCCAAAGGAAACTGAACCTCAGCAGGGCAGACATAAAATCCTGTAGCCCCATGTCCTGCATCTGGGATTTGTGGTGGCAGGATGTTACAGTGGCCTAGATCAGGGTCCTGCAGAAGCTCATTAGGGAAAGCTATGTCTCTGGCATGGTGGAGACCTAACATTCCAAGCTACAATAAAAGAGTTAATTCAGATAGGCCAGTCGGTCACTTGGCCAAAGAACCACTCTTTCGGAAGGCAGATCCGCTTTAAGTCATGCTAAAGAGATAGGGATATATAATCATCTCTTTAAAGAGACAATCTATGTTTTGTTCCCAGAATTCCTGACCCCTAACACAGTCACTACCAAGCCATCATGAGATTCTGCTGGGTCTGAGTAACTTTTTTTTCCTTCTTTCCATCATTTTTTCTTTTCTTTTCTTTTCTTTTCTTTTCTTTTCTTTCTTTCTTTCTTTCTTTCTTTCTATCCAGTGCCCTAAACTGTCAAGTGTTTCCAGTTTTCTTGAACACATCTCCCTACAGAAGCTCTCCCTGTTGATTCTTTGTGTCCATCTTGTGACTGAATACTGTCACCACTCAATAGTGGCATGCCAGGGAAAACGAGACCTCTCAATGTTGCCATCTCCAGGGCAGGCTGCAGCACATCAGTCCTGCTTTGCTTAAAATATTCTGAATTCTTATAGTGAGGAAAATGTTCAGAAAGATGTAATCAAGGGAGGCTGAAAAGAATGAAGGGTTAGAAAGAAGCCCCATGAGAGATGGCCCTTTCCAGGCTGTGGAACTGCACATTCTGTGTCCCAGGCTTCCTCTCTCAGTAATTCTCCCTGGACACTAGGCTGATTAGTTTGAAGAAATAGCTTGCATATGTGTGTGGGGTAGCTGGGGAGATGGCTCAGTGGATAAAGCACTTGCCACATAGCATGAGGACTACAGTTCAGATCTATAGCAGCCATGCACAAGTTAGGCAGGTGTGGTGGCTGCTTGCCATTCCAGCACTCCAGAGGCAGATACAGGGGATCCCAGGGCTACCTAGACTAGGCAGACTTGGCAAGCTCTGGGGTCAGGAAGAGACCCTACCTCAGTATATAAAGTGGGAGCAGTCAAGGAAGACACCTGAAGTCACCTTCTGGCTTCTGCATGGACATACACATGCATGCACATACTCAATGTGAACATGCATACATGCACACACACACCTCACATGTACACTCACACACATGAGCATGCATACATTCACACACCACATGTGCATGTGTGCTCACATATGTGAATATGCAGACACACACCACACCATGCACATGCATACATTCACACACATGTGAACACGCATTCATACACACACCACATATGTGCACTCACACACAGGTGAACATGAATACATGCACACATGTGCATGTGCACTCATGCATGTGTTCACATGCATACACATGTGAACATGCACACATGCATATATAAATGCACTGCACACATGCATGTACACTCATGCACATGTGAACATGCATACAAGCACACACACACCATAAAAACACACACATGAAAGAGGAAGGAAGGAAGGAAGGAAGGAAGGAAGGAAGGAAGGAAGGAAAGAGAATCAATAAGTAAAATGTTAGGAGAAAGTGAAAGTGGAAGTGGTTTTAGTAAAGAAGGATTTGGGTATGAAGATTAAGATGACTGGATGTTTCCAGAATGAAAAAGAAAACGAGCATGTTTATGAAACTTCTGAGGATCTGGGTATTCTACTTTGAGTAAAAGGTTAGACTTGGAGATGATATAAATTATCTTAATAATTGTAAAGTCAAAGTTCAATTATAACTTCCACTGAATTAATAGAGCCATTGATCTATTCTTATTAACAATTATAAGGGCCGGCAAAAACAAATTATATGTCTAATCAAAGTTTATTTAAGAACACTGGGTTTTTGCTCAAGCTTTGTCTACATATTATGCAATAGTTAAAGTCCCAGACTGGTGTAACTGACCAATACATATTTAATAACTATACTCAGAGGCATATACTACCATGTTCAGAGGGATTTAAAAAGACAATATTTTCCCCTTGCCTTCCAATGTCAACTAAATCTCCATGGACTATGAGGTATCTTCTGAAATTTCCTGTAACTCTGGTGACTCATCTGTCCTTATTCAAGGAGGCTCTACCAGGTGGACTCAAACCAGAATCCAATTCAAAGATGAGGGTCAACACAGAGGAAAATAATTTCTCAAAGCTTCCAAGGGAAAGCTAAGTAAGGCTTTTGATTTATCCTCATGTAGCTACAAAATCTGGTAAAAGGAATGTTAAAGGAGCCAGAGGCTCCTCCCAAGCCCAAGGGACCTCTGAGAACAAAATCCTCAATTGACCTTGACAGTTAAAAGAAATTGGTTAATTTCATCAACCACACGGTCGAAAATTAAAATTTACCTTGCTACTTTTCTTAAAGTGGTGTTGGTGATTTTTTTATGAACTCTGTCCTATAACAGAATCAGTCTCAAATAGTTCTCAATCTAGTGCTGGCCCGCCACCTATTTCTCATTTCCTCTTTGGGCCCTTGTTTAATTGAGCTGACATGGGTCCTGCATTCAACACCACCACTGCCACAGGTTTTAAGTTTTTAATGTTTTTATTTGATGTGTATGAGTGTTTTGCCTACATGTAAGTGCACCTGTGATGTGCAATGCTCTAGGAGGTCAGAAGGGGGCCATTTTGTGTCATTTGAGAACAACTCCCAAACTTTATTTCATTTCAGATGCTGTGTATAATTCCAAAAGTTAAGTACCATTTTCTAAAAACCAAAATCCCTTTATTAAAGTTAAAAGCAAATCAGCAGGGCTGGATAGATCACTCAGTGAATATGAGCACTGGCTGCTCTTGCAGAGGACCAGCATCCACATCATGGCTTAGATGTCTGTAACTGCAGTACCAGGGGCTCTGATGCCCTCTTCTGGCCTCTGTGGGCACTAAACATGCACATTGTAGACATACAAACATGCAGGCAAATATTCACATGCATAAAATAAAAATAAATAAATCTTTTGAAAAATCAACAATAACTCCTTTATATCAATGATGATTATTTCAGCCTATAGCAACTTACTTCATTTAAAATATTTGATCATTTTAAAAAACATAATATAATAAAAGTCCACATTTTGTAATTGATAGATAATTCTTTTTAATATGTGCTTTATTGAGATATAATTCACATGGAATACATTTCATTCAATTGAAGTGCAGTTTTCCAGGTGTGGCAGCACACCTGTAATCTCAACACTCAGGAGGCTGAGGCAGGATTCTATGGTTTTCTGATCAGCCTGAGCTACATAGCAAGTACCAAGGCTACATGGAAAGACGTTGCTCAAAAAAAGACACGTGAAAGGAGCTGACAGTGTAGTGGTGTTTAGTACATTCATGGAAACTGGCAGCCATAACCAAGCGAATTTTAGAATTTCGTCAGAAGCACTGTTTCCTTAGGTCTTCACTCCCAACCTCCGATCTCCCATCCCCGAGTCCTGGGAAACCTCTAGCCTCAGATATATCTCCATGGGTTTGTGTCTTCAGGGTATTTCAAATAAATGGAATATTACAGTACAAGGTTTTCTTTGGCTTCCTTAACTCAGCATGTTTTCAAGGTTCATCCATATTGTAGAACACAGGAAACAGTATCATTTTCCTTCTTATTGCAAATAAAGTTCTGCTGATGGATGTGCCACGCTGAACATTCATCAACTATCAGCATTTAGATGATTTCCACTTTTTACCTTATGATTAAAGCTTCCCCGAAGATTCATTTGCACTTTTGGTGGATGTGTTTTCCTTTTTCTTGGGTATATACCTAAGAATGAGATTGCCAAGTCACATGGTAACTGCCAAAAAGGTCTGCGGTTGTAGCTCGGCGGTAGAGTACTTGCCCCCCCTGAAAGATGCCCTAGGTTCAATCCAAAGCACTGCCCAAATAAAGGAAATCTAGGACCTGTCTGTTGAATTTGCATTTTACTTTCATGGCAGTGAGTGGCGGTTTCAAATTCTCACATCCTCACCAATTCCTGTCATCGTCGTCATTGTCGTCGTCCTCCTCCTCCTCCTCCTGCTTTTTCCTCCCCCCTCCCCCTCCTCCTCATCCCATCAGCTTTTACAAACCTTCTTTTTAAAAATAATTTTTACATTATTTTGTGTGTGCATATGATGTGTGAGTACAAATGGTGCATGTGCGTGTGCACATGTGTGTATGGATGTGCATGTGTGAACATGTGTGTGCACGTACACCATGGTGGACAGGTGGTAGTCAGAGGACAACTTTGTGGAGTCAGTTGTCTCTTTCTACCATGTGGGTCCTGTGGATTGAACTCAAGCTATCAGACTTGTTGGCAAATACCTGATGAGCCACTTTGCCACCCACCCAACCAGTTCAGATACTCTGAGCTGTGAAGAGAACAGTCAGTGACATCTATATGCCCACCACCTCCACACAACAGTTTTTCTGTGTATCTCACCTCACTCGTGATCTGTCTGTTAAGTACATTTTAATCCATGCAAAACCAGTGAGCTGCCCAGTGTAGTGCCCCCTGCCTTTAATCCCAGCACTTGGGAGGGAGATGCAGGCAATCTCTATGAGATCCAGGCCAGCCTGGTCTGCATCAGTGACATCTATATGCCCACCACCTCCACACAACAGTTTTTCTGTGTATCTCACCTCACTCGTGATCTGTCTGTTAAGTACATTTTAATCCATGCAAAACCAGTGAGCTGCCCAGTGTAGTGCCCCCTGCCTTTAATCCCAGCACTTGGGAGGGAGATGCAGGCAATCTCTATGAGATCCAGGCCAGCCTGGTCTGCATAGTGAGTTTTAGGTCAGCTGGGGCTACAGGGAGACCTTGTCTCAAAAAAAAATACAAAAACAAACAGAAGCAGTGAACCAAAACCTTGTGGTCCTGCTGTCTTCCTTGAGGACTAGATCAGTGGGTTTTGTGCTACAGACCCAGGGTGACACCTGTTCCAGATCACCTCATTCTGCCTTCCCCACTGAGTTTGGTGTCCTCACCTGACCTGGGCAGGTGTGTTCCGCTTAGGCTTCAGCAAGATGAGGTAGCACTTGGGGATGAAGATGCCACCCAGAAGCCCGGCAGTGGAGGCCAGGATAGAGAAGATCTCCACAGCCACAGTGGATTTGCCCCGGGCACTGTGCTACAGGGGCAGGAAGGCCATCCAGACGCTGCAGAAGAGCAGCATGCTGAGGGTGAGGTACTTAGTCTCGTTGTAGACATCTGGCAGACCCCTGGCCAGGAAAGCCACAGAGAAAGTGCCCCCTGCCAGGAGGCCCAGGTAGCCCAGCACACAGGAGAAGGCGGTACCAGAACCTTCCTGGCACTGGATGACAATGTGGCTGGGCTCTGAGACCATATCCCTGTCTGGGAATGGTGGGGAAGTGGCCAGCCAGACCCCACAGAGAACAACCTGCATTAAGGAAGCAGCCAGGACCACTGAGCTAGAGGCACCGGGGCTCAGGCACACCTGGACCCTGTCCCCTGGCCTGGTAACCCTGAAGGCCAGGACCACTGTGAGGGTCTTGGCCAGAACAGAGGAGACAGCCAGGGTGAACACCATGGCAAACGTGGTCTGGCGGAGGAGGCAGGTGGTGGCAGAGGGTCGACTGAGGAAGAGCAAGGGACAGAGGGCACAGAGGAAAAGGGAGGTCAGGAGCACGTAGCTGAGGGCTCGGTTGTTGGCCTTCACCACAGGCGTGTCGCGGTGCTTCAGGAACACTCCGAGGACCAGCGCAGCCAGACCAGCCAGGAAGATGGCCACGAGAGTGAGTACCAGTCCCAGGGGTTCATCAAAGGCCAGGAAGATCTCTGTCCTGGGCAGGCAGCGGTCTCTGCTGTGGCTCGAGTACTGTTCCTTGGGGCACAGGAGACAGCTCTTCATGTCTGTGGGAGACACAAATACCATGTTCATAACCTGATGGTCACATCAATAGCTCTGAAGGAAGACACACCAAGCATCAAGTGCTCTGACAAGCTCACCATTAATGTATTTATGAATTATTTGTAGTGACAGGGCTGGAATGAGTGACATTAAAAGCCCAAAGAAAAAGTTTTTACACATTATTTATTTTTA
>NW_008359093.1:986956-1022665 GCF_000622305.1 Nannospalax galili | reverse complement strand
TGCAAGAACAACCAGTGTTCTTAACCGCTGAGCCATCTCTCCAGCCTCTACATTGTTTATTTTTATGTGAGACATTTTGTTCTTGTTGTGATGTAGTCTCATGTGTATGGCTGAGGAAAACCTTGAGCTCCTCACGCACCCGTTCAACCTCATTTAATCTTGTTTTTACCAAATTTATTTATCTTGTGTGTATATGTGTGTGTGAGCATGTACATGTTTCAGCGTGGATGTGGAGCTCAGTGGACAACATGCAGTGGTCGTTTCTCTCCTTCAACCATGTGGATCCTAGCGATCAACTTCAGGTAGTCAGGGTTGGTTGCAAGTACCTCAACCATTGGGCCTTATCACCAATCCCTCAATCTCATTTTTGTTTTTGGTCTTTTTGAGACAGCATCTCCCTGTAGCTCCAGCTGGCCTGGAACTCTCTATGTAGATCAGGCTGGCCTTGAACTCACAGAGATCTGCCTGCCTCTGCCTCCCGTGTAGTAGGATTAAAGGGCACCTAATTTCTTAATCTTGTTTTTACCAAATTTATTTATCTTGTGTGTATATGTGTGTGTGAGCATGTACATGTTTCAGCGTGGATGTGGAGCTCAGTGGACAACATGCAGTGGTCGTTTCTCTCCTTCAACCATGTGGATCCTAGCGATCAACTTCAGGTAGTCAGGGTTGGTTGCAAGTACCTCAACCATTGGGCCTTATCACCAATCCCTCAATCTCATTTTTGTTTTTGGTCTTTTTGAGACAGCATCTCCCTGTAGCTCCAGCTGGTCTAGAACTTGCTGTGTAGATCAGGCTGGCCTTGAACTCACAGAGATCTGCCTGCCTCTGTCTCCCAAGTGCTAGGATTAAAGACACCTGCCTCCACACCCGACTCCCTCCATCTCATTATTTAAAAATAGTTTATTTATTATTTTTATGTGTATGAGTATATTGCCTGTGGAAGCCAGAAGAGGGTGTTGGATCCCCTGGAACTGGAGTTATGAACAGTTGTTAGCTGCCATTTGGGTGCTGGGAATCAAACCTGGGTCCTCTACAAGAGCAGTCAGTGCTCTTAACCAGTGAGCCATCTCTCCAGCTCCTCCATCTCAGTATTTGAGACAGGGTTTTTAATTGAACCTGTAGCTCATTGATTTGACTACAATGGCTGGTCACAAGCTTCAGAGATCCTCTTGTCTGACTTCTGAGGGAAATGCACACCCATGGGCCACACACATAGTGCACTTACATACATATAGACAAAACATTCATACACATAAAAGTAAAATAAAATTAAAAAAAACATGTTTTGTGGATAACTTTTCAGGTTTTCCAAAAGGCTGATATACTTCAATTTTGGAAACACCAGTGTTAATTTTGAGCCACAGATGTAACCTAACCAACTACCACTATGTTTGGTACTAAGAGATATACCTTTTAATAAATTTATTGAAATGCAAAAAAAAAAAATTTAGGCTGGGCCTGGTAGTGCAGGCCTTTAATCCCAGCACTCGGGAGGCAGAGGCAGGTGGGAGGATCTCTGTGAGTTCAAGTTAGACTGGTCTATATAGTGAGTTCCAGTCAAGCTGGGGTTACAGGAAAACCCTGTCTCAAAAAGACCAGAAAGATACAAAAAAGAATTTACCCTAAACCAATTGCAAGAATAGAAGAATAGCGTTCTCGACAGCATCAGCACAGAAAGTCCGCATCGACCTGGAGACTGGGCAACAACTCAGTGGGTGGGGAAATGGAAGAGGCTCCCGGTGCCTTGTTGGCCCCCTAGACTCCAGCCCCATGTGTCTTTACCTTTTTGGTCTGCAAACTGTCCCTCGGGGCAGGGACTGCAATCAAAGCAGCAGTGGGGCGCTCCTGGCCGGGACATTTGGCTGAACCCTGGAGGGCAGCTAGTGCTGCAGATGGAGGTAGGCACCTGGTAACAGTGAACATGGTGACACCAGTGACTGTCCAGGGATACAGATGCTTGACCCCACCCTGAGAGACAGACCTTTCAGCCCACATGATGAGGTGTCTTTCAGGAAACATCTCTGTCACACAAGATGCCAGACTGACGGGGTACCCTTGAGTGTAGTGAAGGATGGGTTGTCCGTGGCTAAGGGTGAAATATGAATTAAGGCCTTTCCTGTCTCTCTGGGGCTCCGACATTGAGAACTGTATGGACCGACGTTCGCTTACCGAGCTATTACCATTCACCTCAGTCAAGTGTACCTGCTAGTCTGAATTACTCAAAAAGTTCATTTTTTTCCTTTTTCCTTCTGTTTTTTAATCTGTTTTTCTTTCTTTTAGATTCTGGCCAGTGCCCAGATGTGGTTAGTTTTTGTCAATTTGAAACAGACCAGAGTGACTTGGGAAGAGGAAACCTCAATTGAAGAAGTTATCTGATCGATTGGCCTGTTATCATGTCTGTGAGGCATTTTTAAAATGGCTCGTTGATATGGTTCAGATTACTGTGGGCAGTGTTATCCCTGGGGAGGGGGTCCTGAGCTGTATAAGAAAGCTAACTGAACCAGTGAGAGGAAGCAAGTCAGTAAGCAGCATTCTTCCATGGTCTCTGCTTCAGTTCCTGCCTCCAGGTTCCTGCCTGAGTTCCTGCCCTAACTTCTCTCAGTGATGGACTGGGGCATGGAAGTATAAGACTAAAAATAAACCCTTTCCTTTTCCCACAAGTTGGTTTTTGGTTGGTGTTTTATCACAGCAGCAGAAAGCAAACTACAATGCTGGTGTGCTTTCCCTGGCACTCTGGACTTTCCTGAGCGTTCTCTGAAGGTCCCCTCCCCGCCTCAACATGCCATGTGACTGCTTGTCTGCCATGGGACCAGTTGCTGGCCTCTATGCCTAACTCAAAAGGCATATATTTCGTTCTTCTTCCCAACTCCCTCCTTCATATAATTGTTGAGATTACAGCTTGCCTGCTGGGACCGATAGTGCCAGTTGTCGACTTGGCACACCTGGGTAGAGGAAACCTTGAGAAGTTTCTTTCCATTAGATTGGCCTGTGGCCATGTCTGTGGGGCATTTTCTTGATTGTTGAGTGATATGGGAGGACCCAGCCCACCGTGAGCGATGCCACCCCTGGACAGGTAGTCCTGTGTTGTATTACAAAGCAGGCTAATGGCTGGATGTGGTGACACACGTCTTTAGTCCCAGCACTTGGGAGGCAGAGGCAGATGGGTCTCTGTGAGTTCAAGGCCAGCCTGGTCTACATAGTGAAATCCAGGCCAGCTGAGGCTACAGGGAGACCTTGTCTCAAAAAGACTGGAAAAAAAAAGCAGGCTGAAGGGCTCTAGAGATGGCTTAGTGGTTAAGAGCACTGGCTGCTCTTGCAGAGGTCCTGGGTTCAGTTCCCAGCACTCACATGGTGGTAAACAACTGTCCATGACTTCAGTTCCAGCAGATCTGACACCCACTTCTGACCTCTGCAGGAACTGCATGACATGGGTACATTTACATACTTGTAGGCACTATACTCACATATATAAAATAGAACTACTAAATAAAATATAAAATATATATAAGCTAAAAGAAAACAGGCTGAGGATGGGCCAGGACAGTAAGCCAGTAAGACTGTACCTCCATGGCCTGTGTTCCTGGGCTCCAGGTTCCTGCCTCAGCTTCCCTTGATGATGGACTGTGAGCTATAAGCCAAATAAACCCTTTCCTCCCCAACTTGGTTTTGGTCAGTGTTTTTACCACAACAATAGAAAGCTAACTGAGACACCTGCACTGTTATTTTTCTCCTAAACACTAATAAAAGTGTCCTCTTGCTTCACATAACTTGTAGGTACTGACCCTCTCACCACACACACAACATACACACCTTTCCCTTGCACACTCACAGGTCACTTTATATACATGGCACTTGAAAAGGATGGCTTGGCTTCTCTTGGCACAGACAAGAGTTATGAAGAGGGAGGTGTGGATGCTGGGGTTCCCCCACCGCAGAAGGGAACAGAAAACCCTCTGTAGATTACGTTCATTGAAAAGTACTTTAAGACAACCTGCTGGACACTGATCACGTGTGTGTCTCTAAGATATCTGAGAACTGGAGCCTCATTCTGAACTGGAAAACCTTAACGGCATTGACTGGAGATGCCGTCAAGAACAAAGTTAGACAAGGTTGCAGAAGAAAGGATCTCACGCCCACTGTCACTGGACAGGAAGCTGGGGTGTTTCCATGGGCCACAGTAGACACCATGACACACCTGTCCCAAACAGCAGCTGATTTTGTTAAGATTTTGTTAAGAATTGTTATGGCTTGAAAAATGCCCTCAAGGGAGCTGCAGATGCAGGTTCCAATTCGATGTATGCAGCTCTGATGTTTTCTTTTCCCTTTTCTCTTGTGTGTGGTGTACATGTGTGTATACTTGGTGTGTGTGTGTGTGTGTGTGTGTGTGTGTGTGTGTGTGTGTGTGCCTGAGATTGCTATTTGGAATCATCCTCAATTGCTCTTCCCACTTATCCATTAAGGAAGGTCTCTCAGTCTAACCCAGAGCTCTCTGATATGACTGGTCTTGCTGGCCAGCTTGTTCTGGGTCCCTTGTGTCCCACTTCCGAGACTGGAATTACTGGTGGGCCATTGACCTCATTTGGCATTTACATGGGTTCTGTGGACTCAAACTCTGGTCCTCATATTTGTATGGGAAGTGCTTTAACCACTGAGAACTCTCTCCAGCCCCAGCTCTACTATTTTAATTTTCAGTGGTGAATACAGGTCTTCCCCACCCCATAGAAAGGTCTCATATTAGGTAAACAGCATAAACAGTTATAACTGGCTCAGTCTAGAACAACATCTGCTTCATGCATCAAACAGAGTCAAGGACCTTTGACCTCCGAGTTTTCCTCTGGCCCTACTACACAAGGACAGGGTTCGTCTACACATGCAGGAAACTCACTTGGATGTCCTCCTTCAAATGGACCGCCATTCTGTTCTCTGAAGAGGTCCAAGGGTCAATCATGCCTATGTGGGCCAATTTGAACCCACCCTCATGGGTCCTCTGCCCTTGGAAAATGTCAAATTGTGCCACCAAATCTCCATTGGCATCAAACATAATCTCAGTCCCATCAGGAGTCTTGAAGTGCACCTTCCTGAGGGCGTGAAGCAGCTGGGAAAGGAAGGGTGACATTGGAGAGTGACCATGGCCAACTTGGGACTGGCCCAAAGTGGCATAGGCTATTGGTGTCTGAAATGCACCAGTGCCAGTCACACACACACACACACACACACACACACACACACACCACACACTATGTTGTAGAAACCAGTTCTCTCTTTCCTCCATGAGGCACCCAAGGATTGAAATCAAACCCAGGTTGTCAGCCTTGGTGGCAAGTCCACCCGGAGTCATCTTGCCAGCCCTAAAATTGCATTTTAATGATTTTTCAGAGGTGGATGGAACCCCAAAACATCACAATGTGCCCTGGCTCCAGGCCCTGGCTTGGCTGTGCACTGCTGTCCTCAGCCTTCCCAACACACTGAGCAGACTCCAGACCCTACCAGGACTTCACAGACCAGAGCCAGCCCACTTAGAATGCACAATCACTTCGCCCAGTTTCTCACACTTGCTCAGTTCCAGCCATCCACCTCTTTTCTGTTCCCATGGTGAGGATTGGTACATGCTCCACCCCTACCATCTGCAATGCCATCACTTCTCATCTACTCTTCTGGAATGCAGCTCAACATCCCTGATGTCCCCATCTTCACTCACCTCTCATCCTTTACCTGCTCTGAATTTCCCCCACAGCACAGACACACAGACCTTGACACACTCCTGTATTTTTATTTTGTGACAAGGTCTTGCTTTGTAGTCCAGGTTGGCCTTGAACTGGGGGTTCTCCTGCCTCAGCCTCCTGGTTGATGGGATGGCAGGCATGGGACCTCATGCCTGGCCTCATGTAATTTGAAATCTGTCTTCCTCTGCTAAAAAGCCAACAACTCTCACTGTCCATCTGATTTACAACCATATGCACTTTACCTGGCAGATAATAGACACCCAGGTCATCTAAGTGAATTGAATGAAACACCCCTTCTTTGGTCTCTACCCTAACTGGTTTCCTCACCAGTGAGCAGCATTTCCTCTGAGAGTCTGCTTTCAAATCTTCCATGGGCTATTCACCTCTACATTGAATGGACTGGAGAAGATAGAAAGATAGGTAGATAGATAGATAGATGATAGAGAGATGATAGATAGATGATAGAAAGATAGATAATAGGTAGATGATAGCTATATGATAGATGCTAAGTAGAAAATAGATAAATGATAGTTGGATGGTATAGATGATAGATGGAAAGATAGCTAATAGATGATAGAGGATAGATAGATGACAGGTGATAGATAATAGATAAATGATAGATGATAGATACTAGAAGATAGAGAACAGATAGATGATAGATTGAAGGATGATAGACAGATGATAGATAGACAGATGATAGATAGACAGATGATAGATATGGAATATAAAAACTGGAGGAGGAAATGACCAAATTCATTTTTTACATATATGAAATTGTCAAATAATTTGTTTTGGCTTTTTTGGTACAGGGTCTCCCTGTAGCATAGGCTGGCCTGACATTTGCTATGTTGACCAGGCTGGGCTCCATCTCACAGAGATCATTCTTCCACCGCCTCCCAAGTGCTGGGAATAAAGGTATGTGCCGCTGAGCTCAGTCTTCAAAGAATATTTGTAAAAAGAAAACTCAATAAAAGCTGGGGAGATCACTCAGTGGTTAATGCATTTGTCACACAAGTAGGAGGCCTGGGATTCAAATGCCCAGGAAGACAGAGCCAGGGTTCCCAGAGCACAGTGGCTGAGACTAGCCATATTGATTAAATCTGTGTTTAATGAGAGCCCCTGCCTCGGTGAATAGGGTGGAAGATGATTCCTGACGTCAACCTGAGACATGTACATACATGCCTCGATGACCCCCTCACAAGTGCCCTCACATTTGCAAAACATACATACACGCACATGCAACACACACAACATGAAAAAAATGGAAAAAACAAACTTGCAGCAAGCCTATCCTAAAAATCATTCACTGTTTATCAAAACTCAAACTTGGGACACTAAAAAACTCTATTCACTGTTCATCTGAAATTCAAATTTTACCAGGCATCCGGCTTAGTCAATCAATCACACAGGAATTAGATTCCTCTTAGATCATACGTGTAGCATGTACTCCTCATCCAAGATGCCTCCCTCCAGCAAGAATAAGACATCCTCCCAGGAGAGTGGGGTCTGTAGCTGTAGTCAAGTCAGAACCAATATCCTACTTCTCTACCATCCCCGAATCATTCACTCTGCATTCTTCTGCCTCACCTGCCAGGGCTGCAAGTCTCCAACATCTGTACATGCCCCATCCTGGTGCCCACCAGTCATCAGGTCTTGCAGCGCATGCGCGATGCTGTAGACAGCCGCATAAGCAGTGTCGATTTTGCTCACTTCCTGGAATGGATACTGCTTTGTTCTTAGACTTTCATTGCCCGAGCAGAACCGGACCCGCTCTGGCACCATGCTGTTCCTGTGAGGCCAGGTGCAGTCAAAGGTGAACTCCCAGAACCTCTCTATAAACATGTCTTCTGGGGTCTGGCTAGGGCGGAGGTCAGCCAGGAACTCAGAGAAGCCGGGCGCCCGGCTGCTGCGATACAGAAGGCCAAAGGAGCCTTGCAAGACCTGGGAAACCCCTGGAATGGTCAGGGCGAGTCCGTGTGCAGAGCGTGCTTGCTGACCCAGACCTGGCCTGCAACAGGGAACTGCAGTAAGCCAGGCAGGATGAGCTGGAAATTCAAGTTGCTCAGGAAGACCAGGACAACCGTGGCTGTGCTTCTCTGCACCTTTTGGACAATAGCTTCAATCTTCTCGGGAGACTGCTGGAAAGGGACGTGGAGGTGGAACTCAATGCACACACCAGCCTGGACTAGCTCCCCCGTGGCCAGAGAGCCCGCCTGCTGCCCAAAGTCGTCATCCTGGGCCAGAATGATCACCCAGGACCACTGAAAGTGAATTATCAGCTGGGTGACTGCATGGGAGGATGTGAGGTCACTGGTCAGGGTTCGAAGGAAGGATGGGAACTGGGTCTTGTCGCTGAGGCTGGGCAGTGTGGATGAGTAACTGACCTGTCAAGAAAGAACCCGACAGAACAGAGTGGATGAGATCAGGGCCCAGGCACAGGTCAGGGTGAAATGTGAGGAGCAGGGACTGGAGAGAGGACTCGGCACTTAAAAGAGGATGCTGCTCCTGCAGGAGAGCTGAGTTCCCAGCACCTAAACAGGGCAGTTCACAGCCACCCATCACTGCGGCTCCAGGTTTCCCACACCCTTGTCTAGCCTCCATGGATACCTGAGAACATGTGGTGGACGCTCACCCAGACATATACGCATAAAAAAGGAGTTTTCTTGAAAATACTTGAGCATCAAGCTCAGAAAATTCTGATTCCACCAAGAACCTCTGTGTCCCTCCTAGGCTGATTCATTCCAGACACAGCCCCTGTGGCTCCTAGGGTGAAGCCCAGCACCCAGCCTTACCTGCTCCCCTCTCAGCACCTGTCCTTTGCCCCACCAAGCTGGCTCTGACCCTGGTTTGCACACAGCTGATAGATCACTCTTTTTTCTAATTTTATTACATTGTGTGTGTGTGTGTCTGTGTGTGTGTGTGTGTGTGTGTGTGTGTGTGTGTGTGTGGACACGTGAAAGCCACAGTGTGGATGTGGAGGTCAGAAGACTACTTTTAGGATTTGGTTTTCTTCTTCAACCACATGGGTTCTGGGGATTGAACTCTCATCAGGATTACCATCAGGATCACTTTAGCCCAGTGAGCCATCTCAATATCCCTGGTAGAGACCAATGAACTGTTCTTCATAGCTGCTAATTGTTCTTCATAAGCTCCTATCCTCAGGCCTTAATTTTTTAAAGAGATGTTTCATTTTATGTGTATGCATGTATTGCCTGCATGTAGGTAAGTGCACCTGTGTCGTGTAATGCCTGTGGAGGACAGAAGAGGCCGTCGGATCCCACGGAACTGGAGTTATGGACAGTTCTTAGTTGCCATATGGGTGGTGGGATTCGAACCCAGTCTTCTGCAAGAACAACCAGTGTTCTTAACAGCTGAGCCATCTCTCCAGCCCAGGCCTTAATCTTTAAGGTATGAGCGATGGGGAATCTGGTTTGCCATATTGTTTGTCAACTGAGCAAGGAAGAGACCAAAGCTTGTTCTCAAAGGAGAGGGTGGCTCTTTGAGCCGAGGCTAGCACAGTTCTGTCTGAGTTTGCTTTTGGTCCATGGCTGAGGTGCAGAATGGATCTGCTCAGCCTCAGGGCTTCTTCTCCGACTGCAAAACCTTCTCTCACCACCAGAGGGCAGTAATTAAACGGGCGATGTGAAGGTCTTAACATAAAGGCACTAACATCGGATTGGTTCTTGCAGAGGAGTAAGGCTGACTTTCATGTATGTAGTGCTGTAAATTGTTTTAAAATTTCTTAAATTATTTTTTGTATGTATGAGTGTATTGCTTGCATGTATGTAAGTGCACCTATGTCATGCAATACCGGGGCGGGGGGTCAGAAGGGAGCATGGGATTCCTTTGGAACTGGATTTACTGATGGTTGTGAACTGTCATGTGGGTGCTGGGAATCAAACCCAGGCCCTCTGCAAGAGCATACAATGCTCTTGACCGCTAAGCCACCTCCTCAGTCCCATGCTGTCAGATTTTACAAAAAAATACAGGATGTCCAGTTAAATTTGGACTTTATATAAACCCCAATAAGTTTTAGTATAAGTTTTTGTCTGAAAAACATGTATAATTACCAATAAACAGTAATTTTATAGAAATAGTGTGACAAACTTACACTAAGGACAATTCATTTTTCTCTGAAACTTACATTTAACTGAATTTTATCTTACACTCCTACAAGATGGAGAACAAGAATTTCTTGAGTTATATTCAAGAAATGAAATTTCTGTTTCAGGCCTGATGGTGCCTGCCTGTAATATTAGCATGGAGGAGCAAGATTCAAGGACAGCATGAGGTACACAGTGAGATGCGGTCTCAACAACCACATGCCAAAAAAGAAATGAAATTTCAGCCTCTCTCTCTTCCTCTCTCTTTCTCTATCTTTCTCTCTCACCCTCTCTCTCTCCCTGTTCTCTTTGTGTGTGTGTGTGTGTGTGTGTGTGTGTGTGTGATAATCATACCCAGTGTAAGAAATGAGGTTTCTAGTCATTTAAATATGCCTGAATTTTAGGGGTTGTAGAGATTGCTCAGTGGTTAAGGGCACTTGCCGCACAATCATGAAGACAGGAGTTCAAATCCCAGCACTCGATTAATAAGCCAGGTACCTTGCTCATACTTGTAACCCCAGCTCCAGGTGAGGTGGAGACAGGAGGATGGCTGGGGTTGCTGGCTTCCAGCCTAGGGAAGAAAACCTGAGCTATGGGTTTTGTGAGAGACTCTGCCTCAAAGAAATAAGGGGAGAGTGATGGAGGAGGCTGCCATGCCCTCCTCTGACCTCTACATGCACACACTGGTGTGCGTAGTCACAGAGACACAGAGAAATAGGCAATATGTTCAAATATGCATGGACTTAAAAGGAAAGAAATAAACCTGCCTTATAGCTGGGCAGAACAATTGTTGCCACAAGTTGAAGGCCAGCATCATCTGCATAGTGAGTTCCTAGGCAGCTAGAACTACAGAGTAAGACTCTGTCTCAAAAAACAAAAACATACCTGTTGATGAGGCCCACACCTTTACTCCCAGCCCTTGGGAGGCAGAGGCAAGTGGATCTCTGAGTTAAAAATCAGCCTGGTCTACATAGGGAGCTCTAGGCCAGCAATGGTTACATAGTGAGACCTTGTCTCAACCGAAACAACAGAAAAAAAAACCCAAAACCAAAACACAAAAAGGGCTGGAGAGGTAACTCAGGGGTTAAGATACTGGCTGCAACCTGGCATTCTGGCCCATGCCTTTAATCCCAGCACTCGGAAGGCAGAGACAGGAAGAGCTCCACGAGTTCAAGGTCAGCCTGGTCTACGTAGTAAGTTCCAGGTCAGCTGGGGCTACTTAGAGATCCTGTCTCAAAAAGAACCCCTCCCTCCAAAAAGAGTACTGGCTGCTCTTGCAGAGGACCTAGATACAGTTCCAAGCACCCACAAGGCAGCTAACAACTGATAAATGGATAAACAAATGTGGTCTCCACATATAGTGGAATTTTTGTTGTTGATAAGAAAGAATGAAGCTCTGTCAGATGCTATAACATACACAAATCCTGAAGACTGCTTTCCGGGAAAGAAGCCATTCTAGACATCTTTATACTGTGTGATTCCATTGATGGGAAATGCCCAGGAAAGGAAAATCCACAGGGACAGAAAGTGGTTAGATGACATTAGTGGTTAGGGTAGATCTGCTGATGGAACATGGTAGCCAGTGGGCTTGAGGGGTCTCTGCAGGAAGATGAAAATGTTCTCAAATAAACTCTGATAATCATACTAAAATAAAAGTCACTGAATTATTCACCTTAAATACCTCAGTTGGGGCTGAAGAGATAGCTTAGGTCAAGAGTGTGCTTTGCTCTTGCAAAAGACCTGAGCTGGATTCCCAGCACCTATATCATGTGGCCCACAACCACCTGTAACTTCAGTTCCAGAAGATCCAATACCCTCTTTTGGCACTTGTGTCCACAAACCAACACTCACACCTACATATATACATGATTAACAAAATAAAAATATTCATAAAATATGCCGGGCATGGTGGCACATGGCTTTAATCCCAGCACTCGGGAGGCAGAGGCAGGCGGATCTCTGTGAATTCCAGGACAGCTGGGGCTACAAGGAGACCCTGTCTCAAAAAAGACCAAAAGAAGCCATAAAATATTTTAATTCATCACTTGTATTCTGTACAAATTATCCTCAATTCACCTCTTAAAACTATGAAGAATTCACTTTTCAGAGGACATGTTTGTCAGTCATGGCACCATTGTGGCAATGACACTCAGGTCCTGGCTTTCAGGGAACATCAGTGGGGTTGAGGTGGAGCAGGTGGCATAAGCCGGTTACCTAGGTTCAAACCCCAGTTCTAGCACCCTGAGGTGGATGAGCTTCTACAGATCCAAAATTTTTCTCTGTGGACTGGGAAGATGGCTAAGTGTAGGGCCTGGAGAGATGGCTCAGCGGTTAAGAGTACTGACTGCTCTTGCAGAGGACCCAGGTTTGATTTCCAACACTCATATGGTGGCTGCGAACCATCCTTAACTACAGTTCCAGGGGAATCTGTAGCCCTCTTCTGACCTCCGTGGCATTGCACGACATGGGTACATTCACATATATGCAGGAAATACACTCATACACATAAAATAAAAATGATAAAGTACTAAAAAAATATGGCTAAGTGTGTAAAGGGAATTACCACCAAACACAACAACCTCAGTTCAATTCCCCAGGGCCTAGATGATGGAAGGAGAGAACTGACTTGGACAAGTTTTCCTCTGACCTCTATGGGGCACAATGGCCCAAATACATACAGAGACACGGACACGTACACATGTGAACATTTTGTGAATTTAAGAGATATTTTCTCTAACCCTGCTTCCTCATCAATGCAGGGAGATCACAGTTCTCTCAAAACTAGTTTCCATGGAGGGAAGCAATGGCATACATGGAGACTGTGAGCAGGAACCTGGCTCTACATTGGAGCTGCTCAGGACTGTGGTCATCACCATCCATTTCAATACCATCATAATTTTTGATGAAGGGACAAAGCTTTGGACAACTCACCTGGGGAAACTTGTACAGCCCCAGAAGCCTGGCCATGGAGACAGAAAGATCTGACCGGGTCTCCCCAACCAGGGCAGCCTGAGGAGGGCCAGGCTGACACGGGGAAAGAGAAGCCCATGTTTATCACTCATGCTAGGGTGAGTCAAGGGAGAATGAACACAGGCAGTGACTCAATGATAACATGGCTCCGAATACTCAGACACAGTTGTGCACAGTCAAGTGAGAGCCACGGGGAGTGAGGAGACAGTGGTCACACAGACAGTTGCAGGGAGACAAGAGCGATCACTGCAGATCTGTTACACAGCATGGTGGTTACAGTTAATGATGAATGTATATTTCAAAACTGCTGAGAGCAAGAGGCAGAATGTATGGAGAGGAGATGGGGAAGGCTGTCTTAGGGTACGGCACAGCCACCGTAAACTCGACCTCACCACAGCTGCGCAAGACTGAGCCCCTCAATAGCCAATCAGGAATTTGGGATCTGCTCATGAGGCCCTACCCTTCCCTGCTGAAGTATTGGCAACTGAGGGATTCTGGGAGAGGGACAGGCTTTGCTTTTGGTTGGGCACCAAATGGTGAGTCCAGCAGTTTCCAGTGGACAGTTCCAAACCTGTGGCCATGTGGAAGTCCCTGAAAAATTGGTAGGAAACAAAAACAAAGCAAAAAGTCATGAATGTGGAAAGTGTAACTGTAGGTAGCAGAGTTACAGGGGTGGGTGGGGCCAACAGGAGGCAGGGGTGAGGGTAAACAGAATGCACCTCATACGTGTAGATGCTGTCAAAGAATGAATCTGCTCAATTCTTTTGATTGTCTACAAGAGATGGGTTTTTCTTTTGAGGTATAGTATAATGTAGCCCAGTCTGGCCTCAAACTCCCTATATAGCCGAGGATGACCTTGGACATCTTTTGTGTGTAAGTGTGTAAGTGTGGGTACACAAGTCTGTGACCTGCATGTGGAAGCCAGAGGTCAACTTGGAGTATCTTCTTCAATCCTTGTGTGTGTGTGTGTGTGTGTGTGTGTGTGTGTGTGTGTATGTGTGATGTATCTGCCACATGTGTTACAGGGTGAATGTGGAAGTCAGGGAACAACCTTGTGGAGTCAGTTTTTTTCTTTCCACACTTACGTTGCGTCCTAGTTTGTTTCTCCGTTGCTGTGACCAAAATAGTGTGACCGATACCAACTTGGCGAGGAAAGGGTTTATTCAGCTTATATCTCCCAGGTCACAGTTCATCAGGGAGCCCAAGGTAGGAACTCAGGGCAGGAATCTGGAGGCAGGAGCTGGAGCACAGGCCATGGAGGAATGCTGCTTACTGGCTTGCTCCCCTGGCCCATGCTCAGCCTGCTTTCTTATACAACATAGGCCCACCTGCTCAGGGGTTGAAACACCCACAGTGGGCTGGGCCCTCCCATGTCACTCCAGAATCAAGAAGATGCCCCGCAGATGTGGCCACAGGCCAGGCCAATGGAGGCAATTCCCTAATTGAGGCTCCCTCAACCCAGGTGTGTCAAGTTGACACTGCAGTTGTCCAGCACATGGATATGGACTGAACTCAGCAATGGACTGAACTCAGGTCATCCATCAGGCTTGGAAGCCATCTCAGAGGGTCCTCTCCACCTTATTTTTTGACACAGGGACTCTCACTGAGCCTGGAACTCCTCTGTTTGGCTAGCTTGGCTGGCCAGTGAGCTTTAGGAGTCTGCCTACCTCCCCACTCTCAACAATGGGCTTACAGATGCTCAAGTGCTCAGCTTTCAGGTACTGCTGGGGCTCTGAGCTCAGGGCTCAATGCTGGTACAGCAGACATGTCACTGAATCACTTCCCCAGTCCCTGTGACCTTGAGTTTCTGATCCTCCTGTCTCCACCTCTCACCTGCTGGGATTATATGGGTAGCCACCACACTTGATTTATAACAGAATATATTTTAAATAGCCACATTACCAAAAAATATGTAGTGACAAATTTTTGATGAGTTTGATTTAATCACTCTATAATGTATGCATCTATCAAAAGATCACCTGTGCCCAATACATGTATATAATTATTATTCATCACTTAAAAAAATAATATTGTAGGCAGGTATGGTAGCACACACTTGTGTTCCCAGCACTCAGGTGACTGAGGCAGGAAGGGTAGTGATGTCTAGGCTAGCCTGGTCTACCCTGTCTGAACAAACATTGTCAAGCCTGTGTGGTGGCCTTTGTCTATAAATCCGATACCTGAAAACTTAAGTAGAAGTTTGCGGCCTGCCAGGATTGTGTAGTGAGTTCCAGACTAATCCAGGTCCCAGAGCGAGATTCTGTCTCAAAATAAAGTGACCATATCAGGCGGTGGTGAGAGTGAGAAAGGCTTAGAGTCTCGTGCATTTTTGGTCAGATACAAAATGAGTGAAGTTACTTTAAAAAACACTTTGACAACTTTATTGGGGGCAGGGTCTCACTATGTAGCTGAATCTGGCCTAAAGCTCACAATCGTCCTGCCTCAGCCTCCTGAATGCTGGAACCGTAGTGACAAACCTCACACTCATTTTGGTGTAAAATAAAGCTTAACAGACACTTAAGAAAAATCAATAACCAGTAGCTGGGAACCACTGTATACAATGACAGGTTGGGAAACCCAGCACAAAAATGGGGAAAATGAAGCTGGGCATGGTGGTGTACACCCTTCATCCCAGGAATCAGGAGGCAAAGGCAGGCAGAGTCTGTGAGATGGAGGGCTGCCTGTTCTACATGGTGAGTTCCAGGCTAGTTGGGGCTACAGGGAGACCTTGTCTGGAAAAACCAAAAAAGGGAGGGAAAGGGGTTTGGGCTGAGTTGATAGAGTGCTTGCCCAGCATGCGGGAAACCCTGGGTTTGATCTGCAGCACCTCTTGAACTGGGTGTGGTGGTGCTTACCTGAATCCAAGCACTCAGGAGACGGAGGCAGGAGGATCAGAAATTCATGGCCATCGCTGGCTACATAGAGATTTGGAGGCTGGACTGGGCTATATGACATAGTCTTCAAGAAAATAAACAAAGGAAATACAGACAGAAACGCAGGGGTTGATAACTAACTGAGGAAGATATCTATTTATTCCACAGTTATTCATTCAACAAACATGCCTACCTAGGCACTATTTTTTGGGACAGGTCCTCACCATGCACCCCTTGGCTAGACTGGCTACATAGACCCTGCTGACCTCCAGCTCAGTGACATCTACACTCTCTGCTTCCCAAGTGCAGGGTTTAAAGGTGTGTGCCACCAATACCTGAAGCCTAGGCACTATTCTAAACACCAAGGATAGACAGGAGGGTCCAGGATCCCTGCATGATCTGTGGAGTCCATCCACTACAGCCAGTACACAAGCAGCCTATAGTGCAGTCTGGTACAAACAAGAAAGACAGAGAGATGCTGTGAGCCAAGGGCAATATGCCCCATCAATCAGAGAGGCAGGATGATAGTAGCCATCCAGCTCCATCCTGAGAATAAGCCCAAGGCTTCAGAGACCCCCATGAAGGTGCTCCTGACTTTCAGAGATTCTCCCCCGCCCCCCATCCAGCACTCACCCTGATGCCTCCAGTCCAGCAGGCGGGTTCCTGAAATCAAATTGGGTAACATTATAAAATTCGAAGATGGAGAAGCTGCCTCCCACAATTACATCCCCAGGACGGTCAAAGCGAAGGCTCTTCCCTGGCAGCCTCCAGCCTATTGGTCCAGAAAGGGCACCCCCAGAGAGACAGCCAAGCATAGCAGAAAGCATGGTACACAGCCATATGCCTGCTGGGAGCTGTACAGCCGATGACAGGACAGCCCCATATAGGGCAGTGGCTGGCAGTGATCTGGGGTTTTATCTGGGAGGTTGCCCTTGATCAAGACCTGAGACTAGAACCATACTGGGAATTCCAGGGTTTTACACTGTGGGGAAAACACTGATGCCAAGCTGGAGCTGGGTGTTTACTAAGTCCCAGAGCTATTAAAAGTTTTACACCCTTCTGTGGTTTCCTAGGCTATAGCACAGTGCGTCAACTTCAGACTACAGGGAGGGTGACAGTGGGTCTTGACTGTTTCCTAAGGGGCCTGTACAAACTGGAAGAGCTGTGCTCAGGATGCCCAGGGCACTGTTTTGGAGAGAGGCTACAGGAGGGTACAGGAAGCAAACAACCTGTGACCCCTCCTCCTACCTCACCGAAAACATCTGGAGGTAGAAATGTCTTCAGTTTCATGAGATGCCCTGGGCTTCCCTCCTTTCTGAGCCACCAAGCAAAAAGTTTCAAGTAGGAGAGAATGTCTTCAGCCGGCCGAAGCTACCAAAGCTGAGGTGGTGCGTCTCTGTGATCACGGAGCTACGTTCAGGCAGCAGAGTACAGCTGAGATGAGAACAGCCCCCTGTAGAGGTAACGTATTGCTTTCATACTCATGAGACAAGGGAGGAGCTCTCCAAGCAAAAAGGAAGGTATCCAACATTCCCTGTCACCAAGCATGCATGTGCAAATTAAAAACAGTGTGGGGAGCTGGAAAGACAGCTAGGCTCTTAAGAGCACTGGATGCTCTGTGGGGAATCCAGATTTGGTTCCCAGCACACACACAGCAGCTAACAACAGTGTGTACATCTAGTTCCAGGGATCCAATGCCTTCTTCTGTCCTCTGCAGGTACTGAACACAGGGGTGCAGTTATATAAACTCAGTCAAAACACTCCTACACATAAAATAACAAATAAAATAGTATGAAAATTAAAACCACAGTGAGGTAGTGTTGTGGGATTTTTGTCCATAGATGGGAACTAGTATCTATTTACCCCACATAGAGCACTAATGACAGACCAAAGAAATGGTTTCACTCAAATCTGGTTTGGTGTCAGTAGGTGAACTGGGATTACTTAAGGAGCATGGGCAACTTGTGGCAAGCTGCATCACTGAAAAACCCGCCCCAGCATGGGGGATGACTCATGGACAGCTGCATCCTTTGAGCTCCCTTCTAAACTGACAGGCAGCTCCACGGAAGAGGGTCCTCTCCCCCATCAATTGTTGACTGATATATAACCCCAAGGCAAGGCCTTCTGAACTGTGTAGCTTTCTGAGGTTGCGAGTCAGAAATTTAGAAATTGCTGAGGCTTATAAATTTTATTAGCTTCCTGAGTGCTTTGATTCTCACTCCTTACTCCAGGTAGGCAAGTTTTAATTCAAAAGAAATTGCTTCACAGCAGATACTATCTGCCCACACCCTATAGAATAGCTTTTGTAAAATGAAAATATGTTTAAGAATGTGGAGAAGGACTGGGGAGATGGGTCAGTGTTAAGGCCCTTGCCTTGAAAGTGTCACGACCAGATTTTGGATCCTCAGATCCCAATTAAATTCTGGGTGGGTGTGGTGGCTCACCTGTAATTCCAGCCTTGGAGGCAGAGACTGGGAATCACTGGAGCAAGCTGGCTATTAAGACTAGCTATATCTGTGAACTCTGGGATTGATTTGGAGATTCTGCCTCATTGAATAAGGTAGAAGAGAAATCAAGGAAGATTCCTGATTTCAATTTCAAGTCTCCTGTCTTTCATACATGCAGGCATACCTACACACCCGCACCTATACACACAGGAGCATACACACACAACCACTACCACAACACACACACACACACACACACACACACACACACACACACACTTGAAAATATTTTAAAAAAATACGCCTTTAATCCCAGCAGTCTGGAGGCAGAGGTAGGTAGATCTCTATAAGTTTGAGGCCAGCCTGATCTACATAGTGAGTTTCAGGCCAGCTGGGGTACAGGAAGATCCTGTCTCAAAAAGACAAAAAAGTCATGTGGAGAATTTGGACCTTAAACTTTTTAAAGACAGTCTCACGATGTAGCTCATGCTGATCATGAACTCAGAATCCGCTTAGTCAGCCCCCTGAATGCTAAGATTACAGTCAGGTCCCATGCCCTCCAAAAACTTATGTTTTCATAACAGGTCTATAATTTTTGAATCATAAATTATTTTAAAATGCTATTATCTGTGCGTATCTAATACATGTTCAAATCCATGTTGTTTAAGAGTCAGCTGTATGGCAAAACACTCTGTGAAAGAGTTCAAGGGGGCTGGCAAGATGACTCAGTTGGTAAAGGTGCTTGTCACCAAGTCTGTTACCTGTGTTTGATCCCCAGAACCCACATAATGGAAGGAGAGAACTGACTCCCAAAAGTTGTCTTTTGGCTTCCATTGGTGTACCATGGCACGCACACACACACACACACACACACACACACACACACACACACATGCAGGCATACATGCTTTCATAATCACAAAAAACATACACGAATAAATAATTAACTATATAAATGTAAATATTTTAATTAAAAAACAAGGGATAATTAAGTGCCATGTGGGATATATCTCAGTAAAACATATTTACTTCATAAATACATGAGAACATAAGGGGGCTGGGGAGGTGGCTCATTGAGCAGGAACACTGGTTGCAGCTAGAAGTGGTGGTGCACGCCTTTAATCCCTGAACTTGGGAGGCAGAGGCAGGTGGGTCTCTGTGAGATCCAGGCCAACCTGGTCTACATAGTGAGTTCCAAGCCAGATGGACTGCAAGGAGATCCATCCCTAAAGAAGCTTCAGTTTTGGTTCCCAGAACCCACATGGTGAGAACAGCTATCTGTAACTACAGTTCCAGGAGATCTGATACCCTCTTCTGCCCTCTGCAGGCATTACATGCACACGTGTCCTTACAAACATGCAGGAGCACACATACATATAACATAAAAATAAATTTAAAAAATTAAGATTTGTGGGGCTGGAGAGATGGCTCAGTGGTTAAGAGCACTGATTGCTCTTGTAGAGGACCCTGGCTTGAGTCTCAGCACCCACATGGTGGCTAACAACCATCTGTAACTCCAGTTCCAGGGAATTCAAGTTTCTCTTCTGACCTCTGAGAGCATTACATGACACGGGTGCACTTACCTACATGCAGGCAGTATACTCATACACATAAAAGGCAAATAAACAGATAAAAAAAAGATTTGCACTGCTCTGGAGCTCATATCTATTCTGCTTAGCTGGTTAGAACCAGCCTACCCTGTCCATATTGTCCCTCCTTGGTACTAGGTCCCTTCCTGCTGTGCTGCTAGAGAGCTCCTGACTACTATCCAGATCCTCTGCACCCCAGATCACTATCCACCTTCTTTGGGACTATCCACATATGACGGCTCCAGGGCCCACACTTTCTCCCTTAGCTTAGAATTGACCCAGATGATCCACATCACTTTGACTTGGACCTAGGCTCCTTGGCTTTCCTGGAGAGCTCCTGACTAGCCTGCCTGGATCCATCTAGTCCTTCCAATAAAAAACTCAAAAAGGAGAACACGAAGCACAGACAAACTATTCATATCTAATCAGAAAGCAACCAAGTTAGAGCAACGATATAAAAATAAACTTCAACTCAAGAAAGGCAGGCATGAGTTTATAAGGCATACAACCAACAAATGAAATCCATATACCCAGACTACAGTAAAAAACACAAATAAGATGAAAACCCAAAATAGTATGTCCCCACCAAACCCCACTGGTTTTACAGAAGTGTTCTACAATAACTACCTATAGGAATCCAAGGACACACAATTTAAAAGAGCAAATCATAAACCTGTTCCAACAATTCAACAAATTTATACACAAACAAACAATTCAAAGAACTCAAAGAGGACAGGAATAAACTCCTGACTGAATCTTGAGGTAATACTGTATATGGCTGAAAGAAATGCAAAGACAATTCAGGCTTTGAAAGTGGATTCACCAAAGAGACAGAAATGTGAAGAAAATTCAGGCTGAAATGGAAAAACCCAATAAGCCAACTTGAAATGACAGGAAAAGGCTTCATCCACAGAATGAATGAAATGGAAATCAGAGCATCAAGACCAGAAGACAAAGTAGAAGAATTGGACCGCTCGAGCAAAGAATATGAAAAAATGTTAAACACACAGGAATGGAATATGCAGGAAATGTGGGACACCATGAAAAGGGAAAACTTATGCAGTATAGGCAGAGAGGTAGGAAAATAATCTCAGGTACATGGCATTGACCAGATCTTCAACAGGATTATGGGAGAAATTTCCCTAAATTAATGAAAGACAAACCAATATAGATACAAGAAGCACACAGAACACCAATTAGCCAGGTCCAGAACAGAAACTCCCCATGGAATATCATAGTAAATCTATCAAATATACAGAACAGAGAGATGGTAATGAAAGTTTCAAAAGAAAAATAACAGGTTACATATAAAGGAAAATCTATCATAATTACAGTTGACTTTTGTTCTTTTTTTTTTTTTTTATTTTGAGACAGGGTCTCTCTGTAGCCACAGCTGGCCTGGAACTTGCTATGTAGACCAGATTGGCCTTGATCTTACAGAGATCCACCTGCTTCTGCCTAATGAGTGCTGGGACTGAAGGCATGTGCAACCACACCCAGCTATAGCCGACTTTTCAATGCAAACTATAAAAGCCAGAGGAGCATGAAGCAAAGTATTCCAAGTTCTAAATGGTCATAGATGCCAACCCAGCTTTCTTTACTCAGAAAAACTATCTATCCTAGTCGAATGGGAAAGAAAAATCTTCCATTATACAAATCAATTGAAAGAATTCATGTCCACCACACCAGCCCTATAGAGAATACTCTAAGAAACACAAAGGAATGAAGAAAGAAAGGACCCTACCCAAGGGGCTGCAGAAAGAAAACACATGAAACTATAATTATCGAAACACAAAATAGGAACAGAACAGGAACAGAAATTATAAGGATGGTAACCAAAACACATCTTTCAATAATAACTTTAAATATCTATGACCTCAATTCCCCAGTCAAAAGACATAGACTAGATGAATGGATTAAGAAAAAAATCCATCTATTTGTTGTCTACAAGACCCTTATCTCGGAGCTGGAGAGATGACTTAGTTAAGAGCACTGACTGCTCTTGGAGAGGACCTGTATTCAATTCCCAGCATGCACATGGTGGCTAACAACCATCTTTAAATTCAGTTCCAGGGGCTCTGATGCTCTCTTCTGACTTTGCAGGCATTATATGACATGGTGCATTTACATACATGGAGGCAATACACACATACACGTAAAAAAATAATAAATAAAACATATTTTTTGTCTTTTTGAGACAGGGCCTCCCTGTGGCTTCACTTGGCCTGGAACTCACTAGGTAGACCAGGCTGGCCTGGAACTCATGGCGATCTGCCTGCTTTTGCCTCCCAAGTGCTAAGATTAAAGGCATGTGCCACCACACATGGCTCTAAATAAAATACTTTAAAAAATGAAACTCATCTTACCTTTAAGATTAGGCACCATCTAATGGTGACCAGATGGAAAATTTATTCTAAGAAAATGGCACCAAGAAACAAGCCAGGGTTGTAATTTTTTTTTGTCTTTTTGAGACAGGGTCTCCCTGTAGCTCCATCTGCCTGGAACTCACTCTGTAGACCAGGCTGGCCTCGAACTCACAGAGGATCCACCTGCCTCTGCCTCCCGAGTGTTGGGATTAAAGGCGTGTGCCACCACACCCAGCAGGGTTGTAATTTTAATATCTGACAAAAATAGACTTCAGACTAAATCAGGAGAGGTAAAGAAGGTCACCTTGGGCTGGAGAGATGGCTCAGCAGTTAAGGGCACTGGCTGTTCTTGTAGAGGAACGGTGTGTATGTTATGTGTGTGGTGAGAGAGTCAGTGCCTACAAGTTCTGTGAAGCTGGAGGGCACTTTTATTAGTGTTTAGAGAAAAACAAGAGTGCAGGTGTCTTAGCTTTCTATTGCTGTGGTAAAAACCCTGACCAAAACCAAGTTGGGGAGGAAAGGGTCTAAATGGCTTACAGCTTATAGTCCATCATGAAGGGAAGCTGAGGCAGGAACCTGGAGCCCAGAAACACAGGCCATGGAGGTACACTCTTACTGCTTGATGTCCTGGTAGGGGGTGGGGGAGTGTATACCTGCCCTGCATCCCAAGGACAGCTGACTGGTCTTCTTTGCTGCATACTGGGAGCAGACTGTCCCCTCCTCAAGCCTCTATATCAACAAAGTCCAAAGAAGTCTGTTAGCTGTTAGTGAGCCAAGTGTTAGGAGCCTGTTAACTATTGGTGAGCAGAGTGCTATTGCCTTTAAAGGACAAGGGGGTTAGCTACAGTTACAGACCACCGTCGTTAGCCTCCATGTGGGTGGTGGGATTTGAACTTAGGTCTTCTGCAAAAGCAGTCAGTGCTCTTAACCACTGAGCCATCTCCCCAGTCCCAAAATTTATAGTTTAAATTACTTATATGTGATACATACAAATTATTTAAAACATGCTAAATATGGCACATACAGATTCTACAAGTGTTCATTGCTTACCTGAAATTTAAATGTAACAGCTTCCTGCATTTTTATTTACTAAATTTGAAAGGCTACTATAGGCCAAGGCTACACTGAAAATACTTATATGAAAATGTTTACTCTGCTATAATTGTATGAAAAAACTAATATAACAAATCTTAGACTCAAATTTCCAAAAAAGAAAGAAAACCCCACACTGTTATCTGAAATTCAAGTCTAACTAGACCTATTTTATATTTTATTTTTAATTTATGTCTATGAAAACTATCCCTGCATGTGTCCCCCTCCCTCCCTCCTTCCTTCCTTCTGCTGGTTCTTCTTTCCAGGCTGGTGGAAGTCAACGCCTGTTTTCTGAACCCTTACAAGAGAATGAGGTTCCTCCTCTCCTCTCCCCTCCCCTCTTCTTTCTCTCTCCCTTTATCCCTCCCGCCCTGTCCCCTTCCTGTTTCCCTCCCTCCCTCCCTCCCTCCTTCCTTCTGTTGGTTCTTTTTCCCAGGCTTTTGGAAGTCAACTCCTCTTCTCCCTCTTCAAAAGGTGCAAACGAGAAGGCCAATGGTCCACCCCAGGTCAGAAGCTGCCCCCAAACCCCAGCGTGGGTCTTCACAGGCATCCCCGAATTTGCCAGAGGAAGAGAGGCAGGGGAGCAAGTTGGCGGAGGCTGGAGTGGAAGTCTTCGAGGCAGGAGAGGGCCAGGTGTTCTGGCAAAAGCAGAGGAATTGCGGTAGAGAGGGACTAATGTGTTCAGATGAGTCCTTGGCCCAGGCTGGCATGTGAATTCCCCTGGAGGGAGGGAGAGAGGGAGGGGCACAGGGAGGCGCTGGCCCAAGAAGGAGGGAGGATGGGAGGGTGGGTTAGGGTTAGGGTTAGGATTAGGACCAATGGCAAGCTCCCCACGCGGGTGGGGGGGGCGGGCTGCGGCCCTGCGGTCCAATCGCTGGCGAGGGCCGCCTGCTGCAGGGCTATTTAAGGAGCGGAGGGAGCGCGCCTGGGACCGAGTGGAAGAGAGGCAGAGAGGGGCAGACTGACCGGTGGTGATCCCTGCTGGAGGCTGTCGCAGCTGCAGCTGCTGCTTCTGGGAGCTGTCCAATTGCCCTCGACCCTCCGAAGACTTCCCGCAGAGCAAGGCGAGGCGAGGCTTCCTTCCCAGCATGGAGGCTCGGAGCCAGTCCGGCAGCAATAGCTGCTGCGTGCCCAGGGAGTCCCTCCGCAGGAGGAAGACGGTGTGGCAGCCCAGTCACAAGGCCGCCCTTCGCGCAGCTTTTGCCCTGAGAAGCGGCGCATCGGGGCCCTCCAGAGACCTCTGCCCAGGGCCCCTGCCAGGAGGAGGGGCAGCCGGAGGAGCAGGAGCAGGAGGGGGAGAGGAGGAAGGAGGAAGAGGAGTAGCCCAGCAGCCGCAGCGCCTACCTGAAGACCACCGACAGCTCCGCGCCCCGCTGCTGAGAGGGACGCGGGCACCTCGGGCGGGAGGCACCCCGAAGGAAGGCCGACGCCAGCGTACTCGCCTCAGTGCTGCTCAGATTGGGATTCTGGTCCAAGCCTTCGAGAGGAACCGATTCCCTGGCTTTGCCGCCAGGGAGGAACTGGCGCGAAAGACAGGACTCCCCGAGGACAGAATCCACATCTGGTTTTTGAACCGCAGAGCGCGTCACCCCCCGCGAAGCAGCAGCAGCAGCAGCAGCAGCAGCTGGCAGTAACCAGCACGGGTGTCCAGGAGCCACAGTTGCTCCTCCACCTCCCCAGGGCCCCAGAAGTTTCCCCATCCCCAGTAGGGATGCGCCTGGCCCCACGCCAGCCAGGGCTGGCAGGAGAGACACCTGGACCAGCTCTGCCTAGTACAAGTGCCCCGAGTGTGGCCATGTGGGTGCCGGGCCAGCATCCTCTTCAGCCTCCCCAAGGAGCAGGAGGAGGAAGAGAAGGAGGAGGAGGTGGTGGAGGAGAGGGAAATGATTTTGGTTCACTCCTAGAATGGCTGGCTGGGCCTGAGCCAGATTTGGCCCCTGGAGGTCCAGATTCTAGAGAAGGGCACAACACCATGTCAGCAGCACCCACCTGGATGACCTTCTCAAGGCAGACTTCGCAGGCAGCAGAGGAGGTGGATGAGGAGGTGGGAGACCCTGGTGCCTTGTGCCTTCTAGATCAACTCCTGAAGGAAGAAATCTTTGCTCAGCAGGCTGAAGGCTTTCTTCCTCTGGGTGGAGGCAGTGGGGGGGGGCAATGACAACCAGGAGGAGAAGCAGGCCCCACCTGAGCCTCCTCTCAGCAAAGTAGACTTTTTTTCAGGCTCTACTGGGCTGACTGTGCTCAAGCTTCACTAGGCCTTTCCTCTGAGGCTGCTTGGGGATGGTCTGTTAAGCACCAGACACCACAGGTTCCCTGGTGGGGATACATGATCAGTAAGGAAGGTAGGGCTCCTCCTGGCCTGGTCGAGGACTTCAGGGGTGTCCTGGAGAGCGAATCTGTCCAGTGAAGCAAGCTGGAAGCAGCAAGCCAAGGGAAGGAAGGATCAATCGCCTAGATTTCCAGGGAGGAGGTCCCATTCCAGGATTTCTCAGAGTGTCTCTGATACATACCCTGAGGTTGACTCTATTAGCCCTGGGTTTCCCGGCCCCACACAGCAAACCCACAAAAACAGCAGGAGCCTGCGCTCACAGACAGATGCCATCCCAGATCCAGAGTCGGCAATGCATTTCCATGGTACCTGGTGAATGCTTTCTCCTAGCGATCCTGCAGACACCAGCCCCTCCCCCTCCTCCACCATTTACAGCTGGCTATGCACTGGATGAAATGGTGCATCATGTTTTTACCATGCTGTTAGTTCCTGACCCTCCTGGTACTGAACTGGTTTCCTTACAGGAGAGCAGAGTGGCACCTTTCTGCTCCCTTTAGTCACCACGGAAAATCCTATAGCGTCAAAAGAGGGGAACTGCTAGCAATTTCTGAGTTTATAGTACTGATGCTTATAGCAAAAACAAACAAGCAAACAGACCTGGTACTTCTCATCACCCCCCCCAGAAGTCTCAAAAGCAGCGGGAGCCTTTGCTTCCCGACAAATGTCATCACAGATCCAGAGGCAGACACACATGTGTGTTGCCCATGAGGAGGCACCTGACTTGGACACCAGCACTAACATCTGATTGGTTCTTGCAGAGGGATAAGGCCTACTTTCATGTACGTAGTGCTGTAGATTGTTTTAAAATTTATTAAATTATCATTTTTATTTTGTGTATGAGTGTATTGCCTGCATGTATGTAAGTGAATCCATGTCATGCAACACCCATGGAGGGCTTGGAACTGGATTTACTGATGGTTATTAACTGCCATGTGGGTGCTGGGACTCGAACCCAGGCCTTCTACAAGAACATCAAGTGCTCTTGACTGCTGAGCCATCCCTCCAGCCCCATGCTGTCACATTTTACAAAAAAAATACATGCTGTACAGTTAAATTTGGATTTTATATAAACACTGATAAGATTTTCCTGAAAAGCAATATAATTACCAATAAACAGTAATTTTAAAGAAATATTGGGACATACTTACACTAAGGACAATTCATTTTTCTCTGAAACTCACATTTAACTGAATTTTATCTTACACTCCTACAAGATGGAGAATAAGAATTTCTTGAATTATATTCAAGAAATGAAATTTCTGTTTCAGGCATGATGGTGTATGCTTGTAGTTGTAGCATGGAGGAGCAGGATTCAAGCACAGCATGAGGTACACAGTGAGATGCTGTGGTCTCAAAAATCACATGCCAAAGAAGAAATGAAATTTCAGTCTTTCTCTCGCTCTCTCTCTCCCTCTCTCTCTCCCCCACTCTCCCTCTCACCACCATGGTCTCCCTCTCCCTGTTTCTCGCTCTTTGTTGTTTGTGTGTGTTATCATACCCAGTGTAAGAAATGAGGTTTCTAGTCTTTTAAATATGCCTGAATTTGAGGGGTTGTAGAGATTGCTCAGTAGTTAAGAGCACTTGCTGCACAATCATGAGGATGGGAGTTCGAATCCCAGCTCTCAATTAATAAGCCAGGTACCTTGCTCATACTTGTAACCCCAGCTCCAGGTTGGGTGGAGACAGGAGGATGGCTGGGGTTGCTGGCTTCCAGCCTAGGGAAGAAAAGTTGAGTCCTGGGTTCTGAGAGACTCTACCTCAAAGAAATAAGGGGAGAGTGATGGAGGAGGCTGCCCATGCCTTCCTCTGATCTCTACATGCACACACTGGTGTGCATAGTCACAGAGACACATCAGAATAAATAAACAATATGTTCAAATATGCATGGTCTTAAAAGGAAAGAAATAAACCTGCCTTATACCTGGGCAGAACAATTGTTGCCATAAGTTAAAGGCCAGCATCGTCTGCACAGTGAGTTCCTGGGTATCTAGAACTACAGAGATTCTGTCTCAAAAAACAAAACATACCAGTTGATGAGGCCCACACCTTTACTCCCTGCTCTTGGCAGAGGCAAGTAGCTCTCTGTGAGTTCAAAATCAGCCTGATTTACACAGGGAGCTCCAGGCCAGCAAGTGTTACATAGTGAGACCCTGTCTCAACTGAAACAACAACAACAACAGAAAAAAAACCCAAAACAAAACACAAAAAGGCTGGAGAGGTGACTCAGGGGTTAAGATACTGGTTGCAGCCTGGCATGGCAGCCCATATCTTTAATCCCAGAACTCAGGAGGCAGAGACAGGCAGATCTTTGTGAGTTCAAGGCCAGCCTGGTCTACATAGTGAGTTCTGGTCAGCTGGGGCTACTTAGAGATCCTGTCTCAAAAAGAACTCTTCCTCCCAAAAAGAGTACTGACTGCTCTTTCAGAGGACCTAGATTCAGTTTCCAGCACCCACATAGCACCTAACAAGTGATAAATGGATAAACAAAATAAACTTCAACTCAATAAAGGCAGGCCTGAGTTTTATATAAGGCATACAACCAACAAAGGAAATCCATATGCCCAGACCACAATGAAAAACACAAATAAGATGGAAACCCAAAATAATATGTCCCCATCAAATACCAGTAGTTCTATAGAAGTGTTCTGCAATAACTACCTATAGGAATCCAAGGTCATACCATTTAAAAGAACAATCATAAACATGTTCAAATATTCAACAAATTTAAAGAGCAAACAAACAACTCAAAGAACCCAAAGAGGACAGGAATAAACTCCCGACTGAATCTCAAGGTAATACTATATATGGATGAATGAGTGACAAAGACAATTCAGGATCTGAAAAAGTGGATTCACCATAGAGAAGAAATATGAAGAAACCTCAGGCTGAAATGAAGAGGGAATGGAAAAACTCATTAAGCCAATTTCAAATCAGAGGAAAAAGCTTCATCTGCAGCATGAATGAAATGGAAATCAGAGCATCAAGGCTGGAAGATAAAGTAGAAGAATTGGACTGCTTGAGCAAGAATATGAAAAAATGTTAAAAACACAGGAATGGAACATGCAGGAAATGTGGGACACCATGAAAAGAGCAAATTTATGTATTATAGGCAGAGAGGAAGGAAAAGAATCTCAGGTAAATGGCATTGACTAGATCTTCAACAGGATTATGGGAGAAATTTTCCTAAAGTAGAGAAAGATGAGACAATGTAGATACAAGAAGCACACAGAACACCAATTAGAAAGGAGCAGAACAGAAACTCCCCATGGAATATCATAGTAAAAACATTGAATGTACAGAACAGGGAGATGGTATTGAAAGCTGCAAAACAAAATAAGTTATGTATAAAGGAAAATTGATCATAATTACAGCAGGGTAATTGAGACAGGGTCTCTCTGTAGCCACAGCTGGCCTGGAACTTGCTATGTAGACCAGATTGGCCTGGATCTCGCAGAGATCCACCTGCCTCTGCCTCTTGAGTGCTGGGACTAAAGGCATGTGCCACCATGCCTAGCTACAGCTGACTTTTCAATGCAAACTATTAAAGCCAGAGCATGAAGCAACATATTCCAAGTTCTAAATGGTCATAGATGCCAACCAAGCTTTCTTTACTCAGGAAAACTATCTATCCTAGTCGAATGGGAAGGAAAAATCTTCCACTATACAAATCAATTGAAAGAATTCATGTCCACTACACCAGCCCTATAGAGAATACTCTAAGAAATACAAAGTAATGAAGAAATGACCCTACCCAAGGGGCTGCAGAAAGAAAACAAATGAAACTATAATTATCAAAACACAAAATAGGAACAGAACAGGAACAGAAATTATAATGACAGTAACCAATATACATCTTTCAATAATAACTTTATATATCTATGATCTTAATTCTCCAGTCAAAAGACACAGACTAGATGAATGGATTAAGAAAAAAATCTATCTATTTGTTGTCTACAAGACCTGTATCTTGGGGCTGGAGAATGACTTAGTTAAGAGCACTGACTGCTCTTGGAGAGGACCTGGATTCAATTCCCAGCATGCACATGGTGCCTAACAACCATCCTTAACTCCAGTTCCAGGGGATCCGATGCTCTCTTCTGACCTCTGCAGGCATTGTATGACATGGGTGCACTTACATACATGGAGGCAATACACACATATAGATAATAAAAATAATAAAGAAAAATATGTATTTTTTGTATTTTTGAGACAGGGTCTCCCTGTAGCTTCACCTGGCCTGGAACTCACTAAGTAGGCCAGGCTGGTGGAACTCACTCAGGATGTCCTTGAAGTCACAGAGATCACCTGCTTCTGCCTCACAAGTGCTAGGATTAAAGGTGTGTGCCACCACAGGCCACTAAATAAAATATTTTTAAAAATGAAACTCATCTTACATTAAAGATTAGGCACCATCTAATGGTGAACAGTTGGAAAATTTATTCTAAGCAAATGGCACTAAGAAACAAGCCAGGGTTGCAATTTTAATATCTGACAAAAATAGACTTCAAACTAAAGGTAAACAGAAGAGATAAAGAGGGTCACCTTGGGCTGGAGAGATGACTCAGCGGTTAAGAGCACTGGCTGGTCTTGTAGAGGACCTGGGTTTGATTCCTAGGCTTGCAGGTTGCATTGTAGATGCGTTACATACACCTGGGTATCTCACAGAAATTTATTCTCTGCATTTGACCAGTCGTGGAACTCTATAATAGTCTCCATCTGCAGCAAAAGAAGCTTTTTCATGAGTAATAAGAGGTACAATTGTCTGTACATATAAGAATACATATGTAGAAAACAGTAAGAAATCACATCGGTCTAGGGATGTGACAAAAGTAGGTTTTTCTCTAGGATCTATGACCTCTTCAGTCAAATGTATTTGGATATGTTTAGAGTACCACGCATGAATTTCCTCCTGTTGAGCAAACTTTATGTTCAACTAGACAGCATTTGATTTTCCTCAAGATAAACCTGGGACTAGGGAACTGAAAGAGACTGTTTGCTGGACCAGTCATTGCTCTGTTTTATCCTTTACAGCAGGTAGGACCTTTAATGGGTTTTCTCCCTTGGTAGCTTGCATAGTATCTCCTGAAATCACAGAGCTAGTCTTCAGGGAGGAGGCTTCCAGGTTAGTTTCAGCACTAATCCTCCAAATCCTGTGTCCAAAATATGTCCTGTCTTCAGCAATAGGGTTTTATTTGAAGTGTTTGGAGGTAATCAAGGGCTGTAGCAATCGCCTGTGTTATTTTGGGAGTCTCTTGGACTATCTTGACCAGCTCAAGGGGAGGTTGCTCCTGAATGGCACTGTATTTCTTATTATATAGACTTTGGCTATACACAAACACCATGTACAAGTGTTGTATGTGTAATTTTCAGTAGAGTTTTGAACTAATATAGTTCCCTGTGGTTTTCCACACCACCTAATCTCTCATCCCTCTCCCTGTGTAACCATTTCTCCTCCCACTCTGGTTAAAGTACTCCCATTTCTTCCATTTTCTTTTTGATAATACCTGTCTCCTATTATTTACCCTCTCTTGAGTTCCTTCTTCCCCATTACCCCCATGGTTCCTTGTATATATTTCCCTCTCCCTTCCCATTTTCCCATTGTCTCCCCTGGTAACATCTGACTCTTACTATCCCCCCTCTTTCAGGCTCTTTGTATCCCTGTACCTCCATGGTTTCTTTCCCTTTCACTGGATCCTGCAATTACATCAGGATAAATACTCATATAAGGATTTGATGCTAAGATCCACAAATGAGAGTGACCATACATTGGTTGTTTTTCTGAGTCTGTTACTTCACTTAGTATAACAGTTTCTAGTCCCATCCATTTACCTGAAAATTTCATGATTCTTCTATTTTTACTGCTGAGTTTACTCCGTTGTGTAAATCTACCACATTTTCTTTATTCCTTCATCAGGTGAGGGACATTTATGTTGTTTCCGTTTCTTAGCTATTGTGAAAACAGCAGCAACAAACATGAATGTACAGGTATCTCTAGAGCTGGATGAGTCCTTGGGTATATGTGAAAGAGTGGTATAACCAGATCATATGGTAGATTCATTTTTAGTTTATTAGGTGTTCTCCACACTGCTTTCCAGTTGTGGCATGAGGTTCCAGTTCCACCAGCAGTGAATGAGTGGTCCCCTTTCCCCATATCCTCAGCAACATTTGGGAACAGTTTTTTTCTTGGTCCTAGTCAGTCTGACTGGGGTAAGACAAACTCTTAAAGTGGTTTTGATTTGTATTTCCCTAATTACTAAGTATATTGATCACTTTTTGAGGTGTTTCTTAGCTATTTTTATTTCTTCTTTTGAGAGCTCTGTTTAGACTTTAGTTCATCTTTTAATTGGGTCATTTGTTTTCTTGAGTCTTTGGCTTTTGAGTTCTGTGTATATTCTGGATGCTAATTCTTTGTCAGATGTGTAGCTTGCGAATTTTTTCTCACACTCTGTGAGTTTCCTCTTCACTTCCGAGGTTGTTTCTTTTGTAGTACTGAGGCTTTTTAGCTTCATGTGGTCCTGGTTGTTGATTGTTGATCTTAGTTCTGGAGTGACTAATGTTTGATTTAGAAAGTCCTTTCCTGCATCTGTATCTTGTAGGATACTGCCTATGTTTCCTTCTAAAAGTTTCTGAGTTTGAGGTTGTATATTGAGGCCTTTGACCCATTTGGATTTGATTTTTGTGCAGGGAAATAGGTCTGGGTTAAATTTCATTCTTCTACAGATGGAGATCCAGTTTTGACAGCACTGTTTGTTGAAGATGCTGTCTTTCCTCCAGTGAATTTTCTTGGTACCTTGTGAAGTATCAGGTGGCTGAAATTGCATATACTCATGTTTGGGTCTTTCTTATACTTTGTTCCATTGATCTCTTTCTGTGCTGACACCGTGCTGTTCTTATGACTATAGCGCTGTAATATTGTTTGAAAAGTTGTGTGGTAAGCCCCTGGCCTTGTCCTTTGTACTCAGGATTGATTTGGCTATTCAGGTTCTTTTTGATTCCATATGAATTTCAGGATTTTTTAAATTTCTGTGAAGAATCTCATGGGCATTTTGATTTTGATTGCGATTGAACTAAATTTGTAAATTGCTTTTAGTAGGATGGTTATTTTCATTATATTTATTCTAATAGTCAATGAACACAGGGCCTTCTCCATCTCCTGGTGTCTTCCTCAATTTCTTTCTTTCAAAGATTTAAAATTTTTCAGTATAGAGGCCTTTAATATCTTTGTTCAGGTTTATTTCCAGATATTCCATTTTTTGAAGCTATTGTGAATGGGAGGGTTTCCATGAATGCTTTCTCTGATGACTTGTTATGAAAGGCTACTGATTTTTATAAATTGATTTTGTAAACTGCCACTGAAAGTGTTGGTCATTTCTAGAATTTTTTGGATCTCTTATGTATGATATCATATTATCTGCAAATAAAGATAATCTGACCTCTTCTTTTCTGGTTGGTATCCATTTAATTTCCTTCTCTTGCTTATTGCTCTAGCTCAAGTTTCAAACCCTGTATTGAAATTGAGTGGGGACAGCAGACAGCCTTGTCTGGTTTCTGATTTTAATGGGAATGTGTTGGGAGCCTGAGGCTCAGCCATTTCTCGGGGCTGCTGGCAGACCTGAGTTGGTGACCTTTCCATTCAGGCCACAACCTTGGCTCACAGCCGGGGCCAACAGCCTTGGACCACAACCTTGGCTCACAGCCGGGGCCCACAACCTTGGCCCGTGGCCTTGTTCTCCTTTCCAGTAAATAGCCTTGTTCTCCATTAATCAGCAGATTCCTCCCCTTAGAGTATGTCAGGGCCCCTGTGCTCTGACCAGTTTGATTACTCACTCTTTACTTCTTTGTTCTCATTCTCTATTTAAACTCATGCTTGTGCTTTAATAAATGAGACTTGATCAGAGCCCTGTCTTGTCTCCATTTCTCTTGCCGCTTGCCTCATCCACGTCCCCACTCCCCAATCCAGGTACTTCGTGGCAGTTTCCACGGGTCGGAACTGAGTCACGCTGCAGAGTGGTGCCCAATGTGGGGCCTGGATACTGGGGACAACGTGAGGGACATGACAGAGGAAAAAGGGGTGCGCATCCGTTCAAATAATTCGGAGACGCCGCGGGAGCCTGCCATGACCGAGCCGAAGGTAAGTTGGTCGTTCAATCATGGGGCAAGAATTAAGTCAGCATCAGATTTATGTGATACAGTTAAGAGAAGCTCTACAGGCAAGAGGAGTAAAGGTTAAAACTGAGGATTTATTTCATTTCTTTGATTTTGTAAAGGACCTTTGTCCCTGATTTCCCCAGGAGGGGGTTATAGATATAAAAAGATGGAGAAGAGTGGGAGATGCATTACAAGATTTTTATACAGTGTTTGGACCAGGAAAGGTCCCGGTTACTGCTTTTTCTTATTGGAATTTAATAAAAGAATTAATAGATAGGAGAGATGAACATGAACCAGTAGTGGCAGCGATTGCCCGGGTTGAAGAGATTTTTAGAAGCAGTTCTAAGTCAGAGTTGAGAGAAACTCCTAAGGATGAGCCTCCGGAGCCTCCTGACTTAATTTCTCTTGATAGTGAAGATGAGAGTTCTTCTAAAACTTTAAAGAAGGAGTCCTCAGAGTCAGTTACAGGAAAGGGAAATCAAGAGGATGCCCAACAGTTTAAAATAGAACATATTTGTATTTATCCTCTTTTACCAGAAGCTGCCTGTCCAACCTTAGAAACGGATGGCACAGAGGCTGTGAGGGAGGGGTTGATTTGTAAAACTGAGGATGGACCACCAAATGGCCACAAGAGGCAAGAGTATGATGGCCCTCCTTCTTACAGTGTACCGCCTGCTCCAATTATCATGGCGGCGATAGATCCTAGATCAGAATCAAGGGAACAAATAAAACAGTTGCAGGAACAAATTAAGTTGGAGGAAATACATCAGTCACTGATACTTAAATAAATTAAGCTAGAAGAAATGCATCAGTCGCTGATACTTAAATTACAAAAGCTCAGAATAGGTAGAGGTAGCGAGGCTGTTGTAGATAGAGAAAGAGCTTGTCCAGCCCCCAGGGGGCCCGGCCTTCACTCATATAAAGAAAATCTTAATGAACCTGATAGGCTTCCCTCCCATATGGAGACTTTTCCCATAACGGAAACAGTAGATGACCAGAGGCAGGCATGGCGACATCATACAGCACTTGAATTTCCACTAATCAAAGAATTGAAGACTCCCGTGTCGCAGTATGGAGCTACAGCTCCATATACCTTGGCTATCTTAGAAGGTGAGGCTGAGAAATTGCTAACTCCTATTGATTGGAATACATTGGTAAAGGCAGTCCTTAGTGGGGGTGATTATTTGTTATGGAAATCAGAGTATTTTGACAACTGTAAGGAGACAGTTAGAAGGAATCAACAAACTGGAAATGGATGGGATTTTGATATGTTAGCAGGCAAAGGTCAGTATGGGACCAATGAACAACAGATGCGATATGATGTGGGTCTTTTTGCACAAATTCGAATTGCTGCCACTAAAGTATGGAGAAAACTTCCAGTTAAAGGGGACCTGGGAATTTCTCTCACTTCAGTCAAGCAGGGGCCTGATGAGCCATTTGCAGATTTTGTTCATTGGTTAATGACCACAGCAGGGAGAATATTTGGAAATGTTGATGCAGGGCTAGAGTATGTGAAACAGTTGGCGTACGAAAATGCTAATCCTGCCTGCCAGGCAGCCATTAGACCCTACAGGAAAAAGATGGATTTGACTGGCTATATTCGTCTGTGTTCAGACATAGGTCCATCTTATCAACAGGGGCTTGCCATGGCAGTGACTTTTAATGGACAAACTGTAAAGGATTTTCTGGCTGATAGGTATAAGGCTAAGAGCAAGGGGTGTTTTAAATGTGGTAAGGAAGAGTGGGCACTTTGCCCAGGAATGCAAGGCAGATGATGATCAGCAAAAGAATGATGATAAAAAGGCTCCTAGATTATGTCCCAGGTGTAGAAGGGGAAGACATTGGCCTAATGATTGTAGGTCTAAGACTGATATTGAAGGGAGACCTTTATCTTCTCGTCAGGGAAACTGGTGGAGGGGCCAGCCCCAGGCCCCGAAACAAGCTTTTTGGGCAGTCAGTTTCGTTCCTGCCATCAGCAGCAATCCATTTCAAACCTCAGCAGAGCAACCCCAGGAAGCACAGGCCTGGCCCTCAGTTCCTCCTCCCACACAGTATTGACTCCAGAG
>NW_008359093.1:984276-986627 GCF_000622305.1 Nannospalax galili | reverse complement strand
TCACAAATGAGAGTTGTGATGTGTAGTCCAAACGATGCTGTTACTGCACAGATGCTTGCTCAGGGCTATAACCCTGGCAGGGGATTAGGAAAAAGAGGATGGAGGATTATTTCCAATACCAATCCAAGGCCAAAATGATAAGCGAGGCTTGGGAAATTTATGATGGTGGCCATTGACGACCCTGCACCCTCAAACTATGTGGATCGTATAACCTGGCAATCAGATGATCTGGTTTGGGTAGCTCAATGGCTGCTTACAGAAAAGTTGGCAGCAGCCATTCATTTGGTGCAGGAACAACTTGAGGCAGGGCACATTGAAGAGACTTATTCTCCGTGGAATACACCCATATTTGTTATTAAAAAGAGGTCAGGAAAATGGAGATTATTGCAAGACTTGAGGGCAGTCAATGCTACTATGGTCCTCATGGGAACTTTTCAGCCAGGTTTGCCTTCTCCAGTTGCCATACCACAAGGATACTTTAAGATAATAGCAGATCTTAAGGATTGTTTTTTCACTATTCCCTTATATCCTGAGGATCGCAAACGCTTTGCTTTTAGCCTTCCTTCAATTTATTATAATGAGCCTATAAAGAAATATCAGTGGAAGGTTTTGCCTCAAGAAATGGCCAATAGCCCTACCCTTTGTCAAAAGTTTGTAGCTGCAGCTCTTCAAAACAGCTCTTGAAAATACTAGGAATATTTGGCCATCCATGTATATAATCCATTATATGGATGATATTCTGATTGCAGGTGCATCAGGGGAAGTAGTGTTACAATGTTATGCTCAGTTAAAATCTAATTTATTGGATGCCGGCTTACAAATTGCCCCTGAAAAGGTGCAAACGCAGGATCCTTTCTCTTATTTGGGTTTTCAAATTGATGAACAAAAAATAACTAATCAAAAGGCTATCCTTAGACTTGATAAACTACAAACCTTAAATGATTTCCAAAAACTATTAGGTGATATTAATTGGCTACGTCCTTATTTAAAGTTGAACACTGGTGACTTAAAATCCCTTTTTGACATCCTTAAAGGGGATATAAATCCAACTTCACCCAGAGAACTTACTGAGGAGGCCAGAGTCGCCATACGTAGAGTTGAGGAAGCAATTGCTAATCAGTTTGTTACCAATATAGATTATTGCAAGCCTTTATGGCTCATGATTTTTAATACTCAACTATTGCCTACGGGTCTTCTTTGGCAGGAGCCCAATCATCCTATTATGTGGATACATTCACCTGCCTCCCCCAAAAGGGTATTGCTTCCTTATTATGACGCAGTAGCTGACTTGGTGATTATTGGTCGAGACCGCAGTCGTAAATATTTTGGTTTGGAACCTCTTCATATTGTAAAGCCTTATACGAAAGATCATATTAACTGGTTACTTCAAAATTCAGAGGCTTGGCTAATAGCTTGTGCTAATTTTCTAAGAATTTTAGATAACCATTATCCACCTGACAAGCTCATTCAATTTTGTAATTTGCATACCTTCATTTTTCCATGCATTACTAGCCAGCAACCTTTACCTACTGCTTTGTTAGTTTTTACGGATGGTTCCTCTAATGGAATGGCAGCCTATACTTGGAATAATCAGGTTGTGCAATTTCAGCGGTTTCGAACTAACAAAACCTCTGCACAACTAGTGGAACTGTCTGCCATTATATCAGTTTTCTCTACGTTCCCTGATACACCTCTTAATATATATACTGATAGTGCATATATAGCTCGTGCTGTACCTCTTTTAGAAACTGTTCCTATAATTGGGCATATTTCTGAAGCTGCAGATCTTTTTCGTCAATGCCAGCACCTCATTCGTCAGTGGAAAGTCCCATTCTTTTTAGGCCACATTCGAGCACACTCTAACCTTCTGGGGCCTTTAATGGCCGGCAATCAGGTTGCCGATGAAGCCACCAAACTTGTTGCTATTGCTACAAACTGTTCCTATAATTGGGCATATTTCTGAAGCTGCAGATCTTTTTCGTCAATGCCAGCACCTCATTCGTCAGTGGAAAGTCCCATTCTTTTTAGGCCACATTCGAGCACACTCTAACCTTCTGGGGCCTTTAATGGCCGGCAATCAGGTTGCCGATGAAGCCACCAAACTTGTTGCTATTGCTACACCTTCTAATATTGCTCAAGCTCAACAGGCTCATGAGTTACACCATCTTAATGTGGCTTCCTTACGATTGATGTTCAAACTCACTAGAGAACAGGCTAGACAAATAGTTAAGGATTGTAAGACTTGTGTCACCTTCCTTCCTGTACCCCACCTAGGAGTCAATCCTAGAGGGCTTGTTCCTAACAAGCTTTGGCAAATGGATGTATCACATTATAAAGATTTTGGTGGCTTC
>NW_008359093.1:982073-983908 GCF_000622305.1 Nannospalax galili | reverse complement strand
CTCTTTTATAGCCCAGCCAGACCGCAATGGCCTCTGCTTGTTGCATCCTGCTCCTCCTGATTGGTCCCGTTTGGTTGCAGATGGTGTTACAGTGGGAATTCCAGGTTAAAGAGGGAAACAACATTCAAACCATTGGCACTGCCCGCTGTCCAGTGAAGGGTTGTCAAACAACCATCGTCATTCATTTCACCCCGTCTATCTTACCCTCTAAATCGAGATCTCATATATGTTTCACTTATGATAATAGACGCAGTTGCCTCACAGATAGTAATGATAATGATCAATTCACAATTCGTATAGATGACCCTTGAGATGTCAGGTGGCAGAATGGAGTTCGAGGAAACATTTTTTATAATAATGGGTTCGCCTTACTCCCGATGGGGGTCTTTATCTATTTCCCACCAGCTGGTCCCTGCTACCATTGATAAACAAGTGAGACAGGTTATTATTATGAGTGAGACTAAGCTTCAGTCTGCCATACATTCAAACTCCACCCTCAATCTTGCCCTTTGGCCCAATTATCTAAATTTCGCTTTACAGTTGATGAACCTTTCTAATATCAATGCTTCATCGTGTTTGTTATGTGCCTCCTTGGTTCAGCCCTTACTAGCCACTGTCCCTGTTAATAATTCCTCTGCACTCAACATCATTGCTGCTGGCACTGCACCTTCTCCCCCATGCTGTCAATTCCATTACTTCATAATCCTGCTCAAAATATTTCCCTCTGCTATATCACTGCTATCTACATTTCCCCCTCCTTCATATGTCACAGTATTTGCTCTGTCAGTTCACCTCTTAATGCTCCCCCTTTTACGTCTTTCTGGTGCAATGAATCCCTGTATCAACAGATCACTATTTCCTCTCCAGGACCCTGTGTATTAATTACTATTGTACCCCAACTAAACATGTATTCGCCAGAGGAGTTTGCCTGGCTACTCCGCCCATGCATTAAGAGAGGAGTGTTCATCCTTTTGCAATCAGGATAGGATTTACTGTTTCTGCCAGCCTTTCTGAGGGGGCCTTGGGACAGCTGGCTACTCCGCCCATGCATTAAGAGAGGAGTGTTCATCCCTTTTGCAATCAGGATAGGATTTACTGTTTCTGCCAGCTTTTCTGAGGGGGCCTTGGGACATACTCTCTATACTGCAAAGGAATTCAATTCCCAATTATAACAAGTTATAGAATCCACAGCCAGTAGCCTCGCGTCCTTGCAATGCCAACTGACTTCCTTGGCACAAATTGCCCTTCAAAATCGTAGGGCCCTTGATCTTATTACTGCTGAAAAGGGGGGAACTTGCCTTTTTTTTACAGGAGGAATGCTGTTTCTACGTCTGCAGGGGGCTCTCCCTCTCTTTGCGGGTCGTTGGCCACTGGCCCACGAGGGCAGGGAGAGCAGAAGAGGCGAACGTATGCTGTTTCTACGTCTGCAGGGGGCTCTCCCTCTCTTTGCGGGTCGTTGGTCACCGGCCCATGAGGGCAGGGAGAGCAGAAGAGGCGAATGGGGTCAGGACGGCCAGTGAGCACTGATGGAAGAAAGCCCTTCCAGAGAGACTGGTCCCAGGTGCAGTGAAACAGCAGTGATACAGTTCCAGAGAGTGAAACAGCTCCGTTTATTCAGTGGGAGAACTAGAGAATTTATAGTGTGGAGGCAGTAGCAAAAGCCTCAGTTGATAGGTGCTCATAGTATGCTTTATTTACATGTGGTAGTGGGCTCCTATCTTCCAGACTATCAGGCAATGCCTGATTATCATATAGAAAAAACCTGGGGGTAGTTTTCACTCCAGGTAACTATGCCAAAGGTCATGTTCCAGATAAGGTCAGGCATCCGTGCTTGG
>NW_008359093.1:976684-981909 GCF_000622305.1 Nannospalax galili | reverse complement strand
TAGGGCCCTTGATCTTATTACTGCTGAAAAGGGGGGAACTTGCCTTTTCTTACAGGAGGAATGCTGCTTCTACACCAACAAATCGGGATTAGTGGAACAAAATATACAGACCCTGCAGACCATCAGTTACAAACTACATCATTTTTATCAAAGCCCTTCTAGATGGCTGGATTCCCCTTTCCTTTCTTGGATTCCCTCCATGATCCCATCTCTCATCTTCCTCCTTCTTCTTCTTACACTAGGGCCATTGTTAGTAAAAAGGCTGTTGGTCTTTATTAAGCAGCAAATGGAGGCTCTTCACACTGAGAGACCAATACAGGTCCATTACCATCGCCTTGATCTTATGGATTGCGAGTTGATAGGGACACGTTGCTATGATGGTGCTACTAGCCATCCCCCTTGAGAGATGAACTGGACAGTCAATGATGGGTATGTAAGAATCCTCCCTTGATGGCAACCTAAGACAGGAGGGTAGTCTAATGCTACTACCTTATCCAATGATGGGTAAGCACCTTGGGGAAGGATACTCCAACCTAAGACAGGTGCAGTTCCCTAAGGGTCTAGCAGCCTTCGATCCCTAAAACTCTATAAAGTAAAAAAGGGGGACCTGTTGGGAGCCTGAGGCTCAGCCATTTCTTGGGGCTGCTGGCAGACCTGAGTTGGTGACCTTTCCATTCAGGCCACAACTTGGCTCACAGCCGGGGCCAACAGCCTTGGCCCACAACCTTGGCTTACAGCCAGGGCCCACAACCTTGGCCCGCAATCTTGTTCTCCTTTCTAGTTATCATTAGATTCCTCCCTTAGAGTACATCTGGACCCCTGTGTTCTGACTGGTGTAATTATTTGCAGTCTTTGCTCCTTTGTTCTCATTCTTTATTTAAACTCATGCTTGTGCTTTAATAAATGAGACTTGATCAGATCCCTGTCTTGTCTCAATTTCTCTTGCTGCTTGCCTCATCCACATCCCCACTCCCCAATCCAGGTACTTCGTGGCAGTTTCCATGGGTTGGAACCGAGTCATGCTGCAGGAATGATTTCCATTTTTCTCCATTTAGAATGACACTGGCTGTGGGTTTTTTGTATTTAGTCTTAATTATGTTATGTTCCCTCCAGTCCAATTCCCTCTAGGACATTTATAATAAATCCATGTTGACTTTTGTCAAAGACTTCTGCATCTGTTGAGATGATCATGTGATTTTTGTCTTTAAGTCCATTTGTATGATTTATTACATTTATTGACTTAAGTATATTGAAGCATCCCTACACATCTGGAGTAAAGCAGCCTAGGTCATGGTGAATGATCTTTTGATGTGTGTGTGTATGCAATCTGTATTTTGTTGAGAATTTTCTTTATATGATTTGTTTTTTATTTATCCTTACTAACAATGTAGTAGTTTTGTATTTATGTTTGTCAAATGATTGCAAATTTATTAGCTTAAAACAGTGTCCATTTATGAATTCACAGTCTACATATCAGGAGTACAACATGACATGACTGAGTTCTCAACGTGTGTCACAAGGCTGAAGTTAAGATGTCACACAGGCTGAGTTTAGATTCTGGGGAAATATTGCTTCTGAGCTCATTTAGTTGTTGGAAGATAAATTCCTTCTGACTGTAGGAGTGAAGTCACATTCATTCATAGGCTGCTGTTCAGAGATGTTTGCAGTTCTTTGAAGCTGGCCACATCTTGCCTTGGAACTTTCTGCATCTTCAAACCAACAATAATATGGCAAATCATCTTCTTGCTTCATGTCTCTGACTTCCCATATCTCTGACTTCTGGATCCAAATTTAAACCTCTCATATGCTCACGTTAGACTATCTACCTGGGTAAAACTTCTTTTCTTTTCTTCTTCTTTTTTTAACTTTTACAAAAACTTTATTGAGAATTTCATACATGCATATGAAGTGTTTTGATCAAATCCATGCCCACTCCCTCCCCTCCAACATTCCCCCTCTGAAGAGGTAACCCTAAAATCTTTTAAGGATTAGATATGAAGTATGTTGCTAACTCAACCCAAGGATATTTTGATTTTTAGCCAAGAAACTGGCTATATTTATTTGGGGTCTTTTTGCCCTAACTGCCTACCCAATTCCTACCTCCTATTCTTATCATGCCATCCTCTGAAGGGGTTACCAAAATTGCCAGTAGGGAATAGGGACACAGACTGCTCTGGCTTCTTCCATGCTGAGCAGGGACACAGGGTGAGGCAATTGGAGTACCCCTTCAGTGGGTCTATCTAAAAGACTCCCAAATTGCATAACTCTTGTCTCTAAGGGGGAAAGAAAGTCCTTGAATCGTGAATAGGAGATATGAAGGAGAAGTAAAGGCAAGAGTAATTAGCATTACAAGTTCTAGATAGGGAACTAGAAAAAAGAACAGGGAAATTCTCAAATTTACATTCGTTCATTAGGTATATGGACTTTCTTTTTTGTGTGTTTCCTTTCCTGGTTTTGATATTATAGTAATACTGGCATCATAGAAAGAGTTTAGAAGCTCTCCCTCTGTTTCTATCTTTTTAAATAATTTAAGTAGTATTGATTGTACGTGTTCTCTGAATGTCTGGTAGAATTCTGCTGTGAATCCTTCTGGTCCTGGGCGTTATTTAGTTGGGAAGTTTTGTATTACTGTTTCAATTTACTTATTTATATAGATCTGTTTAAGCTGTTGGTTGGTTCTTGATTTAGCGTTAGTGGTTTCCATAAATTTAGAAAGTATTCCACTTGTTTGAATTTCAGGAATTTCTCCTCTATAATCCTGGAGGTCAGGTCGATATTATTGACCTGAGATTCTTCTCTTTCTTCTATGCCTATAACATGTAAATTTGGTCTTTCCGTGGTGGCCCACATTTCCTGCATACTCCTTTCCTGTGTTTAAAAAAATTCATATTCTTTGCTTGAGTAGTCCAATTCTTCACATTTTTCATTCAGTCTTGATATTCTGTTTTCCATTTTTTCCATTCTGTTGGCGAGGCTTTCTCCTGTTGTTTCAAATTGGCTTACTGAGTTTTTCAATTCCATCTTCATTTCTGGAGTTTTCTTCAGTATTTCTATCTTTTTTGTGAGTTCACTTCTCAAATCCTGAATTGTCTTTGTCATTTTATACAGTGGTTGCCAGCTACTGGTTATTGATTTTTCTTAAGTGTCTGTTTAGCTTTATTTTATGCCAAATTGAGTGTTATTTGTGTGACTATTGTCTCAGCACCCAGGAGGCTGAGGCAGGAGGATTGTGAACTTTAGAAAGCCAGACTCGGGTACACAGTGAGAACTTGTCCCTCCCAAAAAGTTGTTAAAGTGTTTTCTAAAGTAACTTCACTCATTTTGTATTCTGACCAAAAATGCATGAGACTCTAAGCCCTTCTCACTCTCACCACCGCCTGATATGGTCACTTTATTTTGAGATGGGATCTCGCTCTGGGACCTGGATTAGTCTGGAACTCACTGTGTAGTCCTGGCAGGTGTCAAATGTCTACCTAAATTTTCTGGGTGTTGGAATTAGTAGGCAAAGGCCACCACACAGGCTTAACAAATTTTTTAAAGACATGATAGACCAGGCTAGCCTAGACCTCACTACCCTCCTGCCTCAGTCACCTGACTGACCACAAGTGTGTGCTACCATACCTGCCTATGATGTTATTATTATTATTATTATTATTATTATTATTATTATTTTGGTCTTTTTGAGACCGGGTCTCCCTGTAGCCCTAGCTGGCCTGGATTCGCTATGGAGACCAGGCTGGCCTCGAACTCACAGAGATCCGCCTGCCTTTGCCTTCCGAGTACTGGGATTAAAGGCGTGTACCACCATGCCTGGCCTGATATTTTTTTTAAAGTGATGAATAATAATTATATGCAAGTATTGGGCACAGAGTGATCTCTAGATATATGTATGTACATATTAGAGAATGTGATTAAATGAATCTCACCAACAAATCCATCACTTTACATGTTTTTTCCAATGTGTGAACATTTAAAATATACTCTGTTATACTCACTGGCCAGCCAGGCTAGGCAAATGGATGGGTGCCAGGTTCAGTGAGAGTTTCTGTCTCAAAAAATAAGGTGGAGAAGACTGACTGAGATTGCTTACCTGACCTGAGTTCAGTCCCTCCATGAAAACCACATAAGGATGGAGAGAGGAAACTAACCCCACAAAGCTGTTCCCTGGCCTCCACATTCACCCTGTAACACATGTGGCAGATCTCTCTCTCTTGCTCTCTCTCTGAGGGATTGAGGAAGATACTCTAAGTTGACCCCTGGCTTCCACATGCAGGCCACAGACATGTGTACTCACACATAAAAGATGTTCAAGGTCATCCTCAAGGTCATCTTCGACTATACGGGGAGTTTGAGGCCAGACTGGGCTACATTATACTATACCTCAAAAGAAAAACCCATCTCTTGTAGACAATCAAAAGAATTGAGCAGATTCATTCTTTGACAGCATCTACACGTATGAGGTGCATTCTGTTTACCCTCACCCCTGCCTCCTGTTGGCCCCACCCACCCCTGTAACTCTGCTACCTACAGTTACACTTTCCACATTCATGACTTTTTGCTTTGTTTTTGTTTCCTACCAATTTTTCAGGGACTTCCACATGGCCACAGGTTTGGAACTGTCCACTGGAAACTGCTGGACGCACCATTTGGTGCCCAACCCTTAAAAGCAAAGTCTGTCCCTCTCCCAGAATCCCTCAGTTGCCAATACTTCAGCAGGGAAGAGTGTGTCCACTGGAAACTGCTGGACTCACCATTTGGTGCCCAACCAAAAGCAAAGTCTGTCCCTCTCCCAGAATCCCTCAGTTGCCAATACTTTAGCAGGGAAGGGTAGAGCCTCATGAGCAGATCCCAAATTCCTGATTGGCTGTTGAGGGGCTCAGTCTTGCGCAGCTGTGGTGAGATCGAGTTTACGGTGGCTGTGCTGTACCCTAAGACAGCCTTCCCCATCTCCTCTCCATACATTCTGCCTCTTGCTCTCAGCAGTTTTGAAATATACATTCATCATTAACTGTAACCGCCATGCTGTGTAACAGATCTGCAGTGATCGCTCTTGTCTCCCTGCAACTGTCTGTGTGACCACTGTCTCCTCACTCCCCGTGGCTCTCACTTGACTGTGCACAACTGTGTCTGAGTATTCGGAGCCATGTTATCATTGAGTCACTGCCTGTGTTCATTCTCCCTTGACTCACCCTAGCATGAGTGATAAACATGGGCTTCTCTTTCCC
>NW_008359093.1:959706-976628 GCF_000622305.1 Nannospalax galili | reverse complement strand
TTTCCCTCAGTGTTTCCCGTTGGGGATACCGGGTGGCCCAGGGCTTCGTCTATGCCACCGAGGAGATTAACAGGAGCATCCACCTGTTGCCCAACCTGACGCTGGGTTTCTCCATCCAAAACTCTGGGGACTCCGTGCAAGGAGCGCTCCATGAGACGCTGGGCTTTCTCACCAGGCAGGAGGAGCCCATTCCCAACTACTCGTGTCAGCCTGGCCCTCCTCAGGCTGCCCTGGTTGGGGAGACCCGGTCAGATCTTTCTGTCTCCATGGCCAGGCTTCTGGGGCTGTACAAGTTTCCCCAGGTGAGTTGTCCAAAGCTTTGTCCCTTCATCAAAAATTATGATGGTATTGAAATGGATGGTGATGACCACAGTCCTGAGCAGCTCCAATGTAGAGCCAGGTTCCTGCTCACAGTCTCCATGTATGCCATTGCTTCCCTCCATGGAAACTAGTTTTGAGAGAACTGTGATCTCCCTGCATTGATGAGGAAGCAGGGTTAGAGAAAATATCTCTTAAATTCACAAAATGTTCACATGTGTACGTGTCCGTGTCTCTGTATGTATTTGGGCCATTGTGCCCCATAGAGGTCAGAGGAAAACTTGTCCAAGTCAGTTCTCTCCTTCCATCATCTAGGCCCTGGGGAATTGAACTGAGGTTGTTGTGTTTGGTGGCAATTCCCTTTATATGCTTAGCCATCTTGCCAGTCCATAGAGAAAAATTTTGGATTTGTTAGAAGCTCACCCACCTCAGGGTGCTAGAACTGGGGTTTGAACCTAGGTACCTGGGCTTATGCCACCTGCTCCACCTCTACCCCACTGATGTTCACTGAAACCTGGGCCCTGAGTGTTATTCCCACAACGGTGGCCATGTCTGACAGCCATGTCCTCTGAAAACTGAATTCTTCATAGTGTTCAGAGGTGAACTGAGGATAATTTGTACAGAATACAAGTGAATTGAAATATTTTATGAATATTTTTATTTTGTTAATCATGTATATATGTAGGTGTGAGTGTTGGTTTGTGGACACAGTGCCAAAAGAGGGTATTGGATCTTCTGGAACTGGAGTTACAGGTGGTTGTGGGCCACATGATATGGGTGCTGGGAATCCAGCTCAGGTCTTCTGCAAGAGCAGTGCTTACTCGACCACTGAGCTACATCTCCAGCTCCAATCGAGGCATTTAAGGTAAATGATTCAAGGGCTTTTATTTTAGTAGGATTACCAGAGTTTATTTGAGGATATTTTCATCTTCCTCCAGAGACCCTCTGAAGCCAAGGGCTACCATGTCTCTTTCCCCCATTCCCACCCCAACTGCTAATATACTTTCTGTCCCTGTGAATTTGCCTTCCTTGGTCATATCCGGTGAATGGAATCATACTGTATGAAGCCGTCTGAACTGGCTTCTTTCCCTGAGCAGGTCTTCAGGGTTTGCCCATATTGTAGTATGTGAGAGAGCTTCATTTTTTCTTATCAATGATGAAAACCCTACTCTATGTGTAGACCACATTTTGTTTATCTATATTCAGTTCTTACCTGCTGTGTGGGTGCTGGGAATCAAACTCACATCCTTGCAAGAACAGCCAGTCTTTTAACTACTGAGTCACTTTTCCAGCCCCTGTTTTTGTTTTGGGTTTTTTTTGTTGTTTTTTGAGTCCTTGTTGGCCTGGAGTTCCCTTTATAGACCAGGTTGACCTTGAACTTACAGAGATCTGACTACCTCTGCCTCCCAGGAGCTGGGAGTAAAGGTGTGGGCGTCCTTGTCAGGCATGTTTTTGTTTTTTTTGAGACAGTCTCACTTAGTAGTCCTAGCTGCCTGCAAACTCACTATGTAGACAAAGCTGGCCTTAACATTCACATCATAAGGCAGATTTACTTCTTTCCTTTTAAATCCATGCATATTTGAACTTATTTGTTTTTTTTATTTTTTTTGCTTATTTATTTCTATGTGTCTCTGTGTGTGCACCTGTATGTATATCCAGAGGTCAGAGGAGGGTGTGGATGGCCTCCTCCATCACTCTCCACTTATTTTTTGAGTCAGGGTCTCTTAGTGAATCCAGGGCTTATGTTCCCTAGGCTGGAAGCCAGCAGCCCCAGCCATCCTCCTGTCTCCACCCTACTTGGAGCTGGGTTATATGTGTGAGCTTCTCACTGCGTAGCTCAGACTGTTGTTGAACTCTTGATCCTCCATCCTTAGCTTCCTGAGTGTTATGATTACAGATACGCCCACCATGTACAGAACAGAACTTAATTTCTTGAATATATCATCTCAAGACAGCCTTGTTTTCCATTTGTAGGTCTGCAAGATAAAAATTCAGTTAAATATGAATTTCAGAGAAAAAAATGACTTACTATTAGTGTAAGTTTGTCCCAATATTTATTTTTTAAAAAATATTTTATTTACTATTATTTTATGTATATGATGTATTGCCTGCATGTATGTAGTCCTGAGTAGTGCAATGCCTGTGGAAGTTAGAGGAGGGCTTGGATTCCTCTGGAACTGTGGTTACAGACGGTTGTTAGCTGCCATGTGGGTGCTGGGAATAGAACCCGGGCGTGGCTCTTTGCCATTCAGCATCTTTCCAGCCTCCCACTTTTCTATGAAAATGTTGTTTGTTGTCAATAATATGTGATTTATAGGATAAACTTATACTAAAACTTATCATTGTTTATCCTAAACTTAACTGGATGTCTTGTATTTTTCTTGTAAAATCTGGCCGGACTACAGACAGGAGTCAGAGTCAGCTTTAGCCCTCTGCAAGAACCAATAAAAAATTAGAGCCTTTAAGACCTTTACATCGCCCGTTTAATTACTGCCCTCTGGTGGTGAGAGAAGGTTTTGCAGTCGGAGAAGAAGCCCTGAGGCTGAGCAGATCCATTCTGCACCTCAGCCATGGACCAAAAGCAAACTCAGACAGAACTGTGCTAGCCTCGGCTCAAAGAGCCACCCTCTCCTTTGAGAACAAGCTTTGGTCTCTTCTTGAACAACTGACAATCTGGCAAACTAGATTCCTCATTTCTTTTTTAAAATATATTTTATTTACTATTTTTATTTTATGTGCATGAGTGTATTGCCTGCATGTATGTGAGTGCACCTGTGCCATGCAATGCCTTGGAGGTCAGAGGAGGGCATGTATTCCACTGGAACTGGAGTTAAGGTCGGTTCGTAGCTGCCATGTGGGTGCTGGGAATCGAACCCGGTTCCTCTGCAAGAACAGTCAGTGTTCTTAACTACAGAGCCATCTCTCCAGCCCCAATTCCTCATCTCTTATAGCTTGAGGATCACACAATGGCCAGAGGATAGAAGCTTATTGTTATCAGCAATGAATACCAGTTCAATGATGTCTGCCAGGGACAGTGAGGTGGCTCAGTGGGTTAAGGTGCTTGCTGACAAGTCTGATGACCTGAGTTCAATCCCCAGAATCCATGTGGTTGAAGTAGAGAACTGAATCCTAAAAGTAGTCTTCTGACCTCCACATTCACACTGTGGCATTCACGTGTCCACACACACACACACACACACACACACACACAGACACACACACACACAATGTAATAAAATTAGAAAAAAGAGTGATCTATCTGTATGCAAACCAGGGTCAGAGCCAGCTTGGTGGGGCAAAGGACAGGTGCTGAGAGGGGAGCAGGTAAGGCTGGGTGCTGGGCTTCACCCTAGGAGCCACAGGGGCTGTGTCTGGAATGAATCAGCCTAGGAGGGACACAGAGGTTCTTGGTGGAATCAGAATTTTCTGAGCTTGATGGTCAAGTATTTTCAAGAGAACTCTCTTTTTTTATGTGTATATGTCTGGGTGAGTGTGCTGGATAGCTTTAGTGTCAACTTGACACACCTGGGTTGAGGGAGCCTCAATTGGGGAATTTCCTCTATTGGACTGGCCTGTGGCCATGTCTGAGGGGCATCTTCTTGATGAGTGATGTGGGAGGGCCCAGCCCACTGTGGGTGGTGCCACCCCTGCGCAGGTGGGCCTGTGTTGCATAAGAGAGCAGGCTGATCAGGGGCCAGGGACCAAGCCAGTAAGCAGTATTCCTCCATGGCCTGTGCTCCAGCTCCTGCTTCCAGGTTCCTGTCCTGAGTTCCTACCTTGGGCTCCCTGATGAACTGAGTCCTAGGAGATATAAGACAAATAAACCCTTTCCTCCCCAAGTTGGTATTGGTCAGAGTATTTTGTCACAGCAATGAAGAAACAAACTAGGACAGTGAGTGTCCACCACATGTTCTCAGGTATCCATGGAGGCTAGACAAGGGTGTGGGAAACCTGGAGCCGCAGTGATGGGTGGCTGTGAACTGCCCTGTTTAGGTGCTGGGAACTCAGCTCTCCTGCAGGAGCAGCATCCTCTTTTAAGTGCCGAGTCCTCTCTCCAGTCCCTGCTCCTCACATTTCACCCTGACCTGTGCCTGGGCCCTGATCTCATCCACTCTGTTCTGTCGGGTTCTTTCTTGACAGGTCAGTTACTCATCCACACTGCCCAGCCTCAGCGACAAGACCCAGTTCCCATCCTTCCTTCGAACCCTGACCAGTGACCTCACATCCTCCCATGCAGTCACCCAGCTGATAATTCACTTTCAGTGGTCCTGGGTGATCATTCTGGCCCAGGATGACGACTTTGGGCAGCAGGCGGGCTCTCTGGCCACGGGGGAGCTAGTCCAGGCTGGTGTGTGCATTGAGTTCCACCTCCACGTCCCTTTCCAGCAGTCTCCCGAGAAGATTGAAGCTATTGTCCAAAAGGTGCAGAGAAGCACAGCCACGGTTGTCCTGGTCTTCCTGAGCAACTTGAATTTCCAGCTCATCCTGCCTGGCTTACTGCAGTTCCCTGTTGCAGGCCAGGTCTGGGTCAGCAAGCACGCTCTGCACACGGACTCGCCCTGACCATTCCAGGGGTTTCCCAGGTCTTGCAAGGCTCCTTTGGCCGTCTGTATCGCAGCAGCCGGGCGCCCGGCTTCTCTGAGTTCCTAGCTCACCTCCACCCTAGCCAGACCCCAGAAGACATGTTTATAGAGAGGTTCTGGGAGTTCACCTTTGACTGCACCTGGCCTCACAGGAACAGCATGGTGCCAGAGCGGGTCCGGTTCTGCTCGGGCAATGAAAGTCTAAGAACAAAGCAGTATCCCCGGAAGTGAACAAAATTGACATTGCTTATGCGGCTGTCTACAGCATCGCGCATGCGCTGCAAGACCTGATGACTGGTGGGCACCAGGATGGGGCATGTACAGATGTTGGAGACTTGCAGCCCTGGCAGGTGAGGCAGAAGAATGCAGAGTGAATGATTCGGGGATGGTAGAGAAGCAGGATATTGGTTCTGACTTGACTACAGCTACAGACCCCACTCTCCTGGGAGGATGTCTTATTCTTGCTGGAGGGAGGCATCTTGGATGAGGAGCACATGCTACACGTATGATCTAAGAGGAATCTAATCCCTGGCGATCGGTGGTGTGCAGTCGCCACTTCTGCGGTGGCCACCAGCGCCCTGGGGCTGAGGAATCTAATCCCTGTGTGGTTGATTGACTAAGCCAGATACCTAGTAAAATTTGAATTTCAGATGAACAGTAAGTAGAGCTTTTTAGTATCCCAAATTTGGGTTTTAAAAATATTTATTTATTTTTATACTGTGTATATGAGTGTATTGCCTGCATGTATGTAGGTACACATGTGTGCAATGCCTACAGAGGCCAGTAAGGGATATCAGATCCCTTGGAACTAGAATTAAGGTCAGCTATTACCTGCCATGTGGGTGCTGGGAACAGAGCCTGGGTCCTCTGCAAGAACAGCCAGTGCTCTTAACTGCTGACCACCTCTCCAGCCCCACCGAGTCTCAGTTTTGATAAACAGTGAATGGTTTTTTAGGATAGGCTTGCTGCAAGTCTGAATTTCAGACAGATGTTAAATATCATTTACTTCTTTTCTCCATTTTTCATGGTGTGTGCGTGGGAGTGTATGCATATTTCATAAATGTGTGGGCACATGTGTGGGGGCAAAGGTGCATGTGTGTGCATGCTTCAGGTTGATGGCAGGAATCATTTTTTGATCTCTCTTCCACTTTATTCATTGAAGGAGGGGCTCTCAATCAAACACAGATTTAATCAATATGGCTAGTCTCACTATCTATCATCTATCATCCATCCATCCATCCATCCATCCATCCATCCATCCATCTATCTATCCTCTATCTTCTCCAGTCCACTCCAGTCCCAGAAACTGGGCAAAGTGATTCAGTGCTGTAGGTGGGCTGGCTCCGGTCTGTGAAGTCCTAGCAGGGTCTGGAGTCTGCTCAGTGTGATGGGAAGGCTGAGGACAGCAGTGCACGGCTAAGCCAGACCCTGGAGCCGAGCACATTGTGTTGTTTTGGGGTTCCATCCACCTCTGAAAAATCATTAAAATGCAATTTTAGGGCTGGCAAGATGACTCCGTGTGAACTTGCCACCAAGACTGACAACCTGGGTTTGATTTCAATCATTGGGTGCCTCATGGAGGAAAGAGAGAACTGGTTTCTACAATGTAGTGTGTGTGTGTGTGTTGTGTGTGTGTATGTGTGTGTGTGTGTGTGTTTGTGTGACTGGCACTGGTGCATTTCAGACACCAATAGCCTATGCCACTTTGGGCCAGTCCCAAGTTGGCCATGGTCACTCTCCAATGTCACCCTTCCTTTCCCAGCTGCTTCACGCCCTCAGGAAGGTGCACTTCAAGACTCCTGATGGGACTGAGATTATGTTTGATGCCAATGGAGATTTGGTGGCACAATTTGACATTTTCCAAGGGCAGAGGACCCATGAGGGTGGGTTCAAATTGGCCCACATAGGCATGATTGACCCTTGGACCTCTTCAGAGAACAGAATGGCGGTCCATTTGAAGGAGGACATCCAAGTGAGTTTCCTGCATGTGTAGACGAACCCTGTTCTTGTGTAGTAGGGCCAGAGGAAAACTCAGAGGTCAGAGGTCCTTGACTCTGTTTGATGCATGAAGCAGATGTTGTTCTGGATTGAGCCAGTTATAACTGGTTGTACTGTTTACCTAATATGAGACCTTTCTATGAGGTGGGGAAGACCTGTATTCACCACTGAAAATTAAAATAGTAGAGCTGGGGCTGGAGAGAGTTCTCAGTGGTTAAAGCACTTCCCATACAAATATGAGGACCAGAGTTTGAGTCCACAGAACCCATGTAAATGCCAAATGAGGTCAATGGCCCACCAGTAATTCCAGTCTCAGAAGTGGGACACAAGGGACCCAGAACAAGCTGGCCAGCAAGACCAGTCATATCAGAGAGCTCTGGGTTAGACTGAGAGACCTTCCTTAATGGATAAGTGGGAAGAGCAATTGAGGATGATTCCAAATAGCAATCTCAGGCACACACACACACACACACACACACACACACCAAGTATACACACATGTACACCACACACAAGAGAAAAGGGAAAAGAAAACATCAGAGCTGCATACATCGAATTGGAACCTGCATCTGCTCCCTTGAGGGCATTTTTCAAGCCATAACAATTCTTAACAAAATCTTAACAAAATCAGCTGCTGTTTGGGACAGGTGTGTCATGGTGTCTACTGTGGCCCGTGGAAACACCCCAGCTTCCTGTCCAGTGACAGTGGCCATGAGATGCCTTCTTCTGCAACCTTGTCTAACTTTGTTCTTGACGGCATCTCCAGTCAATGATGTTAAAATTTTCCAGTTCAGAATGAGGCTCTGATTCTCGGATTTCTCAGACCTAAGGGACACGTGTTCGTTCAGTTGGTTCTCTTAAAATACTTTTCAATGGACTTGACCTACAGAGGGTTTTCTGTTCCCTTTTGTGGTGGGGGACCCTAGCATCCATACCTCCCTCTTCATAACTCTTGCCTGTGCCAAGAGAAGCTAAGCCATCCTTTGCAGGTCCCGCGTAAATAAGGGGAACTCTTAATGTGAGGAAAGGTGTGTATGTTGTGTGTGTGGTGAGAGGGTCAGTACCTACAAGTTCTGTGAAGCTGAAGGATACTTTTATTAGTGTTTAGAAGAAAAACAATAGTGCAGGTGTCTTAGTTAGCTTTCTATTGGTGTGGTAAAAACACTGACCAAAACCAAATTGGGAAGGAAAGGGTTTATTTGGCAAGCTGAGGCAGGAACTCAGGACGGGAACCTGGAGCACAGACTATGTAAGAGCACTGCTTATTGACTGACTTCCCTGGCCCATGCTCAGTGTGCTTTCTTACATAACAGAGAACCACCTGCCCAGAGGTTGGCACTGCCCACAGTGGCCTGGGCCCTCCTATATCACTCAACAGTCAAGAACATGCCCCACAGACATATCATAGGCCAATCCAATGGAGGAAACTCCTCAATTGAGGGGTCCCTCCATCCAGGTGTGTCAAGTTGACAACTGATGCTATGTGTCCCAGCAGGCAAGCTGAAATCTCAACAACAGGTGTGGAGGAGGGAGACAGGGAAGAAGAAAAGAATGTATGCATTCTGAGTTAGGAGTAGAGGCCAGTAAGTGGTCCAATGACAGACACGCAGTAACATGGCACACTGGGGAGACCTCCAGAGACAGCTCAAGAAAGTCCAAAGTACCAAGAAATGCACACCCAGCATTGTAGTTTGATTTCTGTGGTGAAAAAACACTGACCAAAATCCAACTTTGTGAGGGAGGAAAAGATTTATTTGATTTACTCTTCCACATCTCAGTCCATCACTGAGGGAAGTGGGCAGGGACTTAGGCAGGAACCTGGAGGCAGGAACTGAAGCAGAGACTGTGGAGGGATGATGCTTACTGGCTTGCTTCCTCTTGCTGACTCAGCTAACTTTTTTGTGTTAATTAAAAAATGTACCTTTATTTTATGTGTATAAGTGTTTTGCCTGCGTGTGTGAATGTGCATCTGTGTCATGCAATGACCGTGGAGTCCGGAAGAGGGAGTCACATCTCCCAGAACTGCAATTACAGATGGTTGTTAGCTACCATGTGGATCCTAGGATTCGAATCCAGGTCTTCCACAGGATCAGCTAGTGCATTTAACCCCTCAGCTATCCCTCCAGCCCTTCACCTAGCTTTCTTATATAGCCCAGGACCACCTGCCCAGGGGTGACACTGTCCTCAGTGGGCTGGACATTCCCATATCAACAAGCAGTTAAGAAAAATGCCTCACAGACACGGTATCAGGCCAATCTGATCAGGTAACTTCTTCAGTTGAGGTTTCCTCTTCCCAAGTGACTCTGGTTTGTTTCAAGTTGACAAAAACTAACCACATCTGGACACTTGCCAGAATCTAAAAGAAAGAAAAAAAATGAAAATAAGGAAAAAGGAACAAAATGAGCTTTCTGAGTAATTCAGACTAGCGGGTACACTTGACTGAGGTGAATGGTAATAGCTCGGTAAGTGAACGTCAGTCCGTATAGTTCTCAATGTCAGAGCCCCAGAGAGACAGGAAAGGCCTTAATTCATATTTCATCCTCAGCCACAGAGAGCCCATCCTTCATTACACTCAAGGGTACCCCGTCAGTCTGGCATCTTGTGTGACAGAGATGTTTCCTGAAAGACACCTCATCATGTGGGCTGAAAGGTCTGTCTCTCAGGGTGGGGTCAAGCATCTGTATCCCTGGACAGTCACTGGTGTCACCATGTTCACTGTTACCAGGTGCCTACCTCCATCTGCAGCACTAGCTGCCCTCCAGGGTTCAGCCAAATGTCCCGGCCAGGAGCGCCCCACTGCTGCTTTGATTGCAGTCCCTGCCCCGAGGGACAGTTTGCAGACCAAAGAGGTAAAGACACATAGGGCTGGAGTTTAGGGGGCCAACAAGGCACCGGGAGCCTCTTCCATTTCCCCACCCACTGAGTTGTTGCCCAGTCTCCAGGTCAATGCGGACTTTCTGTGCTGATGCTGTTGCGAATGCTAGTTTTACAATTGGTTTGGGCTAAATTCTTTTTTAGAATTTATTTTTATTTTAAGTGTATGACTGTTTTGTCTCCATGTATGAAAGTGCACCATGTATGTGCATTTCCCTCAGAAATTAGAAGAGGGTGTTGGATGACCTAGAACTGGAGTTACCAATGGTTAAATTCTTTATTTTTTTATGTGTATGAGTATTTTGCCTGCATATATGTAAGTGCACCATGTGTATTCAATGCCTGAGGCCAGAAGAAGGTGCCAGATTTCCTGAAACTGGAGTTTTGGACTGTTGTTATCTGTCCTGTGGGTGCTGGGTCCTCTGTAAGAGCAGCCAGTGCTCTTAACCACTGAACCATCTCTTTCTCTCCAGGCCCCAGTTGGGGGGCGAATTCTTTGTTCTATATCAAATGCACAAATACATGAACCGTAACTACAGAGTCTCATTAATTCTCACCTAGAAAACTCTCCACACCTCGGTCTCTGACCAAGAAGCAGAGTACAACCTCCCCTCTCCTTGAGGGACTCAGGGACTCAACCACTAGCTACTCTGACTCCTGTGGCTTTTGATGAGTGTTGCTTTTTTTTTCTTTTTTTAAAGAAGGGTCTCACTATGCATCTCTGCCTGGACTGGAACTTGCTATGTAGACCAGGCTATCCTGGATCTACAGAGATCTCCTGCCTCTGTCTCCCAAGTGCTGGTATTAAAGACATGCACTGTCACCCTAGGCAAAAGTCTAGCCCAGCCTGGCCTCAACATTGTGACCCTCTTTTCCCCCATGTCTTCAGTATACCCTACCAGCAGGCTCCACCACAGCCAGCTTGCTTGTTTTTGAACACCTTGTAAGTGAGTTGTGGTGGTGTACTTTTGACCAAACCTTTTCCTTTGTATTAATGAGGTTCACCCCATAGACCACATGGTAATAGAACACACGAACAGGACTGATTAGCAACATAAACTTCTTTCTTCTAAGTTGTACAGGCTCGAAATCTGAAACCAAGCTGTCATCAGGATTGGATTCCTCTGAGGTCTCTCCTGGACTGACAGAGTCATCTTCACAATCTGTCCTCTGTCCCCTCTGCGTGTGCATGTGCCTTCTCATCCTGTCTTAGAAGGAAACCAGTCATGTTGGGTCAGGGCTTTCTCTGGTGAACTCAGTTCACCTTCATTGCTTCACCTCCAATATACCTACCTCAAAATACAGTCACATTCTCAGGGTCTGAGGGGAGGACCTCAGCAAAGGAATTTTTAATACTTTATTTGTAGTTTTTATTTTATGTGCATGAGTGTATTGCCTGCATGTATGTAAGTGTTATATAAAGTTACACAATACCAATGGAGGTCAGAAGAGGGCATCAGATTCCCCTGGAACTGGAGTTACTGACACGGGAGCTGGGAACTGAACCTAGGCCCTCTGCAGGAGCAGCCAGTGCTCTTAACCACTGAGCAATCTCTCTAGACCCTCAAAATCAATGGGGGGGGGCACATCTTGGTATGAAACTTTTGCTAATAAGAATAGTTACTAATATGATTGGGAAAAATGCTAACCACTAAAAAACTCACATAAGGTGCTGGAGCAATGGCTCAATCAGTAAAGTGCTTTCATATGGGAGTGGAAGGACCTGAGTTTGAATCCCCAATACCCATGTAAAATCTGGATATAAGCCAAGCATGGTGGCACACGCCTTTAATGCCAGTATTTAAGAGGCAAAGGCTAGCCGACCTCTGTGAGCTTGTGGCCAGCCTGATTTTCTTAGTGGGTTCCAGGCCAACCAGGGCTACATACTGAGACCCCATCTCAAAAAAAAGAAAACCGTCTAGGTGTGGTGGTGTTTGCCTGTAATCTCAACACTGGGTAGGCAGAGACAGGAGGATCTTTGGGTCTTGTGAGCAGCTAGTGTAGCTCCAGGTTTAGTTAGAGTTCCAGGCTCAGTGAGCTCCAGGTTCAGTTAGAGACTTTGTCTCAAAAAATGGGGTGGTGGGATTGGCTATAAAGCTCAGTGGTTAAGGTACTTGCTATCAAACATGGCAACCTGGGTTTGATCTCCAGGACCAACATGGTGGAAGGAGAGAACTGATTCATGCGAGGCACCCTCTGACCTCCACATGCATGGCAGCACACACATATCCACACATATGCATATACAAAAAATTAATTTGGTAATAAAATTAAGAAATAAGGTGGACAAAGACTGAGGAACAGGAGCTGATGAATTGTGGTCTCCACATGCGCATACACACAAACTCACAGAAGCCAAGTGCAGTAGTACAGAAAGGTGGATCAGTAGTTCAGGTGATCCTATGCTACACACATGAGACTATCTCTCATAAAAAAAACCTCACATAGAAGTGTTTCCACAAAAGGTGCAGGGAATTTTCTTTTTGCCTAAATTTTAAAATATTTTTATTTTATGTGAATGTTTGTATTGCCTGCTTGTATGTAACTGCACCCATGTCCTGCAATGCCCACAGAGGTCAGAAGAGGGTGTTGGGTCCCCTGGAACTGGAGTTATGGATGGTTGTTAACTGCCATGTGAGTGCTGGGAACTGAACCTGGGTTCTCTGCAGAACTGTCAGTGCTGTTAACCTCTGAGCCCATCTTTCCAGCCCCTCTTTGTGCCTTTAATGTCAAGCATTCCAGCCCTGTCACTAGGAATAATTCATCAATACATTAATTAATGGCGAGCTTGTCAGAGCACTTGATGCTTGGTGTGTCTTCCTTCAGAGCTAGTGATGTGACCATCAGGTTATGCACATGGCATTTGTGTCTCCCACAGACATGAAGAGCTGTCTCCTGTGCCCCAAGGAACAGTACTCGAGCCACAGCAGAGACCGCTGCCTGCCCAGGACAGAGATCTTCCTGGCCTTTGATGAACCCCTGGGACTGGTACTCACTCTCGTGGCCATCTTCCTGGCTGGTCTGGCTGCGCTGGTCCTCGGAGTGTTCCTGAAGCACCGTGACATGCCTGTGGTGAAGGCCAACAACCGAGCCCTCAGCTACGTGCTCCTGACCTCCCTTTTCCTCTGTGCCCTCTGTCCCTTGCTCTTCCTCAGTCGACCCTCTGCCACCACCTGCCTCCTCCGCCAGACCACGTTTGCCATGGTGTTCACCCTGGCTGTCTCCTCTGTTCTGGCCAAGACCCTCACAGTGGTCCTGGCCTTCAGGGTTACCAGGCCAGGGGACAGGGTCCAGGTGTGCCTGAGCCCCGGTGCCTCTAGCTCAGTGGTCCTGGCTGCTTCCTTAATGCAGGTTGTTCTCTGTGGGGTCTGGCTGGCCACTTCCCCACCATTCCCAGACAGGGATATGGTCTCAGAGCCCAGCCACATTGTCATCCAGTGCCAGGAAGGTTCTGGTACCGCCTTCTCCTGTGTGCTGGGCTACCTGGGCCTCCTGGCAGGGGGCACTTTCTCTGTGGCTTTCCTGGCCAGGGGTCTGCCAGATGTCTACAACGAGACTAAGTACCTCACCCTCAGCATGCTGCTCTTCTGCAGCGTCTGGATGGCCTTCCTGCCCCTGTAGCACAGTGCCCGGGGCAAATCCACTGTGGCTGTGGAGATCTTCTCTATCCTGGCCTCCACTGCCGGGCTTCTGGGTGGCATCTTCATCCCCAAGTGCTACCTCATCTTGCTGAAGCCTAAGCGGAACACACCTGCCCAGGTCAGGCGAGGACACCAAACTCAGTGGGGAAGGCAGAATGAGGTGATCTGGAACAGGTGTCACCCTGGGTCTGTAGCACAAAACCCACTGATCTAGTCCTCAAGGAAGACAGCAGGACCACAAGGTTTTGGTTCACTGCTTCTGTTTGTTTTTGTATTTTTTTTGAGACAAGGTCTCCCTGTAGCCCCAGCTGACCTAGAACTCACTATGTAGACCAGGCTGGCGTGGCTCTCATAGACATCTGCCTGCATCTCCCTCCCAAGTGCTGGGATTAAAGGTAGGTCCCACCACACCTGGCATCTCACTGCTTCTGCATGGATTAAAAGGTATTTAAAACACAGGTCAAGAGTGAGATGAGATACACAGGAAAACTCTTGTGTGGAGATGGCGGGCATATAGACGTCACTGACTATTCTCTTTATGTGCTTTGCTAAATGTTATCACAGCTCAGAAAACATGAATAGGTTGAGAGGGCGGCAAGGTGGCCTATCTGGTAAAGGTATTTGCCACCAAGCCTGACATCTTGAGTTCAATTCACAGGACCCACATGATAGAAGGAGAGAACTGACTCCATAAAGTTGTCCTCTGACCACCACCGGCTCACCACATCCACACTTTGCACTCACACCACACACACACACACACACACACAATTGCAAAAATTACTTTAAAAAAAGTTTGTAAAGGATGATGAGGCAATTGTGACCATAAGGGGAAGTAGGAGAGGGAAGAGGAGGAGGAGGACGAAGAGGAGGAAGAGAGGAGGAGGAGGAGGAGAGGTGGAGGAGAAGGAGGGGGAGGAGGGAGGAGGAGGGGGAACAGGACAAAACTTAGGATAATTTAAAACCCTCACTCACTGCCATGGAGGTAAAATGTAAAATCAACAGACAGGCCCTTGATTTTCTTTCCTTTTTTTTTCTTTTTTCCAGTACTGGGGATTGAACCTAGGGCATCATATTTTTGAGGTGAGGACTCTAATGCTGAGCTCAAACTCCAGACCTTTTTGATTACCATGTCACTTGGCAATCTCACTCTTACCCAAGAAAAAGGAAAATATGTCCACTAAAATTGTAAATGAATGTTCAGAGAAGCATTATTCATAAGCTAAAAACTGGAAATAATCTAAATGTTAATCAGTTGATGAATGTTCAGCATGGCATATCCATCAACAAACCTTTATTTGCAATAAGAAAGAACATGATACTGATTAATGTATGATACAACATGGATGAACCTTGAGAACACTATGCTGAGTTAAGGAAGCTAAAGATAACTGAATTCTGTAATATTCCATTTATTTGAAATATTCTGAAGACACAAGCCCAAGGAGACATATCTGAGGCCGGAGGACTTGGGGATGGGAGATTGGAGGTTGGGAGTGAAGACCTAAGGGAACAGCATTTCTTTCTGGGGTGATAAAATTCTAAAATTAGTTTGGTGATGGTTACCAATCTCCATGAATATACTAAACACCAATAAATTGTCAGTTTCCTTTTAATTGATTTTTTTGTGGGCAAGGATCTTTTCATGTAGCTTAGTACTTGCTGTGTAACTCAGGCTGGTCACAAAATTGTGGAAATCCTCCTGCCTCAACCTTCTGAATGTTGGGATTACAGGTGTGCCACCATACCTGGAAAATTGCATTTTAATTTAATGAATTGTATTCTATATAAATTATATTTCAATAAAGCTAGTATTGAAAAAAAAGAATTATTGGGGGCTGGAGAGATGACTCAGTGGTTATGAGTGCTGGCTGCTCTGGCAGAGGATCCAGGTTCAATTCCCAGCACCCACATGGCAGCTAACAACTGTTTGTAACTCCAGTTTCAGGTATCTGATGCCCTCTTCTGACCTCCTCGGGCACTGCACAGTATGGGCGCACTTACGTAGTTGTCAGCAACATACTAATACACATAAAATAAAAATAAAATATAAAAAGAGACTACTCATTAGGTTTCAGATGGACATGTAAATGCTCTATTTGAAGTTGGACTAGAGGCTATGTATGTTTACAGTTCTGGCAAACATGTCTAGATTTGGGCCAACAACATGAGGTAATAGGTCAAAAGTTCTTGCTGCTTGATGAACCTGAGTTCTCTCCCAGAACCAATCCAAAGTGCAAAGAGAGAGCCAACTCCACAAAGCTGTCCTCTGATGTCCAAGGTGGTCCCATAGTACAAGTGTCCACACATACAGTAATAATAAATACATATTGGGTAATGTATTAGTTTTCTTTTCCAAACAGGGTCTCCTGTAGCCCCAGCTGTCCTGGAACTCACTATGTAGACTAGGCTGGCCTTGAGCTCACAGAGATCCACCTGCCTCTGCCTCCCAAGTGCTGGGACTACAGGCGTGTGCCACAACACCCGGCTTGGGTAAGGTTTCTTAATGTGGCTGCTCTTATTCATGCCCTGTGACTTCAGGCATAGTGCACAACATCACAGGACAGACATTGGAAGGTTACAAGGTCCAGGAGAGGCTGGGGTAAGAGTGAGATGTACTAAACAAAATAAACCAGAGCTGAAGAGGTGGCTAAGTAGTTAAGGACATTTGCTGGTTTTGCAGAGAACCTAGGTTTGGTTCTCAGCACCAACACTGGTGGATTACAAACATCTATAGCTCCAGTTCCAGGGATCTAATGCTGCCCTCTGGCCTCTGTGGGCATCTGCACACATGTAGTGCAGATATATAACTCAGGAACACACAAGCATTACAAATGTATTAAATCTTAAAAATAAAATAAAATAAAACAATGGTCTAATGCAGGAAATTTCAAGGCAGCACAACCTTCAGAATGTGCTATGTATATGGTTGGATGCATCTGTCTAGATTTACAGCAAAAACTGGGGGCTAAAATAAAAAGTACTGGAGAGATGGCTCAGTGGTTAAGAAAATTGGCTGCTCTTGCAGAGAAACAGGGATCAAGGCCCAGTAGCCATAAGATGGCTAAAAATTATCATTACCTCCAGTTCCAGCAGATGTGATGCCCTTCTCTGACCTTGACGGCACTGAACATCACAGGTGCACTGAAATGTACGCAAAACACTCATATACGTCAAATAAAAACAATGAAAATAAAAATTTCAAGTCAAGGAGAAGAATTTAAAAAAAGGTTGATTAGAAAAGTTCCTGTCAAATTAGGGTCAAAGAATGTGTGCTGGCATCCCTACTGGGGATCCTCATAGGAGAGGGCTGGAACTCTTTGACTTCCTCAGCCAAAGGGAAGGCTGCCTTGAGAAGGACGTCCAGGAGGGTGAGATGACAAGGCTTCCTGCCCCTACCTGGAATCTGACTCCCAGGGACCAAATCTGGCCCAGGAGCAGCAGCCAGTCTAGCAGTGAATCAAAATCATAATCATCTCGTCTTCCTCCTCTTCCTCCTTCTCCTCCT
>NW_008359093.1:948079-957484 GCF_000622305.1 Nannospalax galili | reverse complement strand
TCCTCCTCCTCCTCTTCCTCCTCTTTGAGGAGGGTGAAATGGAAGCTGGCTTGGCAGCCACATGAGCGAACTCGTGGTAACGCCACTCATCCAACACGCACTGGGCAGAGCTGGTCCAGGCAGCTCTCCTGCAAGCACAGGCTGGCTTGGCACCCGCGCCATCCCCACTGGGGACTCCGAGGAACCCTCTGGGGGCCCAGGGATGGAGAAAAGCAGGTGTGGCTCCTGGGGACCCGTGTGGTTACTGCCGCTGCTGTTGCTGCAACTGCTGCTACTGCTGTTACTGTTACTGCCGCTGCTGCTGCTGCTTCGCGGGGGGTGACGCGCTCTGCGGTTCAAAAACCAGATGTGGATTCTGTCCTCGGGGAGTCCTGTCTTTCGCGCCAGTTCCTCCCTGGCGGCAAAGCCAGGGAATCGGTTCCTCTCGAAGGCTTGGACCAGAATCCCAATCTGAGCAGCACTGAGGCGAGTACGCTGGCGTCGGCCTTCCTTCGGGGTGCCTCCCGCCCGAGGTGCCCGCGTCCCTCTCAGCAGCGGGGCGCGGAGCTGTCGGTGGTCTTCAGGTAGGCGCTGCGGCTGCTGGGCTACTCCTCTTCCTCCTTCCTCCTCTCCCCCTCCTGCTCCTGCTCCTCCGGCTGCCCCTCCTCCTGGCAGGGGCCCTGGGCAGAGGTCTCTGGAGGGCCCCGATGCGCCGCTTCTCAACTCGCGCGATCTCTGGTTCTGGAACCAAACCTGGATCCGAGACTCAGGCAGTCCGAATTCTCGGGCCAGTTCCTCCCTGGCCTTGAAGCTTGGGTAAGGGTTCTGGGCAAAAGCTGCTCGAAGGGCGGCCTTGTGACTGGGCTGCCACACCGTCTTCCTCCTGCGGAGGGACTCCCTGGGCACGCAGCAGCTATTGCTGCCCGACTGGCTCCTAGCCTCCATGCTGGGAAGGAAGCCTCGCCTCGCCTCGCCTTGCTCTGCGGGAAGTCTCCGGAGCGTCCAGGGCAATTGGACAGCTCCCAGAAGCAGCAGCTGCAGCTGCGACAGCCTCCAGCAGGGATCACCACCGGTCAGTCTGCCCCTCCTCTCTACCTCTCTTCCACTAGGTCCCTCTGCTGCTTATATAGCCTTGCAGCAGGCGCCCCGCGCCAGCGATTGGACCGCAGGGCCACAGCCCGCCCCCCACTAACCGTGTGGCGGCTTCCCATTGGTCCCAATTCCCGCCTTCACACTCTTCGTCCCTCCCCTCCTCCACTCCCTCTTCCGCTGGGCCCTCCCGCTCTCCCCCTGTCCAGGGGAGTTCTGAGGCCCTGGGCCTAGGACTTCTGAAACAATGCGCCCCAACTGACTACTCAGGCGCACATCCACAACCCCACAGTTTAGGCTCTCTCTTCCGCAATTCCTCTGCTTTTGCCAGGACACCCGGCCCTCTCCTGCCTCGAAAAACTCCCCTCCAGCCTCCACCATCTTGCTCCCCTGCCTCTCTTCAGGAGATAGGCAAGAAGAGAGACAAGTGTGGGCGGACATCTGGACATCTGGACGGGGAGAAGAAATGGTACGTCTTTCTTTGGTACTGTTGCGATAACAGAAGGAAATTCCTAGATCTAGTCTTGGCGATCACGGGTATGCTTGGTGTCAGTCACAGGTGTGCTTGGTGTGAGCCAGGAGTAGAGGACAGCAGCCACGGGATGGGTGTGTGAGTCTCGCAGCTGGATTACAAGGCCAGGGTGGGGCCAGGGGAGAAAGCCTCAAGCCATAGCCTGCCTGGGGGTTTCCTCCTCCTCCTCTTCCTCCTCTTTGAGGAGGGTGAAATGGAAGCTGGCTTGGCAGCCACATGAGCGAACTCGTGGTAACGCCACTCATCCAACACGCACTGGGCAGAGCTGGTCCAGGCAGCTCTCCTGCAAGCACAGGCTGGCTTGGCACCCGCGCCATCCCCACTGGGGACTCCGAGGAACCCTCTGGGGGCCCAGGGATGGAGAAAAGCAGGTGTGGCTCCTGGGGACCCGTGTGGTTACTGCCGCTGCTGTTGCTGCAACTGCTGCTACTGCTGTTACTGTTACTGCCGCTGCTGCTGCTGCTTCGCGGGGGGTGACGCGCTCTGCGGTTCAAAAACCAGATGTGGATTCTGTCCTCGGGGAGTCCTGTCTTTCGCGCCAGTTCCTCCCTGGCGGCAAAGCCAGGGAATCGGTTCCTCTCGAAGGCTTGGACCAGAATCCCAATCTGAGCAGCACTGAGGCGAGTACGCTGGCGTCGGCCTTCCTTCGGGGTGCCTCCCGCCCGAGGTGCCCGCGTCCCTCTCAGCAGCGGGGCGCGGAGCTGTCGGTGGTCTTCAGGTAGGCGCTGCGGCTGCTGGGCTACTCCTCTTCCTCCTTCCTCCTCTCCCCCTCCTGCTCCTGCTCCTCCGGCTGCCCCTCCTCCTGGCAGGGGCCCTGGGCAGAGGTCTCTGGAGGGCCCCGATGCGCCGCTTCTCAACTCGCGCGATCTCTGGTTCTGGAACCAAACCTGGATCCGAGACTCAGGCAGTCCGAATTCTCGGGCCAGTTCCTCCCTGGCCTTGAAGCTTGGGTAAGGGTTCTGGGCAAAAGCTGCTCGAAGGGCGGCCTTGTGACTGGGCTGCCACACCGTCTTCCTCCTGCGGAGGGACTCCCTGGGCACGCAGCAGCTATTGCTGCCCGACTGGCTCCTAGCCTCCATGCTGGGAAGGAAGCCTCGCCTCGCCTCGCCTTGCTCTGCGGGAAGTCTCCGGAGCGTCCAGGGCAATTGGACAGCTCCCAGAAGCAGCAGCTGCAGCTGCGACAGCCTCCAGCAGGGATCACCACCGGTCAGTCTGCCCCTCCTCTCTGCCTCTCTTCCACTAGGTCCCTCTGCTGCTTATATAGCCTTGCAGCAGGCGCCCCGCGCCAGCGATTGGACCGCAGGGCCACAGCCCGCCCCCCACTACCCGTGTGGCGGCTTCCCATTGGTCCCAATTCCCGCCTTCACGCTCTTCGTCCCTCCCCTCCTCCACTCCCTCTTCCGCTGGGCCCTCCCGCTCTCCCCCTGTCCAGGGGAGTTCTGAGGCCCTGGGCCAAGGACTTCTGAAACAATGCGCCTCAACTGACTACTCAGGCGCACATCCACCACCCCACAGTTTAGGCTCTCTCTTCCGCAATTCCTCTGATTTTGCCAGGACACCCCGCCCTCTCCTGCCTCGAAGAACTCCCCTCCAGCCTCCACCATCTTGCTCCCCTGGCTCTCTTCAGGAGACAGGGAAGGAGAGAGACAAGTGTGGGCGGACATCTGGACATCTGGACGGGGAGAAGAAATGGTACGTCTTTCTTTGGTACTGTTGAGATAACAGAAGGAAATTCCTAGATCTAGTCTTGGCGATCACAGGTATGCTTGGTGTCAGTCACAGGTGTGCTTGGTGTGAGCCAGGAGTAGAGGACAGCAGCCACGGGATGGGTGTGTGGGGATGGGTATGTGAGTCTCGCAGCTGGATTACATGGCCAGGGTGGGGCAGGGGAGAAAGCCTCAAGCCATAGCCTGCCTGGGGGCTCCTGTCCGGCCAGGAGGGAGGACTTGCCAGGGTGACTGAATGCTGCTGGAGAGTAGGGCACCAGCTCCAGGCATGGAGCTCGGTGTAGGAGTTGGGCCCAGGGAACAGAGCACGAAAGGAAGCACTGTCTGCAGAGGGACTGTGCCACCCAGTAGATCCCTTCCCTCGCTAAGGGTGTTTTAGCTGGGTGCACCTCTTCATTGATTGGACAAGTGTATCAGGACAAAGTCAAGAAACAAGATCCATCCTTTCCTTCCTTCCTTCCTTCCTTCCTTCCTTCCTTCCTTCCTTCCTTTGTTCCCGTCTCCACTCAGAGGGAAGCCCCGGTGAAGTGTCAGCACAGCCAGCCCAGCACAGCCTGAAAATCTACTTCGCTGAGATGTGGCTCAGGTGGGGCCTGCTGTCCCTCCTGGTTGTCATTTCCCTGGTTCCTGCCTCCATCTGGAGACAAAAAGCCTTCTGCCTGCTGAGCAAAGACTTCTTCCAACAGGAGTTGATCTAGAAGGCAGGAGGCACCGGGATCTCCCTCCTCCTCTTTGCCTTCCTCTGCTGCCTAGGAAGACCGCCTTGAGAAGCTGGCACAGGTGGGTGCTGATGACATGGCTTCCTGCCCCTCCCTGGAATCTGGACCCCCAGGGACCAAATCTTGCCCAAGGCCAGCCAGCCAGTCTAGCAGTGAATTAAAATCATCATCACGTCCTCCTCCTCCTACTCCTCCTCCTCCTCTTCCTCCTCTTTGAGGAGGGTGAAATGGAAGCTGGCTTGGCAGCCACATGAGCGAACTCGTGGTAACGCCACTCATCCAACACGCACTGGGCAGAGCTGGTCCAGGCAGCTCTCCTGCAAGCACAGGCTGGCTTGGCACCCGCGCCATCCCCACTGGGGACTCCGAGGAACCCTCTGGGGGCCCAGGGATGGAGAAAAGCAGGTGTGGCTCCTGGGGACCCGTGTGGTTACTGCCGCTGCTGTTGCTGCAACTGCTGCTACTGCTGTTACTGTTACTGCCGCTGCTGCTGCTGCTTCGCGGGGGGTGACGCGCTCTGCGGTTCAAAAACCAGATGTGGATTCTGTCCTCGGGGAGTCCTGTCTTTCGCGCCAGTTCCTCCCTGGCGGCAAAGCCAGGGAATCGGTTCCTCTCGAAGGCTTGGACCAGAATCCCAATCTGAGCAGCACTGAGGCGAGTACGCTGGCGTCGGCCTTCCTTCGGGGTGCCTCCCGCCCGAGGTGCCCGCGTCCCTCTCAGCAGCGGGGCGCGGAGCTGTCGGTGGTCTTCAGGTAGGCGCTGCGGCTGCTGGGCTACTCCTCTTCCTCCTTCCTCCTCTCCCCCTCCTGCTCCTGCTCCTCCGGCTGCCCCTCCTCCTGGCAGGGGCCCTGGGCAGAGGTCTCTGGAGGGCCCCGATGCGCCGCTTCTCAACTCGCGCGATCTCTGGATCCGAGACTCAGGCAGTCCGAATTCTCGGGCTGGTTCCTCCCTGGCCTTGAAGCTTGGGTAAGGGTTCTGGGCAAAAGCTGCGCGAAGGGCGGCCTTGTGACTGGGCTGCCACACCGTCTTCCTCCTGCGGAGGGACTCCCTGGGCACGCAGCAGCTATTGCTGCAGGACTGGCTCTGAGCCTCCATGCTGGGAAGGAAGCCTCGCCTCGCCTCGCCTTGCTCTTCGGGAAGTCTTCGGAGGGTCCAGGGCAATTGGACAGCTCCCAGAAGCAGCAGCTCCAGCTGCGACAGCCTCCAGCAGGGATAACCAACCGTCAGTCTGCCCCCCCTCTCTGCCTCTTTTCCACTCGTTCCCAGGTACGGTCCCTCCGCTGCTTATATAGCCTTGCAGCAGTCGCCCCGCGTCAGCGATTGGGCCCCAGGGTCGCAGCCCGCCCCCCACCACCCGCGTGGGGTCTTCCCATTGGTCCCAAATCCCGCCTTCACGCTCTCCGTCCCTTCCCTCCTCCACTCCCTCTTCAGCAGACCTCTCCTGCTCTCCCCTCCTCCAGGGGAGTTCTGAGGCCCTGGGCCAAGGACTTCTCAAACTATGCTCCCTATCTGACTGCTCAGGCGCACATCCACAACCCCACAGCTTAAGCTCTCTCTTTCGCAATTCCTCTTATTTTGCCAGGACACCTGGCCCTCTCCTACCTCGAAGAACTCCCCTCCATCCTCCACCAACTTGCTCCCCTGCCTCTCTTCAGGGGACAGGAATGGACAGAGAAAGGTTTGGGCGGACATCTGGACATCCGAACGTGGAGAATAAATGGTACGTCTTTCTTTGGTACTGTTGAGATTAAAGAAGGAAATTCCTAGATCTAGTCTTGGCGATCACAGGTATGCTTGGTGTCAGTCCAGGTGTGCTTGGTGTCAGCCAGGAGTGGAGCACAGCAGCCACGGGATGGGTGGTTGAGTCCCGCAGCTGCATTACAAGGCCAGGGTTGGGCCAGGGGAGAAAGCCTCAAGCCACAGCCTGCCTGTGGGCTCCTGTGCGGTCAGGAGGGAGGACTCGCCAGGGCGACTGAATGCTGCTGGAGAGTAGGGCACCAGCTCAGGTCTTGGCGCTTGGTGTAGGAGTTGGGCTCAGGGAACAGAACAGGGAAGGAAGCACTGTCTGCAGAGGGACTGTGCCACCCAGTAGTTCCCTTCCCTCGCTAAGTGTGTTTTAGCTGGGTGCACCTCTTCATTGATTGGATAAGTGTGCCAGGATAAAGTCAAGAAACTAGATCCTTCCTTCCTTCCCTCCTTTCTTCCTTTCTTCCTGCCTCCATCTCTTTCTTGGTTTTCCTTCTGTCCATCTCTCCTTCCTTTGCTCCTCTCCCCTCAGAGGGAAGGCCCGGTGAAGTGTCAGCACAGCCAGCCCAGCACAGCCTGAAATTCTCCTTCACTGAGACGTGGCTCAGGTGGGACCTGGTGTTCCTCCTGGTTGTCATTTCCGTGGTTGCTGCCGTCTGGAATCAAAAATCCTTCTGCCTGCTTAGCAAAGACTTCTTCCATCAGTAGTTGATCTAGAAGGCAGGAGGCACTGGGATCTCCCTCCTCCTCTTTGCCTTCCTCTGCTGCCTAGGAAGACCGCCTTGAGGAGCTGGCCCAGGTGGGTGCTGATGACATGGCTTCCTGCCCCTCCCTGGAATCTGGATCCCCAGGGACCAAATCTGGCCGAGGCCCAGCCAACCAGTGTAGCAGTGAATCAAAATCATCATCATCTCCTCCTCCTCCTCTTCCTCCTCCCCCTCCTCCTCCTCCCCCTCCCCTCGCCCTCCCCCTCCTCCTCTTTGGGGAGGTTGAAGTCGAAAATGTCTTGGCACCAACATGAGCACACTCGTGATAATGGCATTCGTGCAACCCGCACTGGGTAGAGCTGGTCCTGGCTTCTCTCCTGCAAGTATAGGCTGGCTTGGCGCCCGCGTCTTCACCAGTGTGAACTTCGCGGAACCTTTCTGTGCCCCTGGGAGGAAGAAAAGCAGGCGTGTCTCTTGGGTACTGGTCAGGTCACTGCCCCCACTGGTGTTGCAACTAGTGCTGGTGCTGTTCCTGCTGCTGCTGCTGCTTCGCGGGTGGTGACCTGCTCCGTGGTTCAAAAACCAGATGTGGATTCTGTCCTCGGGATGTCCTGTCTTTCGTGTCAGTTCCTCCCTGGCTGCAAAGGCATTTTTGTTTCATCATTTTAGAACTCTGTTTAGTTCCTTGCTCCAATTAAAAAATATTAATGTTTCTATTTAAAGTTTTCAAATTCATTTTTATTTTTTGTGCATGAGTGTTATACCTGCATGAGAGTATGTGTACTTGTGTTGTGCAATGTCCGTGGAGTTCAGGCAAGGTTGTCCAATCCCCTTGTAGTGGAATTATGGATGGGTGTCAGCCGCCATGTGGGTCCTGGGAATCAAACCTGGGTCCTATCCAAGAGCAATGAATGCTCTTAAGCCCTGAGTCATCTCTCTAGTCCCCCTTGCTCCATTTTTTATTGTTTTTTTTTTTTCATCTCTCCAGCCCCTTGTTTTCTTACTTTTAATTTTCTTGAGTTCTTTGTATATTCTAGATACTGTCAGATGCAATGCTGGTAAAGATTTTTTCCCATTTTGTAGGGTGTTTCTTCACTCAAATAATGGTGTCCTTTGCAGGGCAGAAGCTTTTTCATTTCATGAGGTCCTATTTGTCAAGTGTTTGCGCGCCTTAACACCTGTGCTATAGGGGTTGTGTTGAAAAGATGTTTTCTCTGCCTATTAAATTCCAGCGAATTCCTACTTTTCCTCTGTCAGATTTAAGGCATCAGGTTTTATAATTAGGTTCTTATTCCATTTGGAGTTGAGGTTTGTGCATGGTGGGAGACAGGGATCTAGTTTCATTCTTCTACATGTTGCTATCTTGTTTGACTTGCATCATTTGTTGTACATGCTATCTTTTCTCCAGTGTGCATTTGTGGTTCCTTTGTCAGAAATCAGGTGACTGTATGTGCACGGACTTAAATAAGGATCCTCAATTCGGTTCTATTGATTGATGCACTTGTTTTTTGCCAACATTGTGTTTTTTTAAAAAAAATTATTACAGGTGTGTTGTATAATTCGAGACCGGTAATGGTAATGCCTCCAGCAGTTTTCTTATTGTTCAGGATTGCTTGAGCTATCCTGTGTTTTTGTGTGTTTTCATATGAAATTTTAGATTATATGTTCAATTTTTGGAAAGAATTGTGTTTGAATTATAATGGAAAAAATTTAAATCTATAAATTGCTTTTGTGCTTCCAAGTGAAGCAGACATGGTCGAGCAAGACATTTGACTTATCTTCACATAGATGGAACTGGTAAAATAAAGGAGCCAGGGGCTCCTCCCAAGCCCATGTGACCCCTGAGGAACAGATCCTCAAATGACCTTAAGTGTAAAAATAAATTGATTTATTTGGGCCAACTTTATGGACTTAAACACCCAAAAGGAAAGTATAACCAAAGAGTAAAGTCATCAGTATATTTCTTTAAGGGTTCAAGGGATTTCATGTACCAGACATTAGGGTTAAGTCCATATAAGAAGTTATTTAGACAATTATTTTTCGTTGATGATATTGTTCCTAATCAGAAAGTGCTGCTCAGATGTAAGACTTCAAATCTTGGTCTGCAATACTGTAGTGCCCACCTGTAACTAAGGGAGACAACCTGCTATTGTTCTAAAATGATGGATAAATTTGTTTTCTCCCCCATCTAGAAGCCTTTGAGAGGGAACTGACACTGATTCTAACCACTCCATCAGCTATCAAAATACCTGAAAACAAATCCTGAATCCATCACTCTAGAGTCCAGCCTTGGCAGACAAAAGAAAAAGGAGGAACCCTATAGAGGGATGCTTTTGGAAGCCCTCATCAAGAAATTCCTATGGACTCTGGTCATATGAACATTTGAAAATTGCCCTGTTCTGACTTTTTTCTAGTTCCCTGTCTAGAACTTGTAATGCTAATTATCCTTGCCTTTACTTCTCCTTCACAGAAAAGTTATGCAATTTGGGAGTCTTTTAGATAGACACACTGAAGGGGTACCCCAATTGCCTCACCCTGCATCTCTGCTCATCATGAAAGAAGCCAGAGCGGTCTGCGTCCTGATTTCCTATCTGCAAATTGTGTAACCTCTTCAGAGGATGGTGTGATAAGAATAGGAGGTAAGAATTAGCTAAGCAGTTAGGGTAAAAAGACCCCAAAGAAAAGTTGCCAGATTCTTGGCTAAAAGTCACAATGTCCTTGGACCTCTTAGCAACATACTCCATTCCAAGGGCCAAAAATGTCTAGAGTTATTTGGGAGCTTTTATCTAATCCTTAAAAGATTTTAGGGCTGGGTGTGGTGGCACACGCCTTTAATCCCAGCACTGGGGAGGCAGAGGCAGGAGGATCTCTGTGAATTCAAGGCCAGCCTGGTCTACATAGTGAGT
>NW_008359093.1:923375-947991 GCF_000622305.1 Nannospalax galili | reverse complement strand
AAATCAAAGAAAGAAGACAGAGTATATGAAGTTATCAGAACAAAGTGATGGGGAGATATGGGAGGAGTTGTAGGGGAGGGAGTGGGCATGGATTTGATCAAAACACCTTATATGCATGAATGAAATTCTCAATAAATTATTTTTTAAAATTTGTAAATTGCTTTTGACAGAATGGTAATTTTCCAAAACATTAATTCTGTTAACCCATGATCATGGGAGGTCTTTCCATCCTTCAGTACCTTCTTAAATTTTTTCTTTAGTGTCTTAAAAGATTTTATTATACAACACTTTCATTTCCTTGGTTAGATTTATTCCAAGATATTTTATGTTTTTTGAGGCTATTGTGAATAGGATCATTTCTCTGATTTCTTTCTCTGTATGTTTGCTGTTGGTATATAGGAAGGCTGCTTGTTTGTTAATTTTATACCCTGCTACTTTGCCCAATATATTTATCAGCTCTAGGAGTTTTCTGATGGAGTCTTTAGGGCCTTTATATATAGAATAATTTTATCTGCAAATAAGATTACTTTGACTTCTTGCTTTCCACCTTGTAACCTCTTTATCTCCGTCACTTGTCCTATTGCTGTAGCTAAAACTTCAAGCACCATATCGAACAGGAATGGAGAAAGCAGACACCATGTCTCTTTCCTGATTTTACTAGTAACGCTTTGAGTATTTCTCCATTTACTATCATGTTGCCTATGGGCTTTCTGTATATTGCCTTTATTATGTTGAGATATGTGTTTCCTGCACCTGTAGATCCTCCAGACTTTAATTTTTGCATTTGAAGTTTTACTTTCTTCTGTTCAATACAGTCATATCAAAGTTAAAGCTTTACATGGAGTAAATCTCTTCACAATTTCTTTTGCTATAGCTTTGGTGTCGGGAGTGAGAATCTTTTGTAATCCCTTAAACTCATTAATTATTTATTTATTTATTTTTAAACAGGTTTTCCCATAGCCCCATCTGATCTGGAACTATGTACAACAGGCTGGCCTTGATTTCACAGATACCTTCCTGCCTCTGCCTCCTAAGTGCTAGGATTAAAGGTGTGTGCCATCATGCCTGGCTGTAATCCTTTATATCTAAAGTTTGATTTTTTTCTTTTTTCTGAAGTGTTTTCATTCATTTTTTCCTCCTTATTTGTGATCTGATATATCTTGGATTTGATATTGTGACATATTTTGTTAACATGAGTTTTTACATGTTATGGTTTTAGACCAAGTTCGATGGTGAGGCAGTTTAAAGTCAGACCTATAAAGTAAGATGGACATTTGAAAAGTACATTGTCAAAAGCTTTCATTTTGACTTAACACTAATGGGAAATCTGAGTGCCCTGGCTCCATGGGAAGAACAGGCATGCTCAGTATATGCAAGGACTATCAACCCACTTTGCATTCATGGACTAGTTAATCTTCACAATTTTAAATGTTAAATCCATCAGTATTATCATGTCTATTTTGATAGGTGAACAAAACCGAGGCCCAGGCAGCTAAATAACAGGATCACACGAGCAGCTCATAGAAACTGGCATTTTAATCCAGGGTGTTAACACCAGAAAAAGACCCTTCAGCTGTAAGCTGTGTTCATTCCCAATTTATATGTCTAACACAGCACAAAGAGAGACTTAACACTGTGTCTGTGATATATTGCTACTTTTAATGTATTTTAAATTTATTCTTTGAGAATTTCATTCATGTGTACACATATTTTAATCATATCCATATCCATCTCCTCTCCCAGGTCCTCACAGTTCACACCCACCACTACATTCTCCTCCCGACCTCATGCCTTAACTTTTGCCTATATAACCCATTGAGTCTCATTAGTGCTGCCCCTATGCACACAGGTGTAGGGCCATCTACCGGAGCATGGGCATCCTACCAGGGGCCACAGCTCTGAAGAAAACCGATGCCCCTTCCTCTGCAGTCATCAACTCAGTAACTCCTCAGTGATGCAGCATCATGGATCCCTCCCTTATCCTTCCTGGAATCTTTTTAAAAGATATTTTATTTATTATTTTTTATTTTATGTGTATGACTGTTTTGCCTGCCATGTATCTAAGTGCACCACGTGAATACAATGCCTGTGGAGGACAGAAGAGGGTGTCAGATCCCCTGGAGCTGAAGTTATGGATGGCTGTTAGTCACCATGTGGATGCTGGGATTCAAACCCAGGTTCTCTGGAAGAACAGCAAGTATCCTTAACCACTGAGCCATCTCTCCAGCCCCCAAGCTGGACTCTTAACTGATGTACTATTTTCTAAAAGAGGGAGGCAAACATAGCAAACTGTTAAGACACATACATTTAAGTAGCAGGCAAATTAGCTGCCTGATATATTCTTTCCTGTGATGATCTACCCTTTAGAATTTCTTATAATAAAAGATGTTGAGGGGCTGGAGAAATGGCTCAACAGTTAAGAGCACTGGTTGCTCTTGCAAAGGGCCCAAGTTGGATTCCCAGTACCCACATGGTGGCTAACAACCAACCACTCATAACTCTAGTTTCAGGGGATCTGACACTGTCTTCTAATCTCTGCAGGCACTGCCCAATTTGGGTGCACTTACATACATGCAAGCAATACACTCATACACATAAAAGAAAAAATAAACAAACTGAAAAAAAAGATGTTGAGATCCAGGAGTAAATTTCCTTTCCTGTGATGCACGTGTTGAGCTTTGTGTCAGGGCTTGACACAAAGTCAGTTTGCTGCCACTTTCAATTCAACATGAAGTAACTACTTCCTGTTAGTGTCTCACGTGGTAACAGTCATTAAGCACTGTAGTTTGTAATTACAGTGTTTATGGAGGAAGTGTGAAGCAATGTGTGAAATTAGAAAAATTTCAGGTCTACAGATATATCCTTTGAGTAGACCTGGGTTCTGGCATGTTTTGAAGCTCTTCCACATACAGATAATTGAAGAGAAACTTCAGCAACCTCCACTGTGATTTTTAGTGAGACTTCAAACCTGGTGGTTCCTGTTGGCTCCCCAGACGTATTTTGTCAAAGGTCATTTCAGTGTCTAATGAGATGATCATGTAGTTTCTGTTATTGAGCCTGTTTGTGTGATGGGTTTTATTTATTGATTTATGTATGTTGAACCATCCTTGCATCTCTGGAATAAATCCAATTTAATCATGGTGAATAATCTTTTAATGTGCTCTTGCATTCAATTTGCAACTACTTTGCTGAGAATGTTTGTGTCTATGTTGGATCTTTATCTGGTTCTGTTATTAGGATGATACTGTCTTCATAAAAAGAATTTGGAAATGTTATCTTCTTTTCTATCTTATGGAATAATTTGAGGAATATTGGTATTAATTCTCCTTTGAAAGACTGGTAGAATTCTGGGTGGCATCTGCCTGGTCCTGAGCTTTATTCATTTGCAGATTTAAAATTACTGCTTCTATTTCATTGGTTGTTATGGGTCTGTTTAAACTGTTTACCTCATCTTGGGTAAATTTTGGTAGGCCATACATATCTAGAAATTCATTATTTTTATAAAATATTTTATTTTTTATGTATATGAATGTACTGCCTACATGTGTGAGTGTACCCATACAATGCCCACAGAGGTCAGAATTGGTCATCAGATACCCTGGAACTGGAGTTACAGGTGGCTGTTAGCTGCTGTGTATGTTTTCTCTTTTGATTTTTTTTTATTGGAGGGACTGATAGATACAGGAAGGCTACTCAGGAGGGTGTAGCTCTCCAGGAGGGTGAAGGAGCCCTGGCTAGTCAGACATTCTCCACAGCCTCCAAGGGATAGGGCCAAGGCCCAAGGAGAGGAAATGGGAGCATAATGTGCCGGTCCCTACTAGTCAGCAGGGAAGGCCTGAGCCCTGGAGCAGTGGGAGAGACTAGAAATGCTCCCGAAGCAGGGGGGTGGGTGTGGCAGGATTTGGGCAACTCACCCAGGCAGGCTGCTGGGGAGTCAGTCCCCTTCATGCAGTCTCAAAGGGAAGTGTCCAAGGCCCAAGGGGAGGGAACGTGAACAGAATGTCATGGTGTTCAGTCTTGGAGACACTTTGGTTTGATGTGCAAATGGGTAGAGGTAAGAAGTGGATAGATACATGTTTTGAGTTAGGGATAGATACATGTTTTGAGTCCGAGGCTCCAGAACAGACTCCACATGGTCCTATGACAGTAGGGTGAGCTTGCTGGCTGCTAGAGCACAGGTTGGCAGAGAGGTCTCTGTTGATATTTGAATGGAAGGATGAGTAGTGATTCCAATTTAGTGGTAACCAAGAAAATGTGTTAGTGTGACTCTTGATGGTATCTATCTGCTGTGATGAACTAACTGTATAACTCCAGGTATTCCTGAGTGTACACAAAAGCAGGTGATGTTCTCTTTGCTTGACCAAGCTGGGCTGGTGTTAAAGTCGCACAATTACAGCTTGACCTAGGGGATAGGGTGGCAGAAAGCTGTGGGTTCTCACAGATCTGGGGGAACTCACAGGTCTAGGGGTCCAGGAAGCTATAGAGTCTTTATATCCTGAATGATGGATGGGTGGACAGGGAAGTCTGGTATTGGGGAACTCACAGATGTGAAAGAACTCGAATGTGTGGTGGCACTCATAGGTATGGCAGGTGCATGGAGCTGGGTAACTGGAGGCGGTGGCAGAATGCTGAGAATAGGGAACTTACAGGTCTGGGGGAACTTTCAGGTCTGGGGGCATGCACAGAACTGAAAGACCCAGCACACCTGAGATCTGGGGTAGGGGTACAGAGAGTTAGGGTTAGGGTACTCAGTGGTCTGGAGAAACTTTCAGGTTACACAGAGCTGTGGAACTTGAGCAGGCCTAGGAGTTGGAATGGTGGGCACAGAGGGCTAAGGTTAGGGTCACAGCAAGTGCTCTTACCCATTGAATCAGCTCCCGAGCTCCTCCCTCTGCCTCGGTAAATTCTCATTCCTTCATTCTTGACTTGTTTAGTTGAAATGGCATGTTTAAATAAGCACATGCATCAGTTTTCCTGTCTCTGTAGTCAAGAGACTATTCATATGTAAGCATATTTCTGTTCAATGTCATGTAATATAGTTATGTTAAATACTGACAAATTGAATCTGTAATTGTAAAACTATGAAAATGCAAAACTTGTAAACTAATTCTTACTTGATATGTGAAAGTGCCAAAGATATGTACAAACTACACTATCAGCAATCACACCACACACACACACACACACACACACACACAGGCTTTCCACAGAAATCCAAGATGTGAACATAGCCATCCATTTTATATAATTAAACTTTCTCTGTTCTTTTTTCTCTCCCATCTATTCCCCTGCCTTTTTTCAAGGCAGGTCTCACTATATAGTGCAGGCTTGCTTAGAACTTACATAATGAAGCTAGGATTCAACTTGAAATCCTCTTGCATCAGCCTCCTGGATAGCTGAGATTGAAGGCATTGGACATCATGTTTTGTAATTTCTTGTGCTTTCCTGTCCACATTTATATGTGGCAAACAGACGTTTCAGCCTTGTTTTAACATCTATCCTTCCCCTTCCCCCTCCCACCAAAAAAAAAAAAGAAAAAAGAAAAAAGGAAGAACATTTCCAGTTACTTTCTTACATTCAAGATTGGCTTCTCTGTGACTAATTTTGTATGCTCATAGTTTGCATGGGGGTGTGGAATATTTTCTCTGCATTTAGCATTTACTTCAGTATTGATGCTCTGTGCCCCTTCCAAGCTTCTGCTCTGGCCATTTGTTTAAATATACTGTCTATGTATTTCAATTGGGATAAAGATGGTCACTAACTTATGAAGTTCTGACAATGATGAGATGCTCCTAAACCGAATGTGCTCAGGAGAAAAATCTTTTTGCTCCCTTTCATGTGTGTGTGTGTGTGTGTGTGTGTGTGTGTGTATGTTTTCATGTGAGTGTACACATGTGTGTGCACACGTGTATGGAGGCCTGAGATCAAATGTATGCACACCACCAAACCTGGCCAGAAAGACACTTTGGGTAGACTTGTAGATCCGTAGGTTTTTTAATTTTTTCTAGCACTTTAATTATACTACACTATGGTTACACTATGGTTTTACAGATTTCATGATTTAGTTGAGAAGTGAGTCCCTGTATCTTATTATTGTTACTTTGAAGACATTTGAAAACAATCAGGCTTTTTAAAAGTTTTTTTTTTCAGTGATGGAGATTGAACCCAAGACCTTACCTGGCTCTTGAATGATAGGCAAGTGCTCTACCACTGAACTATAGCCTCAGCAATAAATTAATATTAGTATATAATTGTTAAGTTTGGGGCTTATGTGTACCACTTTGTAATTTGTGTTCTAATTGATCTGTTTTCTATTCCCTGTTTTCCCATTCATGGTTCTTTTGGATTGAGTATTTCACCGTTTCCCCTTCTGCATCAGTTCTTTGTTTTGTGATAATAATAATCTTAATTAATTAATTAATTTGAGACAGTATCACTATGTAGCCTAGGCTGGCCTCAAACTTTCAATCTTCCTGCTTCTGCCTCCTGAGTGCTGGGATTACAAGTCTCTCACACCATGCCCTAGGACTTGATATTTTATGTGCTTAAGGGTTAACCCACTTTTACCTTTACCTGCTGAGCCATCTTGCCAGCCCCCATATATTGCTTTTTGTTGTTGTTGTTCAATACTTGATCTCTGCCCATGCTCACTTTCCTCTTACTTAGGGACCCTTCCAGCACCTTGTTCCCTTTACATCCCCTAGTAAACTTCTCTCTCAAATTTGGCCTGTCCTTCTTTAGCTTCTAAACCCACTCTGGAAGGTTTATTCCTTTCTGTCTGTCTACAGTGAGTGCCAATACCACCAATACAAATCCAACCCACCTGCCTTCTTAAAGTGACCTTTTCTTAGAACCTACTATTAATCAAGGTCCAGAATCCTAAATTACCACCTAACCTTGTCCCCTGAAGTCCCTTCTTTACATTAACTATCCAACAAATTCTTTAAAAATGCATATAACATCACTCTATAACTTTCAGTGGTTCTCTGTAACAACATAAAAGCTGTATCTCCAGGCTGGGGATGTACGTCAGTCCATAGAGTGCTACGCAAAGCCCTGGGTTTGACCTCCAGCACTGCATAAAATCAAGAGCGGTGCTGCATGCCTGTATCCCGGGTGCTCTGAAGATGGAGGTAGAAGGACTGGAAGCTCAAGGTCATTTCCTCTTCCTGTCACTCTTTGGTACTTTTCACTGTTGAAACTTTCAGCCACTTCTAACATGCTCCTCAGTCTTTACCTACCCTTTCCTCTTAGATACTCAGTCTAACCATTTTAGGATTAATGTGTTTTCTGAGGTCATCTTTGCTTCTCTGTGATCCATAACTGTGTGCCTGTGCATGTCTGAGAGACTTTTACTTGCATTTCTTGTCTGTTATCATGTCCTCCATACACTAGGGCATAAACAGCTCCTATTTGGCCTGGATACTTATGTACCTGGCTCACATGGTAGGGCCTCAATAAGCTGGATGATGCATAGAAGGTGCCTGTCTCACTGAGGTGGTGATCGTGGGAAGTTTTTCAGCACAGATCACACCCTTGGGCCTTGAATGTCAATAGCATCTTCTTTGAGGGATCTTTCAAGTTCAGTTCTAACTAGAGGCTGGTGGTCAGTGGCTGGGGTCTCCCACAAGAAATCTTTCAATTGCTGTCTGTGTTTTTTAGCTCATGGTCAATGCAGCTGGCATGGTAAAGGTATCGTTAGCTGTTTTCTGTTCTATTCCCCCAGCATTACTCTGACAACTCAGGGAAATACCACAAAATAAATGGATAACTTAGGTTTCCATAAAGCTTTGCCATCTGGAATTAGATTTGGGGACGGCCCCAGCAGTGGGACTTCATGGGCAAGGAGACACCAGACCAGTTCTTCATTTAAAAAAGAAAATAGGTTTAACAGCAACCATTTTCTCACAATCTTGTCAATGTTTAAGGAAGCGATTCCTTGAGAGTATGCCGCGTCTTTGAGCTTCTACTGAGACAGCGGTTACTCAGAGCTGCCATTTTCCGGAAGGGGCTAACTGAAGCTCCGGTCCCGCCAAGCTATTCCGACTCTGACTCTCCTCAGGTGGGCAGAAGCGTCAAGAGAGGCTAGTCTGCTGCGGGAGAGCACCCCCCCACCCCGCTTTAGCATAGCAGCGGAACCTAAGGGTCGAGCTGCCGCAGAGGAAGAAACGGACTTGAGGTGTAAATGCTCTGACGCTGGCCAATGGCTCTGCTTCCGGTAGAAACCCGAAGCCCGGCTCCTCGAAACTACAACTCCCAGCAGACACCGCGTCGCGTCCTGGTCAAACTGGGGGAGCGGCCGCCATTGTCCACGGCCGAGGTGAGGCCTTAACCAGGACCGTTGGACACTTGATGCCGTTGTGGCTGAGACAGGCTGGTCGCGAGGACTAGGACAGAGAGGACGAGCGCGGAGCGGCAGCGCCTGCGGTCAGGGCCGGCTCGGTGCGGGTACGTGTCCGGCGACTGCTCTGTCCGCGCCGGCCTGTTGCCCCCGTTGCCCTCCGGCTCCCCGGGTCTGGGTGCATCGCCTGCAGGGTCCGCCCGGTGGGTCGGGCCTGCAGCGTTGTTCCGAGGCCGCGTGCTGTAGCCCTGGGATAGCTAAGCCACAGCACAGTGTGAGGGCAGGTGGCTGCAAAGCCAGGTAAGGCGGGCCTGGAGCGACGGGGTTACTGAGGCCCGGGCACAGGGGTTAGGGCTCTAGGGGCTGTGTTTAACCTTCTCTGTCACAGAAAGAGCAGTGAAGAGTTGGGAAGACCGGGGAGGGGGTCTTTGTTATTTTTTAATATAACCAGAATTTATTGAAGAGGCTCTCTAATTTTTGCAGATGCAATTGTTTTTCTCCAAATATTTCAATGATGGTGTTTAGAGCCCCTCCCTAATCCACACCACCTTCCACTGCCCTCCCCAATTTAATGTAATTTCTTACCTATATCACTTTAATTAATTGTGTTTCACTTTATAGCATTGATATATCTATCTATATCTTTCTATCCCTATATCTTTATCTGTATTTCGTCTGATTTGTGTCTCCCAGTGCCGGTCAGTGTGGATCCATGCACTGGAGCCTGGTCAACCTACCAAGTGTCCCATCCTTGTAAGACCCTGTCCTTTCTCCCTCCCAGGAGCCATCAGTTGCCAGAATTTCCTTAGATTGGGTTGGGCTTTCTTACCCACCTCCCCATGTCTAGGCTGGGATTTTTGTCTGGTTTGAGCTTGCATAGGACTTGTGAATGCTGTCACCATTGCTCTGAATTCAGATATGTAACCGACCAGCTGACTCAGGTTCTTTTAAACTTGAAGTGACTCTGTGTGTGTGTGTGTGTGTGTGTGTGTGTGTGTGTGTCTGTGTGTGTGTGTGTGTATGTGTGTGTGTGTGTGTGTGTGTGTGTGTGTGTGCATGTGCATGTGTGTGTAGGGTTCTTTTTCTTGTAGCTGTGTAAAATTCAGTTTGCTTGCCTTGAGTTTTGGTTCAGATCCTGAGGCTTCTGAGGCCCTGTGAACCTGCTAGTGCTTTGTATGCACCCTGAAGAATCCCTTCAGAGGTTAAGACCCTCAGTCAAAAACCCAGAACCTGGGTAGTTATGGGGTCTGTTTCTGAACCTTTGTCTCTGACTGCCACTGCAGAAGGGGACCAATAGGCTTGAGACTTGTAGATCATTTGGGTTGTTTTTGTTTGTGTTTGTTTTTTGACTATAACATTTGTATATGATCACACTTAAACCATCTTGAAGTGTGGAATTGAGTGGTTTTGTTGTATTTTCATAAAGTTGTGTAGCTATCAACACTCCCAATTCCAGAACTTCCATCGCTCCCCAAAGAACCTCTTGCCACCTTTAGGAATCACCACTTTCCCCGTCCTCCAGCTCTAGGCTACTAATGTATGCACAGTACATCAACTGGAAAGTTCCTTATGAGTGGCTCACCCTTGGGAAGGAATGGCCCACACCTTTCACCTTTATTCAGGATTGGACTTGCCTTTGCCGGTGTTTTTGAGTTATATTTAATTTTGCTCTGGTTCACACTTCCCCTGCTTTCTCTCTGCATATGTGTATGTATGTGGAGCCCAGAAGTCGATGTTGGGTATCTTCTTCAGTTGCTGTCCGTCTTATTTTTTGAGACAGGGTCTCTCAAATGAGTCCAAGTCCTGACTGAATCTTACCGATTTGGCCAGATAGACTGGTCAGAAAACCCTGTCTCTGCCTTCCCAGTATTGGGATTGCAGATATATCACCACATAGACTCTTATGTCATGTTTTGTCATGTCATTTACATGTCATGTCTGAAATGTGAATTATGTTTTCTTAGTTTGCATCCTCAGGGTTTTTGTTGGTTTTGTGGCTCGGTTCTTCTTCCCACTGAGTCACCTGTGAGGAAGGACCAGTTTGGTATTTTTCTACCTTGTCTCTAGGTTGATAATTACAGTGCTCCTGGACAAGACTTTAGTTGATCGATCAGTCTTCAGGGATGGCAGCCATCAACCCGTGGCCCTCCTGGGGTGAGTCCAAGTCCCAATTTTTCTGGGCCTGTCCTAGTTCAGACCTTCTGTAGCTGTAGGTCAAGGTTGAGAAGAGGCTGTGGATGTTTGGGAATGATAAAAGGTCTGGCTGAATTGGTACAAAATTAGAGGTGATTGGTGGTCAGCTCCTGACCCATGTGCCTCTGTGAGATAATCCAGTAACTTGTGGTACTCATTAGAAGACAGTCATGTAATGCGTATACTCAGAATGGTTTTCCTTCTGCCATGTTTTTCACTTGATTGCGTTTCACTTATATAGCATTGATCTGTATTTTAAAAACAATATTAATAGTGGTGTATGGAAGTTTTATCTGTAAGGGACATTTCATTATCAAAGGGTGTTCTGCTACTTACATTTGAAAGATATTTCTAATTAGTGTTAAAGTTTATCAGATATTTCTTCATTCCTGTTTTTATTTTTGATTTTTTAAAAAAGTTTTGTTTTGACTTCATGTGTATGTGTGACTGCTTGCATGTATGTATGTGCATTACATGCATGCCTGGTGCTTGTAAAAACCAGAAGTGGCCATTGGATCACCTGAAAGTGGAGTTAAGCAGTTGTGAGCCATCTGATGTGGTTTGGAACCAAACCTGGGTCCTCTGCACAAGTAGCACATACTCTTAACCGCTGAGCCATCTCTCCAGCCCCTCATTCTTGATTTTTGTTTGTTTGTTTGTTTGAGACAGGGTCTCCCTATAGCCCCAGCTGACCTAGAGCTGGCTATGTAGACCAGGCTGGCCTCTATCTCAAGTAGTTTGCTTGCCTCTACCTCCCAACTGCTGGGATTAAAGGCATGCACCACCATGCCCAAAACCCATTCCTCTTTTGAATGGCCTTGTTGTTACATGTTCCACTTGTGCATTTCCTGTATAAATTCAGCTCATATTGAATTTTTTACATGCTCTTGAGCTCTGTGTATGGGGCTTTGTTACAACCATTAGTAAGTCAGTTTCTTTTTCTATTATGTCATCTTTAGTTTGTGTCATAATCCTAAAATCTGATCCTTCTGTTTTTTTGATTTATTTTTATGTCTAGAGTGCCGTGTCTGCATGTGTGTAAGTGCACTTGTGTCATGCAGTATCCTTGGAGAACAGAAGAGGGTGTCAGATCCACTGGAGCTGGAGTTAGGATGGTTGTTAGCTGTCATGTGGGTGCTGCGGTTTGAACCCGGGTCTTCTGCAAGAATAGCCAGTGTTCTTAACTGCTGAGCCATCTCTCCAGCCCCGTAAAATCTGATCCTTCTTTGCAGGCACCCTCATGGACCAATCCTGGGGTATGGCAGTTGCTGACCCACGTGCCTCCTGGGGTGAGTCAAGAACCTATATCCTCAGCCATGTTGGCTGCCGTGTAATGTCTCCTTCCTACAGTGATCTGCCCTAGCTGGAGATCAGAGCTGGGGAACAGGTGGTTCTTCAGAACAGGAGTTTGCAGTCCAGGTTTGTCTCTGTAGAGTTAGAACAAAGAGGAATCAGAATTTTTTTTGGGGGGGGGGAATAAAATGATGATGACATCTAGGACAGAAAGCATGAGAATTAATGTCTAGCCGTTCAGGACTCAGACTTGGAAAGACTGTAAATGGACAGTGCTTCTCAGAGATGGTGACTTAGAGTGTAGGAGATCAGTAAGGGTTCATATGTTACCTTCTCTGAGCCCTGTTTCCTTACTCTATAAGATGAGGAATGGGTTTCTTCCTCCCCCGTGATGGTAGGAATGGGTAGGACTGGGCCATCCTCATCTTCCTGGGGTGGTTGAGCTTCTAGCAGAAGAGGTGCCTCCATGACCTCTTTTTCTTTTCCCAGCTCTTTGCCATCAGAATCCAGTGTGGCACTTGGAGGGGAGCCCTGAGGAGGAGGGGAGACAGGCAGCTGGGCTCCCAACAGCCCAGGTCCAGGTGAGACGGGGCATCTGCTTTTTCCTGAAGGGTCACTGTGTTCCCAAAGGGTGATTGCCCAGGTTCTCCCTGGGCATCCCAGGTGGTGTGGGTCCTTAATTTACAAGAATTTAGGTAGATAAGGAATCAGCCAGAAGTGAATGGTTCCTGAGTGCAGGAACAGGGCTTGAGTCAGTTCCATGATGTAGGACCTTGCTGTCAACCAGCCTGTCCACATTGCTGAGCCACAGCTGTGCCCTGGGGTTTTTATTTTGGAGGGGTGGTGGTGACTGATAGCTGTCCTGGCTGGCAGCTCCCCCCTTTCCTCCTCTCACCTTTACACATATGTTCAGTGTGAGATCCGGCTGATGCTGTGTCGTGGACTCCATGCATGCTATGAGAACAGGTCTATCTACCCTGAGGCCCTAACAGGCCTCTTCTAAGGTGGTCACCTAGCTAATGACACTTCACAGCTGGCCTTAGGGTGCACATGCTTTGCAGGACACAAGGAGCCTGAGATGTGGAGGGATGCCCTAAGCCCTATAGCAGCTCAGTTTATCTGATGCCTTGGTTGATGAGGCACAGTCTGCACAGACGGGCACATTATGGAGGGGGAGGTGCTTTGAATAATTAAGCCAAGAGGTGAAGGAAAGGCATCAGGCACCTGGCCTTCTGTAGCTCCACAGGGTAATTGGAAGCTGAGGTCAACGGTGTAACTGACAAGACTGACCCCATTAGATTTTAAATGAGAGGCAAGTAAGAACCCGTGTGGGCCTGCATGCCTACTGCAAAGAACCCAGGTGGGCCTGCATGCCTACTGCGTGCCTACTGCAAAGCAGGGGCCCCATCCTGGTGCTGACTAGGAACTTTAGAACTGTTGACAGCAAGAGGCACCGTGGTCCACAGTATGGCTTGAAAAGTGGAGTGGAGAGGCTGTGGGAGGCAGGCTGCTGTTGGAGGCTCAGTCTGATCAGGGCCTGGATGCTGAAGAGGAGAGTGGGATTAGAAAGACACAAGGATGTCTACACAGCACCTTTGGGCAGCTTGTGAGAGAAGAGAAGAGGCCAGTGGTGTGGGGATGGGAGGGATGCCAGTGCCACCCTTGCTTGCTGGTTCATCAGAGGCGGCCGCTAGTGAGATAACATCCACATATGAGACAGTTGATCCTTTTAAGTAGTACAGTTCATTGGTTTTCAATATATTTACAGAATGGTGCTTCCAGCCTCTAATCCTAGAATATTTTTTATCATCCTAAGAAGAGCTTTTATATCCATTGGTAGTCATTCCCTTTTTCTATACTCCCCATCCCATGGCAACCACTAAACAATTTTCTGTATTTATGGATTTGCCTATTCTGGATATTTCATTTAAATGGAATCATAGTATGTGGTGTTTTGAATCTGGCTTCCTTCACTTAGCATATTTTAAAGGTCATTCATTTTCTTTGTTTTAGATTTATTGTTATTTGTGTGTGTCTATGTGAGTGTATGTGCAGGTCCCTGAGGAGGCTATCATTGGCTATCAGAAGCCTTGGGGCTGCCTGTGGGTGCTGGGACTGAACTCTGGTCCTCATGATAGAACAAGTGCTCTTAATGACCTTGTCAGCCCTTTAGGATCATTCATATTTTAGGATGCATTAGTATTTCTTTTTATGACTGAGGCACAGCCTTTTTCAAATTTTAATGCCAGGTTTGGTAGTGCATGAGTTTAATTCCAGCACTTGGGAGCCAGAGGCAGGTGGATCTCTGTGACTTCAGGCCAGCTTGGTCTACATAGTGAGTTCCAGGACAGCTGGGGCTACAAGGAGGCCCTGTCTCAAAAATTACCGAAAATAATGTTTTAATTTTAACTTTATATATATGAGTGTTTTGCTTGCATCTAACTGCATCCATGTGTACAATCCCTGTGGAGGCCAGAAGAGGGCGTTGGATTCCCTGGAACTAGAATTATGGCAGTTCCCATGTGGGTTCTGGGGACTGTACCCAGGTCCTCTGTAAAAGCAGCAGCCAGTGCTCTTTTTTTTTTTTTTTTAATATTTTGTTATTTTTATGTGTATGAGTGCCTTCATGCACCCGTGTTTTGCAGTGCCCCGGGAGGTCAGAAGAGAGCATTGGATCCCCTAAAACTGGAGTTTTGGATGGTTGTTAGCTGCCATATGGGAGCTGAGAATCAAACCCAGATCCTCTGGAAGAGCAGCTGGTGGTCTTATCTGCTGAGCCATCTCTTCTTCAGCCCTGGCACAGCTTTTTTTTTTTTTGTCTTTTTGAGACAGGGTCTCCCTGTAGCCCCAGCTGTCCTGGAACTCACTATGTAGACCAGGCTGGCCTTGAATTCACAGAGATGTGCATGCCTCTGCCTCCTGAGTGCTGGGATTAAAGGCGTGCACCACCACACCTGGTGGCATGGCTATTTTTAACTTGCTTTCAGTTTCTTCTGGAAAATGAGAAAATTTTAATCTATTTGAAAAATTGATCAAATTTACGTGTGTTGTGCTGACTGACTCTTTGTTATGAAAGGTAGGAAAAAATAGTTTGATTATTTTATTTAGGTCTTTCATTTGTAAGTTAAAATAATGAAGTCACTGTGAGAGACTGAGATATAAAATGTTTTTAAGTAACTTCTCTATTTAACTTTATGCCTTCCCTCAAATTAAAAAAACAATAAAGGCTCCTACAGTTTGAAAGCTCACAGTGAACCGCATGGACAGCATGCTGTCAGCACGTGGCAGTGCGGTTATCCCTGAGAAGCAGAAGGTCCTGCATGGAGTGATGCAGGGGGATGACTATCTGGCATCAGAACCTGGGCGCTGGGGTCCATGCTGTTAGAGTGTACATCATTTTCAGATCCTAGAGCAAAGTCATCAGCAGCGAAGCTAGGCTAGGCTGACTAGAAGGGCCCGGAATCGTTCACCAGGAAAGTACATTAGCTATAATCAGATGCTGCGGAGAAGCCCATTAACCACCGTGCTGCACTCTACTGTTATCTTGTGTGAGGGTTTCTGAAAGTTAGTACTTACTGCTGAGAAAATAAAACAATTAAAATAACAACACCCTCTAATGTCTGAAGAGTTGTGATTTCTGAGAACATACACCTGATCTTCTTTGTAGATGACTGCTTTTGAATTTGCCCTGTGGGAAACTTGAACTTGAACTGTGAATTTTTAATTAAGCAAGGTCTTCAGAAATGTGAAAGCCTGTTGCTCCTTCCTGGCTCTCTCCAAGTTAGATATTGAAATAAAACATTCACCCAGTGAAAACATCAAATGCTGTCATCTCATCACTTGAAGAGTTCATTCCTAGAAACATGTTACAAAAATTTCAGCCAGCAAGAGCCTAGATCCTGTTTTTGAGCAGTAGGAGAAAATATTGCTGCTAATATCCCAATCTCGTTAACAATGCCAGAGAGCCTCCCCAAATACAGAAATCTTTCTGTATTGACCTAAGAGTTTCTGCATGCATGATGAGGCAGTGACACTTTGTACCTGTCATTCTTCATTCTTAAAGATTATATTTTGCTCTGCAAAGAGCTTGTATTAAAGTGCTAAAAACAGCCAGATATGGTAGTACATGCCTGTAATTCCAGAACCTGGTAGGCTGAGGCAGAAGGGGCTTGAGTTTGAGACCAGCCTGAGCCGTATAGTGAGGTCCTGTCTTAAAAAACAAAACCCATGCTGGTAAGATGGCTCAGATGCGGTGCCTGCTGCACAGTAATCCCTCAAACCCACTTACAGGTAGACTGAGAACAGACTCCACACATGGCACATACCCCGTCATGCACCATAACCTACGAAAAGCCCAAAGCCTCCCACCCCCAACAAAACCCATTAAAGTTAATGAAAATCCATCAAGCGAGCCTTACGATCATCCCAGGTTCCATGAAGGAACAAACTGTTGAGGAACTCATAATTAGCAGTCTTACTAGGCAAACGGCTAAGACCCAGTTCAGCAACCTCAGACCCTAAAAGGGTTTAAATGTGTGGCTAGTGAGTACCCAGATTCCAGGAAGTTCTTTTGAATGCCTAGCACAGTGTATGTTCAAAGTAATGTGCAAGAGTGTGCACAAGAATTTGGGTGAGACATCTCTGCACGTCATCCAGCATATGATTAGAAAATGTAAGTTGGACTTGTGTTAACTGTGTCCTGCACCCTCAGTCCAGTGCACCTGGTAACAGTGTAACCTTCACTTCCTGCCTACCCATGGTGATGAGGGGACCCCTCTCCAGAGGTGCCTAGTCCTACTGCTGTCCAGCGTCACTTGGCTGCTTGGGCATTCATTCCTGTTTGCAGTTCTGATCTGAATGTATCCTCTTATTCATTGCTAAAGTGAGGCCACCATGATTTTGTAGCCCCCAAGTGACCCATTCACCTCGGGGGGAGGTGTTCACTTTTTACTCCATAGGCCTAGTTTGATATTTTTCTTCCTTTAAAGATTTATTTTTTTATTTATAGCTTACGTGTGTGTGCCTGCATGAATAATGTGCACCACACACATGGCTGGTGCACACAGAAGCCAGAAGACAACTTTGGCTCTCTTGGAACTAGAGTTACAGACAGTTGTGATCTACCGTGTGGGTGCTGGGAACCAAATGTGGGTCAGTGGGAACCAAATGTGGGCAAGTGCTCTTAACCATGGAGCCATCTCTCCAGCCCCTAATATTTCTTTTTTAATTGGATTTTTTTGGGAAAATTCTGTAATTAAAGTACGAAGAGTCATTAAATAGTCCCCATCTATTTGAATAAACAGTAGATACTATTTTACTGTCTTTGCCTTTCCTTTTTTATATCGTCTCCAGTCTCTTTATCAGAACAACTGAACATGGGTTTATTCAGTGTGTACACAATCTATTTTGTATATAGGTTATATAGATGATAGAATTTTTGTAATATTTTTCTACATGTTGCTTTTTTTGAAATTTTCAAAATTTATTATATGTGGATGAGTATTTTGCCTACATGTATGTAAGTATACCACATGTGCGCAATGCCTGCAGAGGCCAGAAGAGGGAGTCAGAGCCCCTGGAACTGTAATTACAGGTGTGGGTGCTGGGAACTACAAGAGCAGCGAGTTCTCTTTAACTGCCGAGTCAACTCCAGCCCTGTGTGTAGCTTTTTAAAAGCCTCCTTTGTACAACCAGGTCCTAACTGATGGACAGGTCAGGTTTGTTCCTTCCACGCTAACTATTCCCGCTAAAGCTGTGTGAACGTTACTGTTTGACATTGCGCATGTGTGTAAGTGCTTGTCTGTAAGACCCTAGAAGCAGAATTGTGCTTGGTCTGGGTTTGGCGGTGTACTTTTCTGTCACTGGTGCCACTGTGTTGGTCTCCAAAGGGTGAAGCCACTACCCAGTCTCTCCATTCTGGAAGAACATGTCCATTTTCCTCTATGTTTGCTGACACTTAACATCAGAGATCTTTTTAACTGATTGCATGGTCAAAAAGCTATATTGTATTTTAATTTGAATGTCTTTGATTGCTATCTTTTAATAGCTTTATTGACCATTTCAGTTCTGTTTATCTTACCCTTCTTCACACGTACATAATTTTTCCTGATTGCAGTGTCAAAAAAGTCTATCACATTATCTTTTTTAAAAACTTATTTATTTTTATTTTATGTTGATAGGTGTATTACTTGCATGTAGGCAGGTACACCCCTGTTGTGCAGTGCCTTTGGAGGTCATAAAAGGGTGTTGGATCCTCTAGAACTGGAGTTAGGATGATTGTTAGCCAGCATGTGGGTGCTGGGATTCTAACCCAGGTCTTCTGCAAGAGTACCTAGTGCTCTTAACTGCTGAACTATCTTTCCAGCCCCCTATTGCATTATCTTAATTTGATTGTCTTTTTTTTATTTTATGCGTATGAGTGTTTTGGCTGTATGTAAGTGCACCCATGTGTACAGTTCCCATGGAGGTCAGAAGAGGGCATTGGATCCTCTGGTACTGGAGTTAAGGATGGTTGTTAGTTGCAGTGTGGATGCTAGGAACCAAACCTAGGTCCTCTGCAAAATCAGCTAGTGCTCTTAATCACTGAGTCGTCTCTGCAGACCCATTTTCTTTCCTTTATCATATCCTCCTTTACTCCCACATTTCTAGGGACTGACTTAACTGATACATTGGTATTTCACATATGTTCTGATGCTTGAATCTATATGAATGATCATATATATATATAATATGAATTATCTTCTGTCTGTAGTTTATCTTGTATCTTATCAGATAATTATTGGTATGTTTTTGTTGGGTGAGTATCTATATTTATGTATTTTAAACTGCCCTGTGTTATTTTTAAAAGTGGTTCTATCATTTTCCTTCATATTCTCTTCCCGAAGTCTTCAGCTGGATACTGAATCTCCTGAGTAAGTTACTGTCTGACCTTCTACTATATGCCGTGTTTCCTGGCAGTCTAGTCCTGTCACCACAGCACTCCTTCCCTGCCTTCCCCTTGAACTTATTGCTGTCTCTTCTTCCCAGTTTAAGAATCTCATTCTCTCTCTCTCTCTCTCTCTCTCTCTCTCTCTCTCTCTCTCTCTCTCTCTCCAAAAGAAAGAGCTGACCTTGTATCATTCTGTTTTGTTTTGTGCTGTAGTCTCTACAAGGTGAGAGTCTGAAAAGAGGACTTAGAGTTCTTCAAATTGGATGTATCTGAAGTCTGGATTTGTGTTCTCTGGCGGCCCAGCCCTGTGTCTGTGTGTGGAGTAGACATTCCTCTGTTCTGTCAGTTACCAGGAGAGGGATGTGACACAGTGCTTGAGAGTCTTGCTGGTATGCTGCCCACTAGTTTTGCTTCTTGACTGATGCTGTTTTCTCTCCTGGCAATCTCACTGGCTCTCTGAGCCTGCTGGGCTAGGATCTGCCTTCTGGTCTTGAGCCTAAAAGGCCTATGAGAATTCTGCGGAGGTGTCAGTGCTGCTGGAAGCACCGCACATGGTGGAGTGGCTGGTCAGGCTGTCCTTAGCGCAGACCTTTGCCCCAGCTGTTTCCACACTGATTTCCCTCCAACCTTTCTTATGTCACTGAAGCTGAGAGCACAGAACTCCTGTGTTTCTCCCACAGGTAGCTCCTATCCACAGTAGTCCTGCCTAGGGGTGGGTCTGGGAGGCCTGGCTACCACTTCAGTAGGTCAGGGGTAGGAGTGTGGGGGAGTTTCTGGTGCTGCCAGTCCACTGTCCTCATTGGCTATGGTATTTCCTTTTATTTCTTTAATTTAAAAAAAAAGGGTTTAAAAAGCCCAAATAGAACATAAACTGAGTTTTCTGTTGCTGCAGTAGCAGTTTAGGAACAAACAATGCTTAGAATGGTTTTAGTTTATTCTCAGTTCTGGGGCTTAGAAGTCTGAAATGGGCCTGTATAGTCAGGGGTGCTACTGTAAGCCTGTAATCCCAACACCTGGAGGTGGAGACAAAGATCAAGAGTTCAAGGCCAGCCTCAGCTACATACCAAGTTCGAGGCCTGCCTAACCTAAGCAATAATATCCTTTCTCAGAAAACTGAAAATGGTCTAGAGAGATGACTCAGTGGTTAAGAACAGTGACTGCTCTTGCAGGGGACTCAGGTTCAGTTCCCATCACCCATATGGTGGATAACAGTCATCCTTAACTCCAGTTCCAGGGGATCAAACACCCTCTTCCAACCCCCATGGGCATTGCACAACATGGGTGCACTTATGTACATGCAGACATACACATAAATATAAATAAATAATGAAAAAAAGACTTAAAACCCACTAAAAACAAAACTCCCCAAACCAGATCAATGAGAGCAACAAAAATATCCACAAACAAGTCTTCAGGGCTGTGGTCCATATTCAGGCTCCTGGAAAGAATGTGTTTTCTCATTCTATGTCTTGTGTCCTTCCTTTCTTTGGGTTGGGGAACAGTATTGGGGAGTGAACCTAGGGCCTTGCGCATGGTAGGCAAGAATTCTACCATTGAACCATATCCCCAGCTTTGTCCTTCTTCAAAGCAAATCACTTCTACCTCTGCTTCCTGATTCTCTGCCCTCTTCCCTCACAGTGCACTGGATTCACCTGCACGATACAGGCTACTCTCTTTTGGTCTTTTTTTGAGACAGGGTGTCCCTGTAGCCCCAGCTAGCCTGGAACTCGCTATTGTTGACCAGGCTGGCCTTGAACTCAGACATCTGCCTGCCTTTGCCTCCCGAGTGCTGAGATTAAAGGTATGCATCATCACACCTCGGCTAATACAGCCTACTCATGTCAACATCTTTAATTTAGTTGAATTTATAAGTTCTTTTACCATTAAAATAACAGATTTTGAGGGTTAGGATGTGGACGTCCATCTGGTCTATTGCTCCTTCTATATACATCCATGTTTATATTCTCGACAACAGCCAGCTTTCAGTTTCTGCCTTTAAGTTGTTCCAACACAGCCTACTTGTTAAACTGGAGCATTTTAAGGCAAATCTCAGAATTATGTAATTTATGTACAAGTATTTCTGTGCACATATCTAAGAGATATGTTTATTTTAGACAAGTGTCTACCTTTAAACCATAACCCCAGTACTAAGAGATATGTTTACTTTAGGATATAAGTAATAGTATCCTTATGAAACCCACCCAAATTAACAACCCTTAGATATTATCTAATACCCAGCTCACATTCCTTTTTCACTTGTCCCCACAGTGTCTTCTCTTTTTTTAAAGAAAAAAAATTGATTTGTTTTTATTTTACATGTATTTTGACTGTGTGTTATGTGTACCACATACATGCCTAGTGCCCATCGAGGCCAGAAGAGGGCATTGGATCCCTTAGAACTGGAGTCACAGTTGGGCCTGAGCTGCCATGTGGGTGCTGGGAACCAAATCTGGGTCCTCTGCAAGAGCAGCCAGTGCTTTGAACCACCAAGCCATCTCTCCAGCCTTTGCAGTGTCTTCTTCAATTGGTTAAATGTGGATCAAAACAAGGCCCACATATTTATTGCTTATACTTTGCATCTGAAGAAACTAGCTCCCTTGGCTTCTTGGTTTGCCTGATTTTTCCTTTGTAGTGTCATTGCATGAAGTCATTCATCTTCTTTAAATGTAGTTGGACTAGAGGCCTGAGTAGATTCATTTGGCATTTTTAGCAAGAGTAAAATTCCTGGGTTGTGCTGGGCCCCTCCTACTCTTTTTTTGTGTGTGTGTGTGTGTGTGTGTGTGTGTGTGTGTGTGTGTGTATTTGATTTGCACATGCATACACATGTGGAGGCCAGAGACCAATCTTGGGTGTGTCATTCCTCAGGAGCCATTCACCTTTAAGAAAAAAAAATGCATTTTGAGAGAGAGAGAGAGAGAGAGAGAGAGAGAGAGAGAGAGAGCGAGAGAGAGAGAGAGACAGAGAGAGAGAGAGAGAGAGAGAGAGAGAAAGAGAGAGAGAGAGAGAAATTGAGAGATTGATTTTGTGAACACCAGAGGACAACTTGTAAGAGTTGGTTCTCTCCTACCATGTAGGGTGTGGGTATCAAGCTTGGGCCATCGGGCTTTGCAGCAAGTGTGTTTACCTGTTGAACCATCTCACTGGTCTTACCTTTTTTTTTTTTGTCCCGTAAGTTACTTTATTGTAATGAGTTCACTAATAAAACCATTACATAGCTAGGTTAAGGTAGCCACTCAAACACTTGCCCAGTCTCAAATACTATACTTTTCAGTGGACTTCCATACAGTTAGAATGGCCATTTTAAAGCTGTGGAGATCAGCCTAGGGTAAAATCCACTTTTTTTTGTCTTTTTGAGACAAGGTCTCCCTGTAGTCCCAGCTGGCCTAGAACTTGCTATGTAAACAAGGCTGGCTTAATCTCAAAATATCTGCTTGCTTCTGTCTCGAATGTACTGGGCTTAAAGGCATATACTACCATGCCTGGCTTTTCTGCCTTGTTCAAGACAAAGTTTCTCACTGGGATTTGGGGCTCTGGTAAGTTAGGCTCCTGGCCAGTGAGCCTCAGGGCTCTACCTGTCTCTGCTTCCATAGCATTGGGCAGTGTGTGCCACCATGCCTGGCTTTTTTTTTTTTTTTTTTATGGGGGTACTGGGGGTTGAACTCTGGTCCTAATGCTTGTGTGGCAAGCCCTATATTGATTGAGCTTTTTTTCAGCCCCCAACTCCTTCCTACATTTCTTTGCATTAGTGGGCATATATATGGTGTTTAGTTGTTGAGTTTTCAGATGATAGGATGGATTATCAAGTGCAAGACATTGTCAGACTGACGCCTGTTTTATATCTCCCAGTCTTTGCCCCTGTGGCTCAGTGGTTGTTGATGGCTGTCACCAGTGACCAGCGTTTTATTACTAGGGCTTGTGAAATCCTCTAATTTCATTCTTTTTGTATCTATAGATAATCTAGTCATTTTTTAAAACAAAAAGGATGGGAGGTGAATTTGTCTATGAGGTTGACACCTCCTACGGTATAGATGTCGATCTTGTTAAGTATGTTGAAGCCATCTCAGAAGATGTCACCTCCATGGAGGTTAAGTAGTGTGAGACAAGTGCCAGAAGCACCAGTACAGTAAGCATGGCCTCTCCATTGTCCCACACATTTGGCTTCTGTGAAAGTTCATTGAGCTTAGGATGTTATGTTTCTCTGCCCATTTACTATCTTTAAATGAAAAAAACAAACAAACAAACAAAAAACTCAACTGAATGTGGTAGTGCATGCCTTTAATCCCAGCACTCAGGTGTCAGAGACAGGTGAATCTGAGTTTGAAGCTAGCCTAGTCTACAAAGTGAACTTCAGGCCAATTAGGGATACATAATGAGACCCTGTCTCAAGCAACAACAAAAGTAAAAAAACACCAAAAACCAAACCCAACCAATTAAACACCAAATATAGAAACAATAGTAATCAAGGAAACTGAAGTCTGGAAAGAGCTGAGTAAACTGGGAGATTGGCTTTGACACTATCGTTGGGGAGAGTTTCAGAGAAGAGGGTGTGTTACAATAGTAATCAAGGAAACTGAAGTCTGGAAAGAGCTGAGTAAACTGGGAAATTGGCTTTGACACTATCGTTGGGGAGAGTTTCAGAGAAGAGGGTGTGTGCAGCACTCTTAGATGTTGCATGTCAGAAAGGTGAAGGCAGAAATCCACACCTGGAGAGGGCCTGGATATGACTATGATGTGTTATATGAAATGCAGAAAAATACATTAGGGGAAAAAAAAAAGAAATCCACAGCTGGGATTAGCATTCTGAAAGCAGCAGGATGTTGGCTAGAGCTTGCTGAAAATAATTCATCACTCCGTGATCATTGCTCCAAATGCTTCAATATAAACCAGCAACAGCAATGGGATGTAGTAAGAATGAATGTGTCAGGGTGTTGGCAGATAACAGAATCTTTGTAACATAATCTTGTCTTTGCATCAAGCCAATCATATAACGATGAGGGATGCAGTTCAGTTGGGAAGAGTAAAAGATGTATTGAAGAGTAGGCAGCAAGGGCTGCTCAGTTCAGAGATGATGAATTGTTTATAAGACGTGACGACATCCAGCAAGTTCTTTATATCCTGTCTCCCTTTCTCAGGGTTGACAGCCTCATGCTATCCCCAGAAACTTTGGAAGGGATTGCCTTAGGCTGAGAGGGATCATATGTGCTCTTTCAGGAACCAGTGACTTTCAAAGATGTGGTTGTGGCCTTCACCCAAGAAGAGTGGGGGCAGCTAGATCTTGTTCAGAGGACCCTGTACCGTGATGTGATGCTGGAGACCTATGGACACCTGCTCTCTGTTGGTAAGGTGGAGATCACTTAAAAAAAAAAAAAAGCTGTGCCCATGCTCTTCTGTGGAAACAGTGGGTTGGGTCTTCGAAGGACTGAGATGAACTTAGTCTCTGAGATTCAGGGATGAAATGCCTAATGCTTATAAAGCACAAAGGGGAAAGAATTTTGCTAAGTGAGGAGTCAGCCAGGGAGAAGAGGCTAGGGATACTTTCTTTGGCTTCTCCAAAGCTTTGTCACAGAAGTTCATATTTTTTCCTTACGTGTAGGGAATCAGATTGCTAAGCCTGAGGTCATCTCCCTGTTGGAGCAAGGAGAAGAGCCATGGTCAGTGGAGCAAGCATATCTTCAAAGCACTTGTCCAGGTGAGGAGAGGCCCCAGATGTGAATGAGGAACTTAACTCAAAGCTCTCCTTTTTAGAAATGACACAAGACGTTACCTTCTTCTGATACATTCAGAATCCATCCACCCACCTTCCCTCCCTCCCTCCCTCCCTCCCTCCCTCTCTCTCTCCCTCCTTCCTTCCTGTATTCATT